>NW_016803776.1:287217-366554 GCF_001698545.2 Rhinopithecus bieti | reverse complement strand
AAAAAAAAAAAAAAAAAAAAAAAAAAACAAGGCCATATATAGACTCTAACATGAAAAAAAAAATTCTTGCTCTGAATGACCCAAAGAACTCTACCGGCCGGGCATGGTGGCTCACACCTCTAATCCCAGCACTTTGGGAGGTCGAGAAAGGCAGATCACCTGAGGTCAGGAGTTTGAGATCAGCCTGGTCAACGTAGTGAAACCCCATCTCTACTAAAAGTACAAAAATTAGCTGGGCGTGGTAGCAGAAGAATTGCTTGAACCCTGGAGGAAGAGGTTGCTGTGAGTCGAGATTGCGCCATTGCACTCCAGCCTGGGTGAAAGAGCAAAACTCATCTCAGAAAAACAAACAAACAAAGAAACAAGAAAAAAGAACTCTACCAACCAACCAGTTTCATCGTTCCTAAGGCATGATATATGTTCTACTAATGGCACACAAGATTATTTTAGGTGAAATGGAAAGGAACCTTTGACAAAATGTCAAACAGTTTTGTATTTTAAAACGACTTTTAAGAATGCATTGTTTGGACAAATACAATATAAAAGTGGAAGTAATGATATATAGCTTCCTTTTTTCTATCTTTATATGTAAAATAAGAGGTAATTTCAAGAAAATTACTAAGCAAATAGTAGAGGTAACTTACAGGTACAACAAAGTGACTATGGTAGCAAGTGAATTAATGAAATGTGGAAAACTTGCTCATCAGCTCAGGTTAGAGCTACCGAATGTAAGTGAGACCATAAACTCATAAAGGCAGTTATTTGAGTTTTATGTATTCTGTATCTTCTTCACTTAGTGGTGTCACATAAGTAGATACTCATGAACTGAAAGTCAACTGGGTCCTCACTGTTACTTGACAGTTCTAAGTGCCCCACACTTTAGCCACTACCTCCCCAAAGCAGCCATCACAAAATGTGTCCAGGTTCCTCTCTAGCTCCCAGGCTCCAACTGAGCCCCCCTCCAGACATGCAAAATATCCTCTAACCACATGTGTAAAGAAGGAGGAAGTTTCTCTTCACTTCTGCCTCTTCACTTTCCCATCACTCCATCTGTTTGCATCTTCTCATATTTCTAACAGAGGTTGAGCATCCTTTAACTGAAATGCTTGAGACCAGAAGCACTTAGGATTTTGGATTTTTTCAGATTTTGGAATATTTGTGTCATACTGATTGAACATCCCAAATCCAAAAATCCAAAATCTGAAATGCTCCGGTGAACATTTTCACTGAGTGTCATGTCTGTGCTCAAAAGGTTTCAGATTTTGGAACACTTCAGATTTTGGATTCTCATCATAGGGACATTCAATTTGCAAACTGGCCCCTTAATCAGATTCCTCCCACTCCCACAAGCACCTTCCTTTTCCAGGCATCTCCTCTCTTTGATATTTTGGGTCTCTCTCTATTTATACATTGAATCCTCCTCATTAGTGAGTTTATATTTACCCACTCAAAGAAAACAAAAACAAACAACCCTTGACACATACACACACACACATACATGCCTCAAACATGATCTTAAACATTCCTTGACCTTTTTGCTTCTTTGAGATGCTTCCTCATTTCACTTCTAAACTTCTAAAAAGAGGATTCCATAAGCTTGCTGCTGGTAGGACCAACTCAGCCCTCAGATGTGTTATGGTTAGCCCTAGACTGAGGTTTTGTTTGTTTTGTTTTTATTTTGTTTTGCTTTTGTATTTAACTAACATCTAGAACTCAGAAAATATCACCCAAAAGTTTCTGTACTTCCAGCTTCTTGTGGAAAATCAAAAGATCAGGCAAAACTGATCTCCAGTCTGCCAACAGACCTCCTCACTCTGATTTCTTCTCATACAGCCCACTTACCACATTTGTTTTGCCTGATAGGCCACTATATTAATAGATTTAACAATGTATAGCCAAATGGTTACTCAAAAGTTATTCAATGCAATCTGGCTTCTGCTTCTACTCTCCTTCCAAAAGCTTCCCTGGAATGTGACTAATAACTTCCTAATGGCCAAAGCCAAGGCTTTTTCTGAAGTCTGACCTCTGTTGAGTACACTACAGTGGTGTGATCCGTTCCCTTGATTACTGCTGTGGCACTCTCCAAGTTATCCTCCTCCTTCTCTGATATTTCTTCTCCTCTCTCTTCTTCTTCCTCAGCTTCCTTTGCATCCTATCTCATCTGCATGCTTATCCCATGACATTCTCCTTCTTCATCTTTACTTCTATGGGCAGTATTTAATAGTTGCTTACTGTGCTTCTCCCATTTCTATTCCTAATGATTCGATTTTAAAACTATTACAATTTAAACTATGGAGGCAACATGGGGATAAGAATGGGGACTCTGTAGTCTCTGCCACATGTTAGCTGTATGACCTTGGAGATTCCTTATGTTCTCTAAAGTGCACTAGCAAAATGGGGATAATAGCACCCACCTCATGAGTTTTGGCAAAGATAAAATGAAATATAGCCTCTAAAGCACATGCATGGTGCAGAGTAAACCGTCAGTGCATGTTCACTATTATTACTCTTTTTTTGAGTTTTGCTTTTGCATGTGACTTGTCTCCCCATAGACTTGAAGACATGGATCATGGCTTGTTGTTCCTTATTGACCAAAAGTACCTAGTCCCATATCTTCAAAATGGCAGACACACAACTCAGATTTGCTGAGTAAGTGAAGGAACAAATGAACCTCCACAAGATTTCCTGGGAACTTCCATAGAATTCCAGGAACTTGGGTTGTCATCTTAGGCTATGGCAAGGTTTAAGCCAATGTTACATTTTCTTCCAACTTTAAGCCCACATGAAGTGTCCTGTTCCTTCTCCCCAACATCCAGTCTTCCAGTCTAGCCGACTAATCTCCACTCTTTTTAAACTACAGTTTTCTCAAATATAAATAGGGTAAAACTAAAATATTAATTCTAAAGTTTGGTGAGGATTAAACAAGATCCTGCATATAAAGAATCTGCACAGTTTCTGACACTTTATATTCACTCAATAGACATTAGCTGTGTTGTTATGTTATTGTCATGCCCATCTTTCCCAATCCCCATCAATCAGTCACTGGTTTATCCACAAATTGGACCACTCCCTGATGCCAGGCATAACATCACTACTCTCAAAGCAAAGCATCTGAAGATGAAAAGGAACATTTTGATTTTTCTCATGGCAGAAACTGGCATGTTCCAACATGTCTTTCAAGCTAACAAAAGTATTATTAGGGCCAATAAGCATTTGGATCTAAAAGTGAAGGTCAGTGAGCCTATGAGGCCTCCAACCTGCACACAGTGCAAACACAGCACCTCTTTTGAGATAATCCTAACCTCGCACAATGTATTCCCTTAACACACAACTTCTTGCCTCCTTCTCTTATCCAGATATCTCTCTCTTCCAGTATTTCTCAAATACCAAAAAATGTGCCAAGAGTGGCCTCTCATTCATGAATGATTAGTATAACCTATGATAGCTTCCAGACTGTTTCTCTCAAGAGGGACTACTCATGCAGAATATCCAAAACTTCTTCTTAGAATCAGGTGGGGGTATCAGCATGTAGCAAGGAATAGATTAAAAATTTAAGATCTCCAGCTATGCACATGTCTGATGAACTCTATAACAATGTTAAACACATAGCAACTTATGTCAAAGTCAGCATAACTCCCTTATAAAACTCTGGACATTTAACATGGCACTTATAATGACTTCGATGAATCACAGCACGTGTCCTCCAAGAAAATCTGGTGGTCTGAAGTTGTGCTCCGTGAAGCCTCCCCAGGGATGGAGAAGGGCAGAGGGGAACGACTTTCTCTGAGGTCCACCAGAGCAGCTATGCTTTCCTTGATTTTACCATCTGGGGAAAGATGTCATCATTCAAAGAAAGTTAACCCTGGCTTAAAAAAATTAAGAGGAAACCACTGATTCATGCACTTCCATCTTATGGATGAAGAAACTGAGTGCCAGAGAGGTGCTTACTAAGCACAGTCACAGGCCACAAGTAGGGCCAGAATCTAGCTCTTTGGCTCCCAGACTAGTAGTTTTCAGATGACCCCACATATGTGACAACCTGATAAAGTTTGACTTAAGGCCTACTGGTACATGAATCCTCCTCATACCATTCTCCATCTATAGTAATCTTTTATCTAATATTAGGCACTTACAGCCCTTTTTGTTTGTACCCATGAAACAGAACTCTCCATTCTAGATGCTTCTCTGACTATATCATAGAGTTCTCCTGTATGGGACATGAGGCAGTGTCAGCCTCACGCTACGACGATTAAAACACATCCTGGCTCAATTAAAACATTCCCCGGGCCGGGCGCGATGGCTCACGCCTGTAATCCCAGCACTTTGGGAGGCCGAGGTGGGCGGATCACAAGGTCAGGAGATCGAGACCATGGTGAAACCCCGTCTCTACTAAAATACAAAAAATTAGCCGGGCGCGGTGGCGGGCGCCTGTAGTCCCAGCTATTCAGGAGGCTGAGGCAGGAGAATGGCGTAAACCCGGGAGGCGGAGCTTGCAGTGAGCCGAGATCGTGCCACTGCACTCCAGCCTGGGCCACAGAGCGAGACTCCGCCTCAAAAAAAAAAATAATAATAAAAATAAAATAAAACATTCCCCGAATGCTACTGCAGTTGGTGGTGTAATTTCTTACCTACAGGCTCCCAGGAGAATGTGGGAGCCCACCAAAAAAAGAGAAGACCAACTTTATGTGAGGTCCCAGAATCTAAAAACTTGTTGGCTACAATTATGAGGATTAGGATGAGACTTTGATAGGAGAATGGAGGTCTGAGGTAATAAATTCAAACACCTACATGGACTAGGGAGGTAAAGAAACAATGTGAACTGAGCTGAACTAAGTGGAAGATACTAGAGAACAATGAGGACTGGGGGCACATGTGCATCAGCATTTTAAAATAAACATATATAAGCACTGCTCTGGCCAAACATGATTTCCTCTCTAGCTTGCCCCTCTCCCTCAATACAAGTTAATGTTCCTCAAAAATAAGTATCATACAACCGCATTCAGGTTTTCTGCTGTAAATCCTTATAGAATGAATACCTCTAGAAAACTCAAGTTTAGGTCAAACCAAAATCCAAGGTCAATTCCAGAACATTCATTTTTCCCAGGAATCTGCCTGTGATATGGTTTGGCAGTCTCCCCATCCAAATCTCATCTTGAACTGTAGTTCCCATAATCCCCACATGTTGTGGGAAGGATCTGGTGGGAGGTAATTGAATCATGGGGGTGGTTATCCTCATGCTGTTCTCATGATAGTAAATTCTCACGAGATCTGATGGTTTTATAAGGGGTTTTAACTCCTTTTGCTCAGCACTTCTGCTTGCTGCCACCATGTGAAGAAGGACGTGTTGGCTTCCCCTTCTGCCATTATTATAAGTTTCCTAAGGCGTACTCAGCTTTGCTGAACTATGAGTCAATTAAACCTCTCTCCTTTATAAATTACCCAGTCTCAGGTGTATCTTTAGTAACAGCATGAGAACAGGCTAATATAGCCTGCCAACTGTTAGAAGGCAACTCTTGACCCACACTCTTCATTCCTCATGAACAGGGAATATGGAAAACAGGGGCAACCACAATGGTTCATCAGGTCATGGTTAACACCAAATATCCTTTCTCCACACCCTTCTTTTTTAAATCAGAGATCTGGTCGGCAAGGCTAATTGATCACTATCTACTGTTTACTCCTGCTGAAACCAAGAGAAAAACCCCAGCATTCAGCAGCAGTTATCTGTGAAAGAGAGCCTCCAAAAGCAAACATGGCTTGTTGTTTCCCCATATAAAAGAAAACCTAGTTCCATAAAGCTGACATATTTTAAGACTGCCAATCCCTATGCCCTCTCCCCTCTATTCTTCCAAATTATAGGTTTTTAAAATATATAAGGAAACCAAAACCAAAAATGTCTGTGGCATAACACTCACAGTCAGTAAAGCTCATTCTATAGCAGGAAGAAAAACAACAGAGGTGACAGGACAGAAGAGGAACCTGCTATGGCTCCCAGGTGCCCAGGAAAATCCAATTCACAAGGCACAGCCTTCAGGCTCACTTTCCCTTGGCAATCTGCTAGGAAAAAAAAAAGCTAAGTTGTTGGGATCTAAAAGAATCAAACAAATATATAGTCAGACCTGTTATTACAGGACTGTTTCTAAAAAAGAGATACATAACAATTTGATCGCATTTCTGAAACCTGCCTGCAATGGGGCAGTGTCAGGGGCCTGTTTTAAAACACTGTTCCCTGATGCTAGTGATATAAAGTGACTTCATTATACCCAAGGCAACAGAAGGAGGAAATTTTTCCTATTTAAAATTATGATTATATGTTTAATATTGTAACTCCAGCAGGAACAGGGAAAAAGTTAAAACTCTTGAAGCCTCTCTATTTCACTGAGGAATGAACAAGAATAACCTGGGCTTGAAAACTGGCCAAGCAGAAAATTCTGCAGGAGGATGAAAGGAAAAAAGTCACACCAACTGCTAGGAGCATGGAAGAACTATGAGGTTCAGGATGGGCTAAGGAGACATTTCATCTAAATTCCTTCCTTGGCAATTACCGGGGGCTGACAGCAGAGAAGGCTTGAGGCCAGCCTGGAGGTGGAGAGGGGGTTCTATGAGCTATGAGGAGGCAGAGCCAACTTTTTGCTGTTGTGCCCCCAGCACCTAGAAGAATGCTTGGCATTTAGTTGGTACCCACTGCATACTCCAGAAATCCCCCTTGGCTCCACAGTTTGCACTCACTTGCCTCAGCTACAAAAACACCAGAAGCATTCAGTCAGGGCAAGCTCTGTCTCTGACCTCAGTCTATCCCCCGTCAGGCTCCATTAATTTTCACAAGTCCTGACAGCTCTATCATTAATACTCACACTTGCTGATGGAGCCACACAGCAGGTTCAGACTGCTACCTTCTCCTCTGAAACTCATGCATTAGGGTTTCTTCCATGCTTGCAATGGGAAACCAGGTCTAAGAAATATTAAACACAGAAAACTATATTACAATAATGTCAGGGCTGAGCCAGAAACCCAGGAGAAGGCAGGGGATGTGGAGTGAAAGCCCTGTGGTCCACCGCAGGAATTAGGACCAGTGTAAGACACCACAGCAGAAACGCTCCCTCTTCCGCTTCAGCCTCCTCCGTGAAGAGAATCGCAAGGCACCAGGAGATGTGATAAACCTTAGTCCACACAAAGAAGACAGAAGTCCACTCCCCTTGCCTCACAGTAGTCACTACTGCACTGAACCGATGGCAGGTAACAACTGAGAAGTGCAAACGATGGGGAAGCAGGCCATTAATAGTCACACTTTTTAGACCATGAAAACAGCCCAGAGATTTTATTGCTGCTCAGCAACTCCTTGTTTGTAAGCACTCTTGCCTCAACCATGGCCTTATTCTAACACAACTTTTTGTGACCTAAACACACACATCTACACACTCGCACATACTCATTCACACTTATACATATGTTTAAGATAACCGCAAGGTAGTATAAATGAATGACAATATTCTCCTTGCTTCCCAACCGAGTATATCTAAGTTGCCACCCAAATCAACATGGCATGCTCTAAATGGGAATCCCTAGTGGTAACTGTCCACCTAAATGCAACTCCAATTATATTCCAGTATTGCCATCTGGCTGGACAACAACAATCATAAGGTAGACCCTTCCACTGTTTATTTTATCCAAACTTTCCTTTACATATGAGGGTCTTGGCTTGTTAAAAAAGATTTATACAACAAATGGATCTGAACAATCAGACTAGCTTCTAAAGACCCTTCAATCTACTTCCTCAAGCATTAGAAAACTGCATCCAAATCAAGCTTCCACCGGATAGTCACAAGAAAAATTGGTAAAGACATTGTCAGGTTTCATCTGGATCAGCTGTGCGCATGTTTATACAACCTGAACTTGTAGGAATATATGAATACATGGCATGAAGGAAAGAGCATAGACTTTGGAGTCAGACAGATTCGGGAACAAGTTCCTGTTTCTGTCACTTATTACCTGTTAAACTCAAACTCCAAACACACTATTTAAGCTTCACATTGCTCATCAGGAAAAAAAAAAAAAAGAATTGTACAATCTACCTTATAAAGTGGGTATGGGGAATAAGTGAGAGCAGGAAAGGACCAAATACAATACCTGCCACATAAAGGACGACAGTTATTATTGTTATTATTATTAATAATTTTTGAAATGCAGTCTCACTCTGTCACCCAGGCTGGAGTGCAGTGGCGCGATTTCAGTTCACTGCAACCTCCGCCTCCAGGATTCAAGCGATTCTCGTGACTCAGCCCCCCAAATAGCTGGGACTACACATGCCCACCACCACCCCCAGCTAATTTTTTATATTTTTAGTAGAGACAGCGTTTCGCAGCGTTGGCCAGGCTGGTCTCAAACTCCTGACCTCAGCTGATCCCCTCAGCCTGCCTCAGCCTCCCAAAGTGCTGGGATTACAGGCGTGAGCCATCGTGGCTGACCTATAATTGTTATTTTTATTCTGTCTTCTGTTTTGCAGTGTAACTTAGGTCAGAGTCGAAGGAGCCCATCTCCTTCTTCCTACCTCTTTAAAAGAGTATTTAATAAATATCTTTAATAAACTAGTATTGTTGACTGACAAAGTCTCTGATGAGATGAAGAATATGTTTATTTTTTCCCCACAAAGCCTTTAAAAAGCAACTGAGAAAAAGGTGTTCCTTCCAGCAATAATTACAAAATAAGTGGCAATTATTCTACTGAATAATTAGAGGAACAAATGCAAATCCTGTGTGTTTGCATTTTAAACCATTAAATATGGTGATGATCAAATTAAATAAAAATAACATAAGGCATAAAGGCCATATCTTTTAAAAGAAATAACAATTTTAGAGGCTTTTAAATTCCTCCCCTCCTTAAGCCTGCAAATAAGAATTTTAAAAATCTTCTTGTAATAACTACTGTTTTTTTTGCATGCTGAAATAACATTTGGGCAGATGATGCAGGATTTCGGTATGCAGGAATTCTGCGGGGCAGGGCTGTAGAAGCCAGAATGGAGGGTTGACAGTGAAAATAAAATCTCTGCGTTAACAGCGCCACTGGGGCTAGATGAAAATGGTCTTCCAGAACTTGATTAAAACTAAATTGAAAAAGAACATATTTGGCTAATATTACATTAGACTAAAATATAGAAATGAACCCTAATACTCTCAAAATCTAATAAGAAAAAGCCATCTCAATTTCCAAACTTTCAAAGCATCTTCTTTAAATGCATCACAGATCAATTTACATGGTACTTTTGTCAATAAGCAAAACCAAATCACGGGTTCCAATTGGCTTATATTGGAAAGTGTAAGAGCAAATGCCAGAAAACGCAATTACTGCAAACAAACTCCATTTTCTTCCCTCTGAAGGGAATTTCGGGGAATATTTTATTGCCATCAAATAATATTTCTGAAGGCATCAATACACAGTTCTATTCTCCTTTCCGAGTCCCCACTCACTGTATAATCTAATCCACTCTACAGAATATCCTGAAATTTAGAGAAGTGCCTACGAAAGGGGATATTACCTTGCACACACATCCTATGTCAATTTTAATAATATTCACTCTGGACAGGAAGCTGCATAGAGCAAAATCTAGGATCCAATAAAATTGATTCTTCCCATTTTATAACTCAAAATTTCAATGAAGCATTTCAAGTATAAAATTTACAAAGAAACCCCTCAGAGAAGGTTATTTTGATCAATAGTGACAGTGACAAGATAGAGGGAATGGAAACCATATTCATTTCCTCTTCCATTTTGCTTTCTTCACCCCTCGATGGGCAACATTTACTACTATAAGAGCTCCCCTGAATCAGAGCTACTAAGACTTCCTGGGGGCTGTGAAATCATGAGGCCTCCTTTGGATAAGGTTTTGGTTCCACTGGAGCACCAGTTCCAATAGTCTCCAATATTTCTTTGGCAATGCTTTTGTGGCTTTATCCCACAAGCCTCCCACTGGTATGAAGAAGTAAAAAGTATGTAGTATAATTCCTCAGGAAGAAAGGATTTCTGGAAATTCCATCATGGCCCTTGGTGCCCAAGGTTCCAAGAAGCAGAGTTGGAGGTCTATTTTACTTTCTACATTTTCATTCCTTACTCATGGGTTTTCCAATTTCTAGAGATCTAGGCCGCACCATCTTAAAATTTATCAAAAGATACATTTACACTGTCTTTCTAAATCCGTATTTTCTCCTAATTAGTATAATTAAGGCATAAGGTGTTCCATAAAGTTTTCCTTAAATAATTTGAATTAAGTATTTTAAGGAATTCAGGTAATCAGAACATAGTTGGAGAGCATACGCTGCTGAACACTGTTCCAAAGCAAGACAGCAAAAATAAATAAATAAATAAATAAATAAACAAATAAATAAATAGGTGTTTGGCATGACAGTAAAATGAAAAAAAAAAAAAAAAGTGTTTGCTCTATGAGTGTCTTTGTTCCTAGACATGTGAAGTCAGGTAAATGCATACTACGTTCGCCTTAAATTGTTCATTAAAAAACATGTAAATTTCTTTCCCTCCTCATACATATGCACACACTCTGTCAAGGAGCAGATAATCTCCTACTTTTTGGTTTGCTTCTGTTATGGGCTGAATTGTGTTCCCCCAAAATGCATATTTTGAAGCTTTCATCCCCAGTATCTCAGAAATTGACCATGTTTGGAGATGGTCCTTTAAAGAGGTGATTAAGTTAAAATGAGGCCATTAGGGTAAGCCTTAATCCAATATTACTGGTGTCCTTATTAGAAGACACTTGGACACACAGACACCAGGATGCGCATGCATGGCTGAAAGGCCACATGAGGACATAAGGAGAACACAGACATCTACAAGCTCTTTAAGAGAGGCCCAAGGTAAGACCAAACCTGCCAGCACCTTGATCTAGCCTCCAGAGTCTGGAGACTCTAACCTCCAGAACTGTGAGAAAATAAATGTCTATTCTTTAAACCACGTAGTCTGTGGTTCTGTGGTTGACAGCCCTTAGCAAAATAATACCCTTCCTAGAAGGGTGCCTTGGCTTAATCCTTCCTACACTAAAGCTGGGTGATCTCATCAAAATATAAATCTGATCATATACACTCCCTCACTTAACAAGGGTTTACTCACCCAACTTAGCATCTTCCCAGATTCTCTATTATTGCCCACAGACAAAGGGCCAAATGCTCCATGGTATGGTGTGTAGAACTTTCTGTGATCTGGCCCTGCCAGCCACTTCCCCACTTGTATCCAGAGCTCTGAGCTTGCCAAGTGCTTGCAGTTCACAGAATGAGGATTTGTCTGAGTTCTTTTTCTCCCACTTGACTATGGCCCTCAGGAGGGTTCCAACTATATTCATCTTGTATTCCAAGAAAGTTTCAATCATTATTTATCCAATAGATGAATGAATGAAGAAATAATTCTATATTGCCTGAGAATCATGTGGATATGACTAGCGAGGGTCTCAATTTTGGATGCAAAATGACCTTTAAGTGTTCTATTTTAACACTTTAACATCCTATTTTACTCAAGGATGACACCAATCATATACATCACAAAGTATACTGTTAATTTTCTATTAATAAACTAAGTCTGATTTTCAAAACCTGTTATACAGCGGCTATTTTTTACTGGGAAAGGCAAAAGGGGGCAAAGAAATTGGCCCGCCTGTAGTAAGGGCTCCATTTTGTTGAATGAGTGAACAAATAAATGGATGAATAAATGAACAAATGAACTATATACATCACACAAATAATGTTACAATTTCAAAAGAGAAGCGAATTATTGCTGCATGGTTGACACTATGCACTTAAAGATTTTTCCAGCCTTTGTTCCCGGTAGCTCAGAGGAGTAATCAATAGATGGAGTTAATGGAATAGCCATTCATTATTTGAGGAAGCTGCCTGTATTTCTTCATGGTATCCCTTCATCTGAACGTTTTCACCCGTCAAACTCTCAGGAAAATCACTGCTGTTTTGACAGCTGGCTTTGCAGAGGCCACTCTTTATAAATGAGCCTACTGCCCAGGCCCAAACAGGACACGTGTGTGCATCTTCTCAGGCCCCCAAGCCACTGGGTCAGATGAAAGAATCCACGCTAATTTATGTGCAAGGCTAGTTCTATCCCTTTGCTTCCAACAGAAAAATCAAGGGACAGCAGGGGGCTCCTGACCTTTTATCCTCTAATTCCAGGCTTAACGAAATTCCAACCTAGCAGAGTCCTCAGAGATTTGAATCATTCCTTCCATGGAATGGGAAACTAAGACCTAGCAAGGCTAAAAGGACTCCTCCAAGGTCACCCGATGACTTAATTGCAATATAGAACTTCTGATTTTGCAGACCAATCCTCTCCTTCTCCACCATGTCACATAATCACCGGGTCAGAGATTCAAATGATTCACTTTGCAAATCAGAATATTTAGGTTCAGAGAAGCTAAGAAGCTTTTCTAAAGACTGTGCCTACAATCATGAATCCTGGGTCCTAACATTCATCTGCCACTACCAGCAAGAATCATGCAGTAACACCCAGGCATATAGTCACTCATTTCTTCTTATTTCATAGACACAGAGGGCTAATCAAATTTCATTGTTAGGATGTTCTTTTGTTGTTAACCTGTACTATCATGGTTTAAGGCCATTTTTTTTTTCATTTGACTCATGGAAGGCATCTATTTATCCATCTTAACCATGAACTTAAATTAGGGAGTAATTTAAGACGATAGAAATTATCTCTCTGGGTCTAGCTACTGTTCTTCCAAGTTTTTCTTCTGTCTCTGACACTATCCCTGAGGTACCTTTAATGAAACTCAATGGCAAAGTTCTTCCATGATATGAACATCACAACTTTTACTTTTATTTTCATCAGTAGCTAAGGGGCTATATTTGCTTATCCTCAGCCAATACAGCATCTCTTTTTCATATCAATACCACCAACGTGGTTTCTCAAGGTTGACAGCAAAAGATTTTCCAGACTGGTATCTTTTTATAATATGTAGGCTCATCTCTAGCCTAGTATTTCATTTCTACATGTCTCTAAAATGCCAGCTTTCGTTTTTCACTAAGATTATTTTCCTCAAAGTGGAAAAGCCCAGATCATTGACTCTTAAATGATGAAAATGAAGGGTGACTTTCGTTTGAAAAACACTACTTTTATTATTTTTTAAAATTGAATTACTTTCGAGTTGTTTTGACCAGAAACTGGAGATTAGATACACTTGTTTAAAAGAAGGTATTTTGCAGGGTTTAACTTAATTCTCCAAAACTGAGAACTCCAATCTCTTCTACTCAAACCCATCCGAAGCTTATAAAATTGATCCCTTACTAGGAAAGTGTGGCCAGATTTCAGTTCTTCAGGTTAAACTGCTTTTACTTTTTAACTCTGTCATGTGGCATTTCACTTGCAACCCCACATTCTCAGATTCACCCACTTTGTGGTTTAACTCTCTTCCCTCATTTTTCTTTACATTTAGGCTCATTTCAAGGGTTTTGCGAAGTCGGGTCTCAGTCTAATTTTCTAATCCAGTAGCATTGGATAAAAGAAATCCCATTAGATTCCATTAAATCCCACTAAGCTTCTGACTCTCTCAAAAGTCAGGATGAGGTTTGATAATGAAATAGGGCCCCAGAATGCCATGAAATGATCACAGTCTTTCTACAATCTCCAAGAAATATTCCCTGGGGTCTTAGGATGTGACTGGCAGTATGATGGGGCTGGCTGGGAATATAATAATGCAGCAAACAGAACAGGGTCTCTGGCCTTATGGAACTTATATTTATGTGGGAGTAACAGATAATAAAGAAGTAAATAACCTGCTAACATAACTCAGATTATAACTGCAAGGAAGATAATTAGCAGGTCCTATGAAAGAGAGTAACAGAGAAAATTACCAAGATACGGCAATCCAAGAAGGTGTCTTTGAGGGGGATCAGTCAATATTTTGTCTACCTAGCCCTTTATCAATGAACAGTAAAGATAGCTAAGAAATAAACTTCCTTGATTATGAACAGCACTAAGAAGGCAGGAAATACATGCATGCACACCACACGTGCACATGCACACACAGCCCTCCCCAGAGGTGTTTAGAACAGTATATCAAGCACATAGTTCCTTGTAAATCTCAATTTTCATTAGAACACTCAGTGCAATTATCTATAATTGATTAGCTGACAATTAACTGGATAATTTTTTTTTTGAATCTACCCTTGTAATGAAAATTTTTTCTAAAATATTCAATTTTCTACCTTCGGAAGGCAAGCTACTAATGGTTTAATGTTGAAGCAACTTTGAGGAGATTAAAATGCAATCCAGGCCGGGCGTGGTGGCTCAAGCCTGTCATCCCAGCACTTTGGGAGGCCGAGACGGGCGGATCACGAGGTCAGGAGATCGAGACCATCCTGGCTAACACGGTGAAACCCCGTCTCTACTAAAATACAAAAAAACTAGCCGGGCAAGGTGGCGGGCGCCTGTAGTCCCAGCTACTCGGGAGGCTGAGGCAGGAGAATGGCGGGAACCCGGGAGGCGGAGCTTGCAGTGAGCTGAGATCTGGCCACTGCACCCCAGCCTGGGCGAAAGAGCGAGACTCCGTCTCAAAAAACTAAAAAAATAAAAAAAAAAATACAATCCAATAGCAAGACTGGGCTAAATGTGTGTATATTCTGAACGTCAATTCCTGTTGTTGCCCTTGTGGTTATTGTCTGGGCGTGGTTTGGAATAGTTCAACAAAGCTAGCATATTTGTTTATTTTCTGAGACTCTACTTTTGTCTCCTTAAAAATTCTCATTATTATAGGGAATTGGACTCTGGGGAGTTGAGGTATGCCACAACACAATGACTTCACTGAGGAGACACCAAATAGGCAGTAGTAACAGTGTCCTGTGAGGACTCTGTCATCATTGGGCTCCCAGAAGTCCTGAGGGGGAAGATGTCCTCATGACTAGGGCCATGCGCCTTGGTTCCAGGGTCCCCTTCCATGGTCATTCTACTTGGCCACCATTGACTTTCCATATGTTGTTCATGTGACCTCAGACATTCAGTGCCCTTGATGGGATTTTTCTCTCACCTCTGCCAAGATGGCCTGGATAATGACATTAGGAAGCCATGGCACCCTGTGCCTTGGCCCAGAAACAGATCATTTCTCTTTGAGTACTGGGGCAAGTGGGGTGAAGGAAAAACTTTGTTCAAAGAAAAGTTTATGAAGAAGTTTGAATTTACAAAACAAAACAAAACAAAACAAAACCTGAAATTAGGTCTGCTGTTGTTGTGGGGGGAAGGAGGGAGGGATAAAGTTTTACCTCACAACACCATATTTCTAGCCTCTCAGGGCCCTTGGAAAAATCACTGCCCTAGAACCTGTATTGTACAAACCCTTTAATGATTATAAGGCCTAAGATAGTCACTTTAGGCCAGTAGTTCCCAAACCCGTTTGATCTTCCAAATTATGTACAAGTTAAAAAGTAAATCATGGCCGGGCGCAGTGGCTCATGCCTATAATCCCTGCATTTTGGAAGGCGGAAGCAGGCTGATCACCCAAGGTCAGGAGGTCAAGACCAGCCTGGTCAATATGGTGAAAACCT
Organism: Rhinopithecus bieti; assembly: GCF_001698545.2. NCBI lineage: Eukaryota > Metazoa > Chordata > Mammalia > Primates > Cercopithecidae > Rhinopithecus > Rhinopithecus bieti. Next base: position 350,997 of record NW_016803776.1, on the reverse strand, counting down.
GTCTCTACTAAAAATACGAAAAATTAGTAAAGTGTGGTGGTGCACGCCTGTGATCCCAGCTACTCGGGAGGCTGAGGTGGGAGAATGGCTCTAACCCTGGAGGCAGAGTTGTGCTGAGCCAAGATCACACCACTGCATTCTTCTGCACTCTAGTTTGGCACAACAGGGTGAGACTCTGTCTCAAAAGGAAAAAAAACAAAACAAAACAAAGTAAATCAATTTCCAGGCTTTATCCTGAAAGATTCTGTTCTCTAGGTCTGAGTGGCCATGACCTTAAAAAAACAAATTCTTCCATTTTTTTCTTTGCATCTCTAATGAGATATAAGATCTCGGTGACCAGCATTATCCTAGCAAGGAGGGAAAATGGGGGCCTCCTGCCCTACTTTTATTCTAGTCCAGAGACAGAGGGAGTCCTCAGTTCACCCATGGTTAAGCCTAGTTCCTCCTATAGAGGGAAATGAGCTCAAAACCATTAAAATAATACAGATGACTGTTTTTCTTTCTCTTTTTTGGTCAGGCCTTGTCTTCTGTGCACATCTCTCTTTCAAGAGGTCTAGCCAGGGATTCTTGCTACACTCTACCAGTGGGCTCGGATACCAACCAAGTGTCTTTCCATCTCTTGGTGGCCAATTGATGGTGACAAATAATGAGCTTGAATTATTAAAAGTATAGTTCCAACACTATCTTCAGAATCTCAATATGCCAAATATGTGATCTTCAGGAACTAAAATATTCAACTCTGGATGGATAGGACAGAAGGTTAAACTGCTCCAAACAGCCATGAAACATAACAGGTGATGATAGATTAAGCCTCTCAGAACTTTGGAATCTGACTACATAATAGGAGCCTGTCATCTTCTCTTTTGAGATGATTTCTATGGGAAAGGGACACAGGTGGCTAGAAGTCTCTCCTACACATGGATCCTGGTATAACATGGACAAAAGAGGAAACAGAAGAAGGAAAGAAAAGAGAAGAAGGAATAGAAGAAAAGGAAACAAGAAAAGTAAAGATTTCAAGATGAAAATAGGAAACAAGATGACAGCCATGATATTTTAAAATGTTACCCAAGCCTATCTCAGTCACTGGCCAACAGTGCTGTCCCCTGCCATGCCCAAGGGATTCCATTCTAGGAAGACCATAGGCTACTTTCCTCAAGGTGCCATGCAAAGATACTTCATTACGAGACTCATTAAGCAGATGCTATTGATGGCACACTCAAATCTTCACCCCACCTTTCCTCAGCAGCACAGCCCCCAGTTTTATTCATGTATTCATCTTTCCCTGGGAAGCCGAGTGCTCCAGAAAGGTAAACTTATTCATAGACCCAGGCGAGCTTATCTTGATTAGTTAGTACCTCTATTTCCCTTGCCAATGACTGGTTTAACGAGGTGCGGTCACCCAATTCTGGCCAGTGAAACATGAATTAAAGTCTGTGGATGGGTTTCAAGGAAATGGTCGTCACCTATATACAAAGAGACATACTGGAAGAAATGACCTTGTTTTTCCAATGAACACTGTCATTACTTCATGCTACACCTGGAACTTCAGCAGCAGTCACTCTCAAACCTTTGGGACAAGGCCACCATGTGAGAGGAATACTGAAAGAACCTGAATTCCTGGTATCATCACTGAGCCCCTGAATTACCAGATGCTGAAAATTGCTTTGTGCCTGGATATTTTTTTTTTAATGAGTGACTAAATTCCTTGTTGCTTACAGCATTTTGTTTCTTACAGTCAAAAGCCTCCTAACTGTTCTATGTTTACATGTTCATAAATTCCAAAAATAGTGTTTCAACCAAACAAAGCTCTTTGTATACCTTCTGCTTCTTACAACAGCCTGGTAAGAGATTATAATTTGATTTGCTGCCTCTGGCAAGGATACTCAGTGTCCCTGTAAATGAAATCAAATGATGATGACAATTATGAGATTTGGAACCAACACATCCAATATTTACGTCTGTCAGGCACCATCCTAAAAACCTTCAGGTCTGGCGCAGTGACTTAGGCCAGAAGGACTTTAGGAGGGTGTGGTGGGCAGATCACCTGAGGTTAGGAGTTCAAGACCAGCCTGGCCAATATGGTGAAACTCGTCCCTACTAAAAATACAAAAATTAGCTAGACATGGTGGCACACGCCTATAACCCCAGCTACTCAGGGGGCTGAGGCAGGAGAATCCTTTGAATTTGGGAGGCAGGGGTTGCAGTGATCCGAGATTGCACCACTGCACTCCAGCCTGGGCAAAAGAGTGGGACTCTGTCTCAAAACAAACAAACAAAAAACCTTTATATGTTTTACAGTAACTTCGTGAGGCAAAATCTATTACCTTCTTTTACAGATGAGCTAAATGAAGTCTACAGAGGTCATCATGAAAAGAAAGTGGAAAAGAATGGCCTGGTTTAGGATAATAGGAGTATACAGAATATATCCCTAATCCTAGCAATCCATTTTATCCATAAGCAAGAAGGTGGTAGTGCACTGGCTGCCTGAGAACCAGGGAAGAGCTCATTAAAGCTCCAATTATGAGGACTTATCAGTAGAGAATTTGATTTAATAAGTCTGAACTAGATTCCAGGAATCTGAATGTTTAACCACTTGCCCAAGAGATTCTGATGGGCAGTCAGACTTAGGAGATAGGAACTAAGGGCTAGAGAAAACTGAGGTGCCCAAGATTTGGGGGATATAACAGGATAAATTGAATTGAATTGTCTCTCCTGATCTCTGAATTCCTTTCCAAGTAGGTATGCAAAAGGCTTCAAAAGCTAACCACCATCGAAGTGGTTGTACAACCTTAATTCTTACTATAGATTTAGCATCATAAACCAAAGTTGGCCGGGCGTGGTGGCTCAAGCCTGTAATCCCAGCACTTTGGGAGGCCAAGATGGGCAGATCACGAGGTCAGGAGATCGAGACCATCCTGGCTAACATGGTGAAACCCCGTCTCTACTAAAAAATACAAAAAACTAGCCGGGCATGGTGGCGGGCACCTGTAGTCCCAGCTACTCGGGAGGCTGAGGCAGGAGAATAGCGTAAACCCGGGAGGCGGAGCTTGCAGTGAGCTGAGATCTGGCCACTGCACTCCAGTCTGGGCGACAGAGCAAGACTCCGTCTCAAAAATAAATAAATAAATAAAATAAACCAAAGTTAATTTGCTTTCTAAATCCTACAGGACCCCAAAAGTTGTATGTGTTTTCTTGTCTTCTTGACAACCTTACTAATGCACTACCCCCAATTTGCCTCACAGACAGCTAAGAACCTCTTGGAACAGACACAGAATAGCCTTTAATGTGAAGAAAACTTTAAAATCCCATCAAGCCAAAATCAGTCATTTCAAGAACTTTGTATTGGAGATATTCCAAAGTCTAGAATGACTCTGAAGAGTTAAAATAAAGTAGGCATACATTTCCACCACAGCAATTTTCTGCCTACCACAGTCATAAAGCATGAATATGAACAAAGATGAATGACACTATAGCAGGCACAGCAAATGCATGGTATGAGTAACCACACCCCTACCCTATAGCATGAGAGACACTGCTGATAAATCATAACATCTTTCCCACTGAGTTTGGATACAGCATGAGGATCCTTCCTAACAAAGTGCTTCAGGGAGCCACTTTAGATTGATCAGAGTTGGCAAATGTGATGAACTCTCTCTGCCACACCTGTGCTGAAACCCCTTCAAAACAGGAATAAAAATTAAGCTCGCTCTCTTCTAGAAGGAAAAAACAGCATGCATTCATTTTTCCAGACACTCTTCTGAGGTATCTGAGTGTCATTATTATTATTTCTATAGGTCTTCATTTCTTGTTCTTAAAGGGTACTGTTTGCTGAATTTAATTTAATATTTTCTACTACTTTGGCTAAAGGACGTAGCATTTCCCTAACATGAATATTAAACTCAGAAGAGCCCATGAAACACTGGAGCCAAAACAGTTAATTAGCAAGTCACCGAGGCTGGTAGCAAGAAGCAGGAGGCACGGCTTAGGAAGCTACCCATTTTTCTTGCAATAAAGAAAATAAAGACAGTAATTCTAAGAACATTTATTAACCCCCCAGTATGGGTAACTGCCATCAGATGTGGGTCTGTCAGTCTTGCATTAACATAAGCTACTTCATCTTGATTTTCAATGGCACTGTAATGCCCATGATACTGTAGATAAGTGCTAACGCTGGAGTTTTGAGAACCAAGCCCTGTGTCCAGCAAATGCTTTTAAAAGAATTTCACTCTCAATGGTTGCCTGCCCAGAAGAAATTCATTTTGTGTTAAAAAAAAAAAAAGAAAGAAAGAAAGAAAACAAGGAGGCATTCAATTAAGCAAGCATTTTCTTAACTCATTTTAAGATAAACTCTTACATTCCCCAACAATTTCTCCAATGGATGCAAACGTGGAAAGAGACTCTGTATGGGTGGCTGTATGCTCCATTCTGTATTGGTATATGAAATAAAATAACGGAATGGTGATAAAACAACAACAAAAAAAGAAAAGGCTTTATAATAGTCAGGACACGCCAAGCAATTTTAAATTGAATTACACAGCCTGCTAATCTTTATGATGGGATGGAATTTATTTCAACATTATGCATTATACTAAAATTTGCAGCAATTCTCCCTCCCGACTTCTTAAGCTGCTACCCCCACATACTCCCCACGTGTCTCCCCAGTGGGAAAGCTTCCCTTCAAACCCAAAAGCAGTATTCCTGCTGACTAGGAAGGCAGGGCACAGCTCTGTGCAAGATTCCATTTTTATAGCTATTGTTAGTTGGTGTATATCTATATTCTGTGCCAGGGCATACACAAACACTTTTATGAACACTGGGCATATTTTAATAATCACAAGCACAAAATTTTTAACAAGGTAGATTCAAGCCTATGTACACGGTAAAAGAGATTTTTTTAAACCAACAATATTGAGGAGCTTTGCCATATTTTACAAATGAATGGACAGAACACTGTACACTATATATTTGATGAAGCAATCACACTTCAGAAATTCTGGACTATCCACGTCAAGAAGACATAATAACCCTGCTAAAGTATAGGCCTATGTGTCTGGGACGTGTCCTTCCTTATCTTGCGTGTTTCTCTCTCTCTAGGCAATGGAACAGTGTACTAATGAGAAAGGAAAGAGCTTGTCCTGTAAGCACGAACACCCTTGTACTTCAACCCATCTGGCCCTGATGAAAAGAGCTACAAACGGACAAAGAAAGAAGTGCCATGCCAAGCTTCTTGATCTTTCCTCCTTCTGTCATGGGAGAAGGAGTCTCCATAGTTACCTTAGTAAAATCATGTATAAACTATTTCTAAAAAATAAAACCCTTCTTAAAATTTAAGTTCCTACCTGATACCTTATACTATGGATTCTTACTCTGCGATGCATTTTGGTTTACTTATAATAAAAATGAGGAACTCACCCACCATGTACACTGACTTGTGAACAACAAATTCATGCTATCACTGAACTATATCCATGATATTTTTAAAAAAACAATTCCCAGGCAGGCAAAAGATCATACATTAGATCTGAGAACTACTAAAACAGTTTATGGTAAATTATGAGCCACAGAACAGCTACCAAGAACCATACACAGTCTCTGCTTAGGATCTTTCTATCTTTCTAGATATTCTAGACACTCTTTTAACTGACAGTTTCCAGTCTCTCTGAGACACATACGGTCTGCTGCCCAACATGCACTTACTAACAGCAGCCAGAGGCTGTCTATAGTAGACACCTGTGCTCTTCTGCTCCATGCATGGTTGTCTTAGAGCCACCTGTGTTTATCTCCAAACCAGTTTATCCAGCTGTATTTTTAATGTAATCATCTCATGTAATTATAAATGACTTTAAAAATCATAGCATTCTAGAAGGATTCTGCACTCAGATTGTTTCACAAGCATCTTTATGTTCACCAATAAATACGCCAAAATGAAGATGTGATAAATTTTTAATAAAGATGAGAAATTAAATGTGTGATTTACCCAAGACAGTGCTGACCTGTAATTACTGTGTCCATGCTTAAAGGGAAGGCTTCAGTTCTACCCCAGAACACTGACCAAAGCATGCACATCTTATGCTTCACATTAAAATAAAACTATTTAGCCATATGATTATCATTTGTATGGGTTCCTACATTAGCTGACTTTTTTGATGAACTGAACACTTTTTGTTCCTTCTCAGGTTGGATAAGAAGGCTTTAACTGGACTAGGAGCTGCATATGTACAAGACTGTGAAGATGGAAGTCTTTCCTGCCTTCCCACCACCCTTAACTCTTGCATGGCCTTTTCAAAGGACAAAACCTCCAGATGCCATTACAAAAGACATATGTGATTTGCTTTCTAGGAAACTGATTTGCTTTCCAGGAAACTGATTTGCTTTCCAGGAAACTGATTTGCTTTCTAGGCACACCAGGGCGAGTATTAAAGGACCAGCGAGTAGGCAAGGCTAGGAGCAAAACTGCAAATTTATTTTTTGGTCACCTAGCTTCAGGGAAGAAGGTGTGGAGGATGAGGTCTGTCGGTCTCTGGCAGGGGAGGCCAAGGGAGTCGCCCGGTGGAGCTCTTGGGTGAGGTTCCTAATGCAGTCCCGACAGGAGTGGGAGCTGAGGAAGTGCCCCCCCCCCAGCGGCTTTTATGTCCTGGGCCTGGGAGTGGGCGGNAAACAAAAATTACAAAGTCCTTTTTCCCAAGCAAGCATATTAATTTTGCCTCTGGAAAAGTCCTGGGGAAAGACTTTGAACACATGTTGACTGAAATTCACAGCAATCTCAAAGACCAACACCAGGCAACAGAAGATTGATTTGCTTTCTAGGAAACTGATTTGCTTTCCAGGAAACTGATTTGCTTTCCAGGAAACTGATTTGCTTTCTAGGCACACCAGGGCGAGTATTAAAGGACCAGCGAGTAGGCAAGGCTAGGAGCAAAACTGCAAATTTATTTTTTGGTCACCTAGCTTCAGGGAAGAAGGTGTGGAGGATGAGGTCTGTCGGTCTCTGGCAGGGGAGGCCAAGGGAGTCGCCCGGTGGAGCTCTTGGGTGAGGTTCCTAATGCAGTCCCGACAGGAGTGGGAGCTGAGGAAGTGCCCCCCCCCCAGCGGCTTTTATGTCCTGGGCCTGGGAGTGGGCGGGCAGTGGGCGGGACATAGGCGGTCGGGGCGGGCGGTAGGCGTGGCTAGGTGGGTTCCGGTTTTTCTTCATGGGAGGTCGGGTTGCGCCTGTGCAGTGGACCTGTGTCTTTCCCAGGCACGGGAAAGTTGACGGTGAAGAACCCGGAACTGCGCCATCTTAACTCCGTTTGTCCAAACAATACATTTTGGTTTCGCATTTTTGGTTTCTATCTATTTTTGTTGTTGTTGTTGTTGAGACGGAGTCTCGCTCTGTTGCCCAGCTTAGAGTGCAGTGGCCGGATCTCAGCTCACTGCAAGCTCCGCCTCCCGGGTTTACCCCATTCTCCTGCCTCAGCTTCCCAAGTAGCTGGGACTATAGGCGCTCGCCACCTCGCCCGGCTAGTTTTTTGTATTTTTTAGTAGAGACGGGGTTTCACCAGGTTAGCCAGGATGGTCTTGATCTCCTCATCTCGTGATCTGCCCTTCTTGACCTCCCAAAATGCTGGGATTACAGGCTTGAGCCACCACGCACAGCCTGGTTTCTATCTATTTTTATGGATGAATGATTAGTTTACTCACTTTCATAGTATTAAATGTGTATGCTTAAATATTTATTTTGGAATTCATATATAAAATCACATTCAGGGCCAGGCACGGTGGCTCACACCTTTAATTCTAGCACTTTGAAAGGCGGGGGTGGGAGGATCACTTGAGGCCAGGAGTTCGAGGCCAGCCTAAGAAACATAGGGAGATTCCCATCTCTACAAAAAAATTAAAATATTAGCCGGGCATGGTGATGTACAATTATGGTCCCAACTACTTGGGAGAATTGCTTGAGCCCAAGAGGCAGAGGTTACAGTAAGTGGTGATCATACAACTGCACTCCAGCCTGGGCAACAGAGCAAGATTCTGTCTCAAAAGCAAACAAACAAAATATATATGTACACACACAAAAAAGTATGTGTGTGTGGGTGTGTATATATGAATACGTATGTGTGTATATATACACACACACTCATATATATACACATATATATGTGTGGGTGTGATTTTAGCATTAGTAATAGCCTATAAAACACACACATATAATAGTACTGATGGTGGTGGTAGTGGTAGTAATAGTAACAGTAGTACTGGAGCTACTAGTAGGAATGCTAGAATACACATATATATGAGTGTAAAATCATAAAAATGACTTTAAGGATATATATGTATGTGTGTATATATACATACATATACACATATACACATACACACACATACATACACATTTCAGGCTCTGTAGTTACATTGCTTCCTAAATCCAGGATTTCTATGAATAATGGATTCACAAAATGAAGAATATACAATGAAAATACTAAAATATCTGTTAGGTTTCGTAAATTCCTAAATTACAGCTAACTATTCTAGTATTCCTACTAGTAGCCCCAGTACTATTATTACTATTACTACCATTACCGTCACAATCACCACCATTATCATTACCATTACCATCACAATCACCACCACTAATAACATTATTCTATGCTCTTGGTTGATTAACAATTCCAAATTGAGGTAACAAAGGGAAGAACTACACAGGACTTGGTGGGCACTGAGTCTCAAACGACTAGGGGATATGATTAATTTTGAGTCAGCAAGTTAATTTACAGTCAGAAGAACTTCCTAACATTGTTCTCAACATTTTACAGACAAATCAAGGCTCAGAGGTTGTATATTTTATAGTGAGATGTCTGCCCTCATAGGGGCAAGTACAGTCTCTTCAAAACCAAAAGGAGTTTTACCTCCTAATTCCAAACAAAGAAGGATAAGTGAGATTCATAAAAATGGCAGTGAGAAGGCAGACAACACAGTTTAATTGTACACGTTTACCCGGAAATTAGAAGAAAAGAATGCTGCTTCTTTCCTGCTCTTAAAATTTGAACAGTTAAAAAAATGTTAAAAATGTAAAAAAAGTTTACTTCAGTTTCATAATGTACACAAAACTTGCTGCAGTAACATCTATGATAGATCAATAATGCATGTTATAGTTAGCTGCTTAATTATTCATTTTGAGTGTACTATAAATATGGCATCAACACAAATTCCGGATGTGAAAAAAGCTGGGAAATTCAGGCAACGTAACCAAAATTAAAAGTCATTTTCTCCCTACATAAATGCTAAAATAAGGCAACCAAAAAGAATGTTCATCTGGGGACAAATCAAAACAGAAGACTTCTTTTGTTTGCCTTTTTTATTTCACTTTTATTACTTATCTTTGGTTAATGTTTTGTGCTAGCATTTATTTTATTTGTCACCTATGACTTTTGATACTGTCTCATCTGTCATTTTCATATACAGTAAGTATTTGGAAATGACGGGAGCATTTAGAGCATTTGATTTGAGCATCTGTAATAAATAGCCTGTAAAACATACATCATTTCTTAAAAGAACTATAAATTTCCTTAGTCAAAATGTCACTTTTATGTTAAAAAATAGGGGAGATTTTATAATGTTCCAGAAAATAATTATGTTGGAAGAAATGACTTTTCATTTTGGTTGCAAAGGTTGTTCACTGTACAAGAAGAGTAGCAGCCAAGGCGGTAAGTGGGAGCTATCTGCCATTCACTGAGTATGTCCCCACCAGGCCTAGGGGACACCTCTTTACACTTTGTACAAAAGCACCTTACAGAGAAGCAGCAGCCCTAACCAGAAATAACATATTGGAAAATACTGAAAAATTTTTAAATGAAAATGCACAACTACCCCCACTTCCTTCCCCAAGTGGTGGTGATGGTGGTGGTAGTGGTAGTAATAGTAATAATAGTACTGATAGTACTGGGGTTACTAGTAGGAATGCTAGAATAGTTAGCTGTAATTTATGAATTTTTGGGGAGATTTAGGAAACCTAACTGACATTTTAGTATTTTCATGGTATATTCTTCATTTTGTGAATCCATTATTCATAGAAATCCTGGATTTAGGAGTAAAACAGAAAGGAAAGAAAAAAAACAAGAATAAACAAAACCAAAACCAAATGTAGGGATGTAACCATAAGTCTGGAACTGAATCACCCCCACCAGTCCCATTCAGGCTAAATTATGAAAGCTTGCTCATCAAATGCCTTTGTAAGGGCTATTCGATTCACAACTCTGGAACGCGCCTTCAAGTTTCCACAAGGACTAACAGCCAGGCCAGAAACACACAGAGTATCACGGCGTCCAAGTGTCCAGTACCATGAACCGGGTCATCAAGGCTCTTTGGATTTCATTAGTTAGCACTTTCTGGTCAGCAGTCTAGCAGCATTCCATTAAACAAACCTAGTTTATTTGACATTTGTTACAAATTTCATTAATTGTTAAAGTTAATTAGGACACCAGGCAGTATCTTTTGAAGCCAAAATATATATTAGGTAACTTTCTAATGTAAAATATCTTCTGATCTTTGCCAGTAAAATGTAAAAACTAGAAATGAAACAAATATAACTTCAATCGATTCCACGTGGCTACTAGTCTCTAGGATCCTGGAGTCCCACCCTTCTTGTATGCCACAGAAGAATGCAGGATGTGGGACATAGATACTGCCCCTTGGAGCTCTGTGACCCAGAGCATGGTAACCTCTCTGAGTTGCAGCATCTGGAGCTGCACATCAAGAATAACTTCCTTGTATGTTTGCTAGGAGGACTGAATGAGATAAATGTATTTGCAAAACATACACCTAGCAAGATGTCTTGTCACTTAATATACAGTAATTCTCATGATTATTAGAAATGTAGGTCCAAATCCTAACTTCATAGGACTGTTTCCATTAAGAAATCTTCATTCTTTAAGGCAACAAAGTAAGAAACAGTGTTTTGATTTGGTTTGATTTTTAAAACTGACTGCAATGCATGATTTTGTATAGAAGCCTGGAATAGAAAAACAAATGTCATAAATGGCACGATTAAGATAACTGGAAAATATTGAAAAAGGTCTATAGATTACAAAATAGAGTTGTATTAATTTATATTTCTTGATTTTGATAACTGTAATGAGCTCATGTAAATGAATATCCATGTTCTTAGGAAAGATACATTGAAATATTTAGGGTAAAGGGGCATGATGTCTATGACTTAAATTCAAACGCTTCAGGAAAACATACATACACATGCACACTCCCCCACCCCAAACACGCACACACCTGGAAAGAGAATAATAAAGCAAATGTAGCAAAACATTAACAATTGGGGCAATCTGTGTGAAGGGTGTATGAGTGTTCATTGTATTATTCTTGTAACTTTCCTGAAGCTTGAAGAAATATTAATTTAAAAAGAATTAATCAATGGAGGCCATCCATCTGTGTGAGAAGTGCTGTCTACACATTTAACAGGCCTGATGCAAGGCCCTTCTGGGACTTAACCTTGGACTCCACTCCACTTTCACCTCTCTAGGCTAGTGGCCTGCCCTGCGTGTGGGAATGGCTGCACTGAATTACGTGGACAGTGCTGTAATTATGTCGTCTTCCCTTTCATCTTCCTTGCAGGACTTCATCTTCCTTGCAGGACTCCAAGTGAGAATATGTGGAGTGAGCTAATGATTTGCCACATATCTCTGATGAGTACTATATTTATTTGCATCATAATATTTTCATTTCCTCCCCCTGCACATAACGCCATATTGACAGCAAGGTCAGTTAAGTTACTATAAGGGATTTTTAATGAAAACAATTATAAATTTAAAATAACTGTGTTTAAAGCATTTAACAGTCACTAGGGTCAAGTGATTACAGCAGTTACAAGCCCCATGGGACATGTTCGCACCAAAACAAAGTGAATAAATTACCTCAGCTGGCGCATGTAATCACTAAGTGACCACAGGGGTCAGGCAGAGTAGAACCCTGAAGACTTTCACGCAAAACCAATAATGAAAATTTATCAGTCAAAGGTGGGGGCGGGTGGTGAACGTCAAGAATTAGTGAGTCCAGTGATAGACTGGAAGCAGAACTGACTCTCCATACAGCTTGCAGGGCCAGGAAAATGGCATTCAAAAACCCAGCAGACAGATGGAATCAAGATTCCTGGAAACAATATACAGGCAGGCTGTGGGGAGGTGGGGAATTAAGATGAAAGGGATCTACAGAGTACTGGGAAGTTCAAAGCCAAACCAAATGCCACGTTGGTATAAGGATGACTATCAGAAACCTGTTGCAGGGACTGGAAGCGCATTGGGAGGCCTCCTACCTAGGGCAATGAGGAATAGGACAGGATGTTAACACCAAAATGATCACGTCTAACATTTACATGACATTTGACATCTTCCAATGAGGCGACTTCAATTTCATCCTCACGACTCTGTGACAACTTCCCCTTGTTGTAGAAAAGAGGGGGCTGAAGCACAGGGAAGCAACACATCTTGCTCACAGAAGCACAACTGCAAAGTGAGGAAAGCCAAACACTTATTGCAGGGTTGCTATTTGCTACAGATTCCACTGAGCACATCCTCTCAAGTGGCTCATATCAAAAGAAGAAACCAAAAGCTCTAAAAGTTCTGTGTGCTAACGGTCTGAACATACTGTGCAGGGGAGGAAGGTATGACGACCCACTGGGAAAGCGAGGGCCACTTTCACAACAGAGATTACAATCTCTGAATTGGGCCTTAAAGAATGAACAGAAGTTCACAGAGAAATGGAGCAAGATTGGCAGCAGACAGTGGGACCAATATTCATTATTCAGCAAAAATGAGTTCAGTATTTACTACACACAAGGCACTATGCTTGTGATCTCATCAACAGCAAGGAGCAAGACAGACACAAGTCCTATTCTATGATGCATGCTTTCACTCATTCATTCACTTAATACACACTTTTTGAGCAGCTGTTGTGTCAGGCACTGTTGTAGGTAGAGGATGCAATGGTAAACAAAACAAGTCCAGACCCTCGCAGAGCTAGCATTCAGTGGAGGAAAACTAACAATAAAAAAGGATATGCAGAAAGAGGTAAAATAAGAAGACTTCACCAAAGAGGTGGCATTTCAGCAGAAACTGACAGACTGAGGAGATGGTTAAGTACAAAGGTTAGAGGTGGGAACAAACTTGGACCAGAAGGTCGCTGTGGTCAAGAAGAGAGAACAAGGGGCTGGGTGCGGTGACTCACGCCTGTAATCCCAGCATTTTGGGAAGCTGAGGCGGGTGGATCATCTGAGGTCAGGAGTTCATGACCAGCCTGGCCAACGTGGTGAAACCCCATCTCTACTAAAAATACAAAAATTAGCTCAGCATGATGACCGGCGCCTATAATCCCAGTTACTCAGTGGGAGGCTAAGGCAGGAAAATCCCTTGAGTCAGGGAGGCGGAGGTTGCAGTGAGCTGAGATCGTGCCATTGCACTCCAGCCTGGGCGACAAGAGTGAGACTCTGTCTCAAAAAAAGGAAAAAAAAGAGAGAGAACAAGGGAGAAAACAGTAACACACAAGTCCAAAGAGTGAGGGAGAAGTGTGGTGGGAAATTAAGGTGGACAGATAGGTTGGACCAGTTCATGAAGAGCTCTGAATGCCACAGTAGACTCTATTCCATCTGTTCACGGTTCCTAAAATGCATTCCACAAAATATCAGTGTAATGGGAGGGTCCATAAGAAAGAGATACCAAGTCTTCATCAGTAAAAATGATGATAACAGCATCAACAAGCCTCACAGTGTTGTGAGGATTAAATGAGTTAATGCAGGTACAGGGTCAGGCAATAGTGGGTGATCAACGAGTGTTAGTTATTAGCATTGGGGGATTCCAGGAGAGATGAATGGCAGGTTGGGGCTTGGCAGTCTTTTTAGGCACCATAGAGGTCAGAAAGACACTCAGAAAGTAAAACGAATGAATTGTAGTCATAGTTCCAGGAGGTTTAGGTACCTGGATTAATGGTACTGTAAGTCAAAAGGGGAATTTAAAAGAACAAGTAATATTTGGAGGAGATATATTTCAGTTTGAGGTATTATTGGTTTTGAGGTGTCTGTGTACCTTCTACCATCTATGTCAAAATATCTGGTCTCCTGTTAGATGCAAGTATTTGGAAAGAGAGGGAGAGATTAAGATAAAACCAGCACTCCATTATAACAATAAAATCTCAGATAATTAGAATAATCTCCTAGGTTTCGAAAGGCAGACTTAGCCTATGATGAGAAATGGCATCATATCTGAAGGAAAGACAAAGTCCCCAGTCCTAGGCCTCCCACTGGCAAACCTGTGCAAAATTGGGCAAGATCTTTGAACTCTCCGAGTTCTAGTTGCCTCATTTACAAAACGGGAAAATAAAAATTGGCAATCAGAGGCTGGATGCTGAATGCAGTGCCTTCACTTCCGCATTCTCAGTGTCTCCCACAAAGCAATACCTGGCCCTCACGAGACACTTAGAATATACACAAACAATTTTCTGAGGATGAAGTCTCTTCATGTGCTAGGACAAAAGGGTCCCACTCTAGGATTTAGGGGGCTTCAGTGCTTCCTCTTGGACCAGCTAGTTTGGAAAAGTTGAGGACTTTTTTGTTTTCAAAGAGCCGCTTTTTTATTTTGTTTAACAGTGATACAATTTTCATACAGTAAAATTCCTAAAACATCACCCTTCTCAGGAAAGTGTCTTCCTGGCTTTTCTGCTAAGGTGATGACGTAATAATTATGCATGCCTTACCTTTTTTTTTTTTTTTTCTCTTTAGGAGATGGAGAGATTTCAGGAAAGGAGAAAGTAGGAAGCTTAAGAATTAAAGGCTGGAACACAGAGTCAAGTCAGTGACTTCAGCTCTCATGGTGGCTCCAATGTGACCCAGCCCATCCTTCCACCTTTCTGGATCTCCACCCATCCATCAGTAAGACAGAGATAACACTATCTGCCCATATCAACTCCCCTGAAACAATATAAGCATTAATGATCTAATATACTCAGAAGGTACTTTGAGTCCTTTGGAGGAAAGATGTCATATAAATTAAAGGCATAATAATTAATGTAATTTAAGAAAATGGCTGCCCATAACACAGAGGATTGGGTTCACATGGATCACAAAAGACCTAGTCATCTTGTCCCCAGGTCACTAATGATCCTTTCTAATGGAACAAAATCCAGTCTTACTTATTTGAGCATATTCAACCATGCTGTGTTTGGGTTCATTATTTTCCCCAAGTACTTTACTTAATTCTGTTATCAAAATTGAATTACACTTTAAAGTTAATTTTGTCCTTATTGGAAAGATGCACTTTTATATAAATTAGACCATGAAGTAATTCATATAGGAAAAAATATTCAATATAAAGAAAGACATACAGATAGTAAGCATGAATCAACTGTTACTTGTATTAAGCAAATACTCTTATCCTGTACTACCACAGACAAAACAAGCTATGTTACAGCTACCTGACAGAACATACAGGCAATTCATAGACACCTACTGAAATCCTAGAATTACACACCATGACAAGCACAACAATGATGATGAAAAAGAGGAAAGAAAAAAAAACAGAAAAACAGACCCTAAGTGGATTTCTTGAACTAGAAAGAGAAGCTTTCAATAAATCATAACTCTAGGATGGTTGCTAGGAAAACCAAATTATGAATCAAAAACTTAAAAGTATAGCATATTAGGTACTGTTTTTGTGAACAAGCTAAAGATTAAGAAACTACTTGAGTATTAAACTCTCAACAGTAAGAATCAGAGATCCTGACTCTAGGGAACCCTCTGGCATATTCTCCTTTGTAAATCATGGGAAGAGTTATCTTATCTGCCCTTCCTAAAGCCTCCTACCCGCAGGAGGTTCCAGTGAGCCGAGATCGTGCCACTGCACTCCAGCCTGGGCTACAGAGCAAGACTAAATCTCAAAATAAAAAAAACAGCCTCCTACCTTTACCTCCTTATTAGATATGACTATTAGGTAATCATAAACTTGCATGACCATAAACATTCCAGTGAGGCTGCTCTGCTCAACTCCTTTCTGAAGTGATTCTTTGGGAAGTGCCGGGTTTTACTAGAGAAAAGTTGCCAGGTATCAATCTCTATTTTTTATTTAAAATGGCATCTCCTACCTTGCCCAGTTCACCAGCTCCAGTTCCTAATATTTTTTGTTGTTTCAAAAAATCAGAAAACTTAAATGTGTGAACCATGCCTGGAAAGTATTATGTGGAAGAGTTTTTCAAAAAATTAAAAACTGTCCTTGGTAACCTGGCAATTAAAGCCTGGTGCTGGAGATTGTAAGACAGGAGCAGGTGGGCAGGGGTGGTTTCTGGAAGGAGGGGTGGCAATGCTGGAAGGGAGAGAGAGTGGGTCAGAATAAAGAGGGGAACGGAGGGGAGAGGACACGAAATGGGGGAGAAAGGGAAAGGAGAAGCCCTGTCCCCATGCTTGTGTGGTTCAGATGTTAATCAGAGTCTAAGGAGAGGTCGGGGGTACTTGGAAGAGGACAGCATCAGGTTTCTGGTGGTCAAGTAGGGCCACTGTGTCACCATTTTCTCTGTTGCACAGGCAGAGTGGGCCACAGGCCAGCAGGTCACTATGATGCAAGAGACTTCAAGGTCACTTTCTCCGAGTTCTCCCCTCCCCATGTCTCTCCGATTTCTGCCCTCCCCAGGAGTAACAGAACCTCAACAACAGAGCATGAAAGAGCTATCACTGCACAGCATGCTCGGAAAATGTCATAGCAGCAAATAACATTTCCTGACCATTCACTATTTGTATTACATTGGGTGTCCTTTATATTATTTAACTTCACAACAATCCTTAGAGGTTGGATACACTAAGCATTAATAAGTCTCCTTTTACAAATGAATACATTGAAGATCACAGAATTAATAATGGCAAAATCAGGATTTAAACACAGGCAGGCTCAATCTAATACTCATGCTTTTAACCTGATACCACACTGCCTTTTTATATACAATACACACACACACACACACGCATGCACATCTACCACACCACAGGATACACACCAGCCATTAACAGTAGTTACATGTGAACTGTATAGGATATATTGGCAATTTTAATTTTTTTCTGTATCATTATTTACATTTTTTTTTTTTTTGAGATGAAGTCTCGCTCTATTGCCCAGGCTGGAGTGCAGTGGCACGATCTTGGCTCACTGCAACCTCTGCCTCCCAGGTTCAAGTGATTGTCCTACCTCATAGGCACACACCACCACACCTGGCTAATTTTTGTATTTTTTTAGTAAAGACAGGGTTTTGCCATGTTGCCCAGGCTGGTCTCAAACTCCTGACCTCAAGTGATCCACCCTCTTTGGCTCCCAAAGTGCTGGGATTACAGGTGTGAGCCACCGTGCCTGGCCTCATTATTTACATGTTTTTACAATGAACGTGTGAGCTTTCATAATTAGAAAATCCTTTATAGTCTTTCATTTATTTATTTATTTATTTATTTATTTATTTATTTATTTATTTATTTATTTATAATTGAGATAGGGTCTCACCATGCTGTCCAGGTTGGTCTCCAACTCCTGAGCTCAAGTGATTCTTAGGCTTCAACCTCAAAGTAGCTCAAACTACAGGTGTGTGCCACGGCATCCAGCTATCATCATCTTTTAAAACCCTTTAAAGGGTGAAGATTTGCTGCCACTGAGGCTACTCAAAAATATGTGACATAGGCTCTCAAATACTACTGAGAGAATCATGGAGAAATTGCAATCTTTATAAAGAGAAATTTGACAATACATAATTTTTTTAAAATACACATCATCTGAAGAAACAATTCTATTTCTAGGAATATATCCTGTGAATATAATTAAGGATGTTTGCAAAGAGAGAGCAAGAAGGATGTTCATCACTCCAGTGCAAGTAGAATAATAAAAGAATGGAAATACCTTATGTATCTAGCAATAGAGTTCTAGCTAAATAAATTAGAGTGCATCAGTACAACAGAATGCTATGCTGACACAGAGCATGATGTGTTCTTTATTTTTTTTAAGTTACAAGGTTACACACATAGTTTCATCAATTTTAAAAAATAGTCCTTAACAAAGGCCCTTCATGGGTGAAGATTTCCTGCTATTGAGGCTATCAAACATAGAAAAGAAAGTAGAAAATTTTGAAATGCTATACACCAAATAGCAAGTAATTACTTTGGAAATAGGATTATGGAGGAATGTATATTTTATACTTTACACACATCAAATATTTGGATTTGTATAGTGTTATGTGTATCTTACAATGAAAGTGTTCTTGGGAAAAAGTATTTTAGCCACATTCAGTGATGTGAAAAGTGGTTCATGATATATTGTTAAGATGAAAAACAGACTACAAAACAATACTACTACAAGACTTACGTTTTGGTAAAAGATATTTGTGTGTGTGTGTGTGTGTGTGTGTGTGTGTATCTATAGAAGACTTTCCATATGAATACACACTGTTAACAGTAGTTGCATCTTTTCATATGTAATTTTGTTTTCTTCTTTTCACTTATCTCTAAGTTAAAAGGAATGCACATGTATAACATGTATTATAAGAATAAAATAAATAGCTTAGGAGGTGAAGGTTTCTCCTAAAGACCAGCTCCAAAACTTTGGGCCAATAGCAGGATCACTAGAAAGGGAATATAGTCTTCTGAGAGGGGCAAAAATTGATTTGTGTGTCTGCAATCTGGGATGTTGGTTACAGTCACACTCTGTTACAGCCATGTCTAACAAAATGCTCTTACAAATATGAATGACCCTCTTCTTGAGATTTTCCTTGAAGCATTTTTGTTCTCCCTTTTAGGGCTGGAGAAACTGAAGCTCAGAACTATTAAATGACAATCCAGACCAAAGAAAGGTCATAATTAAAAGTTCATGGCAATGATGCTGTGTTAAAAGGAATTTTTGACTGACCGGATTGTTATATATAAACTTTTGACTGAAAGAACAGACCACCCAAAAACCCTGTCTTTCTAATTATAAAGTGGAAAACTAAACAGCAACAATATACCCTTCTTATTTCTGCACAATATATAGGAATCACCAACAACAGCCAATGGGATATTATAAGTTACTTGAGAATAAAAGAAAAAGGAAGGAGAGGGAAGGATTAGGCACTATACATACGGTGTGACATAATTTTAAAGTTTGGCCAAAGGTGCAGGCAGGAAAAAACATCTTGTACCTTTATTTTCATCCACTCACTCAATGATTCAACAAACATCTGTGTACACCAACAATGTTCCAGGTCCTATATTCAGAACCAGGCGTACCAAGAGCACTCATTATGCACACTGCTGTCTGGTAGGGCAGAGAAACAAGTAAACAATGGCATAGCCATGGGAAGGGATGCACAGATGGGTGACTGATGTGTTAAGGAAAGTAGCTTACTATGAAAGATAACCTGTAATAAAAGATGAGTTCTCCTAGAGATGGTCGTTCCAGGAAGTGAGAACAGCGTTTGCAAAGGGAAAGAGGTGTGAAGGGACATGTTGCATTTGAAGAATGGGAAGAAACTGGGCATGGGCATAAGGGAAAATCAGAAATAAGAAAGTGGACGTGCAATCAGACGATGAGATCTTCTAATGACCATTTGTGTAGCATCCATGAGCATAATTGCAATATTCAAGCAGGCTACCAAAAGTATTCTGAAGATGAAAGCACAACAGGGACGAAATCGAGTGAACGGTAAGTAATCTCAAAGAAGCACAGGTGGGAGGAACACAGGGCCAGCATGCAGGAAGGTCACATATGGTAAGAGGCCTTGCAAAATGTACCTTTAGGGAATGTGGTATTAGAAGCCACTGATGTTCAATATATCACTGATGTTTAACTGACAGGTACTTTATCTAGTTCACAAGTTTATGTTTAAGCCAAGTCTGGGATTGGTATGCATTTTTGCCAAGATAAGAAGGAAAGTGTTATTAACTGTTGGGTGGCAGGGTCCCAGTTCAACTCACCAAAGCCTATTCATGGCTTACCTAGAACACATCTGAGCTAAAATGTTAACGAGACAATAGGAGCTGACTATCACTTTAAAAAGTATTTCTTTAAGAAAGGTTCACCTGTACCTCTTTCCATACACTCTGGCAATAAATCTTTGGCAGTAAGAAGCCACCCGTCCCTCTGACCCTGGACTGGATACCCTGAAGACAGCACTATGGGCAGCAGCCAGGTGGAGAGAAGCACAGGTTGTCTGAGCGAATGGAGAACTGGAATGTCTGATTAGCCAGACTGGGGAGAGATGGAAAACAGGGGCTCTGTCACTCCCTCCAGCTGTCAGATATAGGGATTCTAAGCTTCATTCCCCAATCCATGGCAGAGATTTGGGAAGAAAGGGGTCAATGGGGTTGTAGCTGTAGTTTTTAGACTATCCTGATCATTTCAAGTGTTCATAAGTGGGAAATACTCGCCCAAAAGGACGGTATTTCCAGGCTACCATCAGTAGCTACTCATTTCTAGGACTGGTCAATGAAATGCTGATGTCATAACGTAATTTAGACTATTCTTTGGAGCTTACGTGACTGGCTGCATCTGTAGAATTCTTTACAGGTACTTGCTTTGTTGTAATTCACTGCCACTGGAATTGTCTACACCAAATGGTGAGAATACTTCCCCACCTCACAATGCTCTTCCATCGGCCAGCTTACACAGAGAGGCTGTGCCACAAAACAGTTTTCGCAGGAAGTAAACCACCTTAGACCCTGTACGTATGTAAGTGTAAATACTTGTGTTAAAAGGAGGCAGTTGTTTGAAGAACCATGGTTTTACGCAGGATATGGTTCCTCCAACAGATTTCAAGCCCCACTCTGGGAATAGAGATGATAAGGAAATACACTTGGGACTTGGAGTCTGATGGACTAAGTTCAAATCCTGAGGTCACCGCTGAACTGTTAAGTTCACCACGGCTCAGTTTCCTCACGAGTTAAAAGGAAGCTAATAATACCTACTTCACAAGTTATTGTGGGGGTTGTATGAAATGACACATGTAATGCAGTGGTATAGCATCTGGACCTTACCTCCCACAGACAATACATGCTAATATATGTTAGTTCACCCACCCCACCCTGCCCCATCCAAATTCTATCCCAACTTGGCTATCAATTATCTGAGAAACCGTGGACAATTCATTCAATCTCTCCAGTCTCAGTTTCCACTTCTATCAGATTAGGAGGTGAGACTCCATGGCCTACAAGGTCTCTTCCTGTCCTAACATTCTGTCTGGTTAGTGTCACTCTTATAAAGGAGGCTCGTTTTTATACATTTTGGTGTTCCCTCTTTACACTCTGGATCTCTCTTTAAATGCCCAGGGCCAACTCCTTTTAACTTCTGCTTTTGGGATTCTATGACACTGGCTCTGTTGGTTTCCTCTACTCTACTAGTTGAAAGTTGTATATAGGCCAGGGGTTGTTCTAAGAACAGCATGAGCTTTATCACAGAGCATATCCTCACAACCACCGTAAGGTGTATTATCATTATGATGCCCATTTTAGAAATGAGCAAATCAAGGCTCGAGAGTTTACGCAACTTATCAAAGGCAGTGAATTCAAAACTGGCTGGGTCTTCCCAGTTGCTCATAATCATTACATGTTATACTCCCGTTCCATCCTGTAATGATATCTGGTTTGAATTCAATATTCTTATGACCTAAGATGAAGCTGTGCTCAATTATCTGATAAATTACCCATATTAATAACTTTACCTGTTACACCTGCTAGGTGACATACGTACAGATTAACCAGGGACCATAATCTCTGAACCAACAGAAAACTCATGATGGGAATCCCAGGCCCTGCAGCTGCTAGGTCAAGGGTGAGATTTAAGATGGGCAGAGCTTAAACACATCTTTTAAATATGTGCAATATTAGCACATAGTAAAACAGCTACTCAACTTCCACAGGAAGCTGCCAGAAGCTACAGCACTTCCTAGTGCAAGCTTCAAATCTGCATGCTTCTAGATGCCACAAGCCCTGTCATAATACCACAGAATGACAAAGGAAAAGGGCTCACACTTTGGAGTCAGACAGCCCCACGTCTACTAGCTGAGTGAACTTGGGTGGATACTCAGCCACTATGAGCTTCTTACATACTAAATGACCTTGGGTAAAATGGGGATAACATTAGCAACTTCAGAAGGATGTTACAGGTATAGAGGGAGTGCCTGGCCTGTAGTAGAAACAGATTAGCTCAGACACAGAATAAAGGAGCTTGGGGGACAGTCAGGTTGTTTTCAATAATCAGGGTAGTCGACACTAGAGTGGAAAGGTAGAAATCAGAGATTCACTGGACTCTAAATGCCTACCAAATCTGTGAGACCCATGCCCCACTGACAGTTGGATGCCCTATTGTGGCAAAAGCCCTAAAGCTCTAGATTGATCTGACCTCTGACTCCACTCTGCCAGGCCACCTGGCAGCTGCTGCTAGAAGTACCCTTTCAGAAAGGGTCCTGATTCAGCCAAGTGGTAGAGTGTTATCACACACCATCTCTTACCCTCTGAGCACCATGAGGTTGCCTGGGTAACAGTGAGCTATTCTTGGCCTTCTCTATGGGATCCCAACTCCTCTAACTATATCCCAGGGCTCCCTTCCATCGTCTCACATTCTGTACCCCATGCTGAAACCTCTTCCTCCTGCCTCACCAGATCATAGGGGAAATGAGAAGAGAAGGAATTGACCATGCAGCTATGCCTTGGCTTTTTATTTCCTTATCATTGTATTTCCTTAGTTACGGCACATTTCCATTTATGGAGTACTTTCCCTTATAAAATCTCCCAGTATTTACTTCTAATCTCCTAAATAATTCCTCTGGCCTCTTCTTGTTTTTACCCTTTAAATATATGTTGATGGTTCATTCAGCACATTCCCCATTCAGTTATTAATGGCCCACAAAAACTTACTAGCAGCAATCATTTACTGATTAATCTACACAACAATTCAGAAAGACAGGTAGTATTAATCCTTCGTCCTGCAGAGGGAGACCAAGGGGAAAAGGGAGGTTAACTCAGTTGCCCAAGGTCAGTGGCTAAACAAGATTACAACCAGCCCTAACCTGTCCTCCATTTCTATAAACACTTCTCACAGTGCTGTTGTCTTCCTTTAAAAATCAACATTGTCAACGCAGCTTGATAATTTCTGTGTTGAAATTCCATTGACACAGACTAGCTTAAAATTGTCAAAATTTACCCAACAATAATTTTAACTGCTAATAGTTCATGGATAAAATTTGCTAAAATAAAGAGATTATTGTAGAGAAAAAAAAAACAGAAGCGAAGATCTGGATTTAGAACCAACTCTGCCACTATGAAACTGAAAAAATCACTTAACTTCTCTACATCTCTATGTCATCTGTAAAAACGAGATTATGCTAAATAATATTTAAAATATCTTGCCATTTTAAATAACATGATTAAGTACCTACTAAAACAGCACAAAATATAAATGCTCCAACATCCAATGCTGCCAAGACCATGGTAAAACTGGTATCTATACATTCATTCACTGCTAGTGAAACACACAGCTACAGTGCCCTTGGAAAAGAGGCCGACATGCAGCCAAACCATAAAGAATTTCATATCCTTTGACTTAGCAACTTAAGTATAGTATTTTTCCCTAAGAAATAAATCAATAGAAACAAAATAGCATACACAAACAAAAATGCACATTTCAGTGCTAGCTACCAGAGGACAAATTGATATCAGTTTAAATGTTCATTTTTAGAGAGATGTCTTATTAAAGAAAGGCATAGCCAACCATATGAATGCCATGCTGCTATTAAAAAGAATAAATATGAAAACTATGCAAAAACATTTGAAGTCTTACCAATAAATACTATTAAATGAAAACAGCCAAAAGTCAAAGAGCAGACATGTACTCAGATGTCAACCATATAAAATGTGAATAGATGAGCAAAGTCACATGAAAAATCAAAATAATTATGTTATTAGTCAAGTTTATTGCTTACAATTCTAAAATATCATCTTTCCGTTAACACATACATCTTATCATTTAATCAAAATTTTAAAATTTTCAAACCCTGCTTTAGTTTGATGGAAAACAAAATTGTAAAGTTTTTGCCTAAATCTCCCAAGTTATTTTTGTTGGCTGACATATTATCGACGATGCTATGCTCCCAGAGTGATGTCTGCTCTTTACTACCTAATTCTTTTGTCTTTATAGATTCTAAAATCTCAGAACATTTGCACTTCTTTCCCTCCGCTAAGAGGAACCAGGATCCAACATTTTGCAGTAATTCTGACCTGTGGGTGCCTCCATAACACCCAGAAAATTGCTATTATCCTTTTCACAGGACACAGGGCAATTTCATATCTTAAGTTTTTACTTACAGTAATACATCTCATGTTTTCAGGGGTCTTTTCACTTAGAAAATCTGTTCCCAAGCAGCACTGTGCTACAGGAACTTCGTTTCATATAAGGACTTTTATATCCCCCCTTCATTTCTTAGAAATTTCTCTTACTAGTAGGTCATTTGTATATCTTTGCTTATAATATCAGGGAAAGATTGCAGAGCCAATGAATTAAAAATATGATTCTAGGTCTCCTGTGTGCCAATGAATGCCCTCATTAAAGCAGAATGAGTGAGATGAGATCGGTTTCAAAGCTTTCCATCCCTTTGCCCCAGAGCCGCCAAGGCCAGGCACTGAAAGGATGCACAGTAAAATTAAATATCTAAAAATTCATCTTTAATTAACAGAATTGGATTAAAGCTAGACACCACCGCATATCATACGAGAAATGGCTGAGCTGGCTTCCAAGTGCTCTAATTCAATTAGGACGCAGTGAGTGACACTCGGACGGGAAAGGTTAATTGGGGCCGCCAGAACGCAATCATTCCTTACCTAACCAGTCATTAAACTTCTTAACCTCTGAGGGCAGTCCCAGCTCGGTGAAATCGCCTGTGTGGAGAAGGATGTCCCCATAAGGCATCTGGATACCATCTGTTCTGGAGTGTGTGTCTGAGATGCAGACAAACCGCGTGTGGCCCGCTGGTTTTGGAGTGTCATATGGGATGGGGTCGACCCTAAAGTAGACATAACAGATCCCATAACAGTTAAACATATTAGAACCCTTGAAATTGTCATCGCACATACATATTTCTTATTATTCGTGAATGCACCCAGACAAACTGATTCAAAGGCAGAAGGATCCATTGTAATTAAGGACACTTCTGGGTGTAAAGGAGACAGCATCACCCATCTACAAACCCACTGCGCAAATTCAAAAAGACTTACTTACCTGGCAGGGAAATTAAAAGGAAAGAATATCTTACATATAGATTTGAAATAACCCAGGAAACCGATAGAGTGATTAATGGTGAAGTTTAGGGATATTGAACCTCAACTGGGAAAGCAAAATTATGCTATTTCTCTCTCATCATGCTCCAATTGATCCCACTACTCATTAGGAAACGGATAACTAATTTATTCCTCTTAAACATGCATAACTTAAGCAATGAACTAATTTACAGAGAGCAGTCTGCACATGCTCTGCCAACTGAGATGTGGAGAGAGAGGACTTATATTTAATTTCCTTTCCACAACCATTCAACACCTGTATCTTCTCGTTTTTGCTATGCACAAATCAAACTGTAGGGAGGGAAG
Source organism: Rhinopithecus bieti (assembly GCF_001698545.2). Lineage (NCBI taxonomy): Eukaryota > Metazoa > Chordata > Mammalia > Primates > Cercopithecidae > Rhinopithecus > Rhinopithecus bieti. Next base: position 325,391 of record NW_016803776.1, on the reverse strand, counting down.
GTGACGCCAAAATAACAGGGCTTTAAGAAATTTAAAAAAAAAAAAACAAAACAGATACTGGATGTTAAAAGAACTTTGTCAAACTCGTTTTTACTGCGATGAATTATCTGCGGTCCCAGTTACACCTGAGGTTACTAGGAATGCTCAACTGTCTTGGGCAAAGATTCTACTCAGTACAAATACTAAACCTTTTAATGAGATGTATATATCTACATATGCATTAATATATGTACAGTTTTAGAGACCTAAGCACTGTGAAATTACACCAGGGCATAAGAATCAAAGGCAAAATGATCAACCCAAAGCAAAGAAAACGAAACAGAACATTCTCATTTAATTGAGTGTAACAAAGTGTACTAAATAAACTTGGTAAAGGAATGCAAATCTGACTCTTCAAGCATACAGTTTTAATTATTTAAGGGGTTTGTCGCAGAGCTAAGGATGCTTTAACCATATTAACTCTACACTGACAGCTTCCTTTAATTTCTCTGTAGGAATGTACACTTACTTTTGGATTATGGGTGAAAAGAAGCAGTTATAAATGCAAAGAGAAGGTCACAAGAGAAGCAAATATGCAGTGCAGAGATTAGAGTGTGAAACATTAAATAAGGAACAATATTTCATATGCCAGCTCCAATCCTTGATAGTTAACATGCAGCAGAGAACACACTGAAAGCTCCACACAAGACTCCCTAAACATATTGCCTCTACAGGCTTTGCTTAATTTGTTTTCTCTTTTCCTTTATTTATTTTTTTAAAGAAACAATCTGTTTTAACAATGACAATTTCAGTGAGGGAAATAGAAGACACCAGCGTACAACCTAGATAGTTTCACATTTCTTCAATGACTAAACTTTTTATTATTTCCTCTTATCTTTGTCGGAGAAGAAGGAAAGTAAGAGGAGCAAGAAGAAGGAAGGGCAGAAAGGAGGAGAGGAGGCAGGAAGGAACTGTGAGCTGGTTATCACAGTGCAGCTAATTGGAAGCCCAAAAAGAAAGTTTAACTTCTGCAAAAAATTAATGGATTTTTCCTGTTAGAAAGGTTAGAAATTAATATGCTGTTACCACATAGAAGAGTCACGAATCCACTGTGATCTCATTAGTAACCTGGAAACCCTTCTCATTATAGCCGATGTTGCTTTTTTAGATGCAAAAATGTTTGATGTCTTCCTTTCCATCACTGAGACTTAGTTACACTCAGTCTCCATGCTTACAATCTTGGCAACATTTCCTGTCTTCCAAAAGTAGTTTTCCCAGAGAATGAATGACTGTTCCCTGCTGGGGCTGACTGTGTCACTCTCTAAAAGTGGTAAGTAATATTCTTATCCCAATAGTTAAATGCTCACTACGATGGGACTGTTTGCATTTATACTTAATGCACCAACATTTGAATGAAAATTTACTAAATCAGTCACTGTATCTCTAAATATATGAATAAATGTAATACCTACCCTAGTGTTTGTTTTCTAGCTTTCATCGTAATACTAACATATAGACACAGCCCCATTTCTTCTTTTCTGTAACTCAGCTAAGCTATAGACCCAGCTACTGCATCAAAATCCTTTGGGAGGCCATTTCAGCTTATCAGAGAGACATCATCGTCATTATTTTGAATTAGACTGAAAGTAGCACAGATGGAAACCTCCTGTTGTAAATAGGTCCCTGTTCTACGAATCTACCCACTTTAGAGTAGCCAATCATCACTTGGTACATAATTGGTTCCCCATCTTGCCTCCATACTGGGCAATAAATTTTCTGACATTATGGGGAACACTAGGCAATTTCTGAATCACTTTAACCTCTTTCTCTACCTCCCACCTCCTTCAGAGAAACATTTAAACATCAAAGGCCAAGGAACAGTAGAGTAGAGGGGACAGTAAAAAGGGGAAAAGTGTTTCTTCTCAGCCTTGGGCTGAAATAGTAAGTGTTTCTTCTCAGTTTTGAGTCCAAAGTAGACAGCAAGGTAAGCAAAGAAGGCTTGCACATCTACACCACCACCATGATGCCATCAAAGAGAAACAATCTGTAGACATTAGGGAGAATGCACAGAAGACTGATTCAAGGCAGGGATGGGGGAAGTGAGATGTATAAAGATGCAGACTTTATATAGCTATCCTGACCCAGAGGCACTGAGAATCTTTGTTATCCATAGGACTAAGTACAAAGCAAGAGATGGTTTCAGAAGACAAGGCAGTGCAACACGCCACAGCCACTCTGCTAGATGGTACGACAAATAGTACCTGGAGCTCATAGGAAGAAGACATTTCCACCCACAGGTATTCAGAGTTGAAAATAAGACCTCTAGCAGAGTGGGCAAATTCCAGTGGAGATAATTAAAACTGACACCACCCCCAGGAAGCTACTCCTCGCAAATTGGGCATTTGATAACACCTCGAAAAGTTAAGACAGCCAAACATTTTCACTATAAAAGTACATCTAAGGGAGAACCTTACTGCTATTGGAAGATCCTATCTGTTCACGTTGTGTGAAGGCCCTCACATTTTATTTTCATCCTTAGTTTACAACTTTACCACTTAGTGTTTATGCTGCTGAGTTCTCAAATGACCTAATATTTCCCCTAAGGCATCATGTCAAATATCTTAGCAAGTGAGTATCTTACCAAGGCAATCTAAACCCCAGAGCCAGATTCAAATAGTAGAGTGATATTTTCACATATGTTTGAGTACACCTGGGGGACAACAAGGTGACATGGGAAGATGAGAAAAAAACACAGCAGCATAAATCCCAGAGCAGGACAAAATCTTACGGGGCATCTGGTTCAATGTTTTACATGACGCCTGAATCTCCTCTATCCCTTCCCTCTAGATGACATAATGTTTTGTATTTATTTGTTTTGTTGGTTGTGTATTTGTTTGTTTGTTTGTTTTGAGAGAGGATCTCGCTCTATCACCTAGGCTGGAGTGCAGTGGTGCAGTCATAGCCTACTGCAGCCTCCACCTCCCAGGCTCAAGCCAGCCTCCCACTGCAGTTTCCAGAGTAGCTGCAATTATGGGCATAAGCAACCACACCCAGCTTATTTTTTTTTGTTATTAGTAGTAGTACAGATGAGGTCCTGTTATATTTCCCGGGCTAGTCTTGAACTCCTGGGCTCAAGTAATCTTCCCACCTCAGCCTCTCAAAGTGCTGAGATTACAGGCACAAGCCATCCCACCTGGCCTCAATTTTCATTCTGAGGTTTCCAGAGAAGGAGAGCTCCTTCCTCCCCCTGTGCAATCCATCCTAGTTTTTGATAGCTTTACTTGTTAGAAAGTTTCTGTTTCAGATTCTATACCTCTGAGAAAGCTGAGCATGGTCCAAAGACTGGCCTGGAACCTGAAGACTGAGTAACAATTTTAGCTCAGTCGTTGGCTTTGGGCAACTTTCTTCATTCCTTTAAGCTTCATTTTTTCTCATCTGTAAAATGGGAATAATAATGCCTAATTTTCTATGTTGCTATGAGGATACAAACTATCAAGTACAGCATTTGACACACAACAAATGCTCCAAAAACAGAGTAGCAGAATAGCGTTTAAGGGTGAAGGATGTTTGGCTGCAGAACCAGACTGCCTGTCTCTGAAATCCACTCCACAACTTATTAACATGCAACACCAAGCAAATGGCTCAACCCTTGTGCCTTGATTCCCTCATCAGTAAAATGGATATAAATATAGTACCTATCTCCTAAGATAGTTACGAGAATAAAAAACGATAATGTACTCAAAGCATTTAGAACGTGTCTGACATGAAGTAGATACCCAATAAATGTTAGTATTTTTTTTTTTTTACTAGTAACTAATAGTATTTTTGCTATTAGTAGTAGTATCATTTAACTTCCCTGACCCCATCTCTTTTCTGTTGTAGGGAGATAATAACATCTACCACTCAGGGACTTTGTGAGAATTAAAAGAAATCACATACACAACATCCAGCACATACTGGGAGTGGAATCTGTGGTCTTTAATATATTTGTTTCCTGCCTGTCCCTCCTTCTTAATCCTAGTTCTGCACTCTGAAATAACAAGAAAATAAGAATCCAGTCCCTTTTCCACTGGACAGTTCTTCAACTATTTGCAAACAATCTATTATAATCCCCTGAAATCATCTCCACCCTAGTTGAGTAGCTACAGTTTCTTCCATTTTTCCTTGTGTGACAGGATGTCTCATGTCCTCAGAATTTAGGTTATTTCCTCCCAGATACAATTTCATTGGGGAGAATCCCTCCCTTTGTAATGTCAGAATTCATGGTCTGTGTGAATTCATGGACCAATGAGCTGTTCATCAAAGACAGATGCTAGTCCAGGCCATGGGGAGGTGACAGTGCTGAACAAACCGGCAGATTTTTCTAGAGGAGGCCTGAGCTATCATCTTAAACCGTTTTCCAATTAACTCTTCAAGTTTTGTGCCAAGCCTCAAATCTTGTTCTTGAAGCTTGATCATCAAATGCTTACATATCTCACTGCATATTCAAACAAATAAACCATTCTTGTTTATTCAGTCTTGACATATTAGGGTTTTTTACTCACAAAAGATATGATAATATTATGGCTTCCATTCTGATTCCTCTTCCGGCCATATCTGTTATTTTTTTCCAATAACAAATGAATACAGTATTGCAAACCTCATTGGTAGATCTTCAGAAAAGCTGTCATGTGGTTTGTTGTGAGATGGATTTCTTCTTTAGATCATGTGTGTAGTATAACCTGTATGTATACAATCAACCTATAATTCAGTGAGAGAATAGAACTGTATCCTTACAAAGCATTTTAAAGGGATTTAAATGGGTTTAGTAACCCCCATTCCACTTTAAAACCCTGATGCTGTGCTTATTGATTCCACTGACTTATTTTTATTTTTTATTTTTTGAGATGGAATCTCGCTCTATTGCCCAAACTCAAGTACAGTGGCATAATCTCACCTCACTGCAACCTCTGCCTCCCGGGTTCAAGCAATTCTCCTGCCTCAGCCCCTCAAGTAACTAGGACTACAGGCATGTGCCACCACGCCTGGATAATTTTGGTATTTTTATAGAGACAAAGTTTCACCCATGTTGGCCAGGGTGGTCTCGAACTCCTGACCTCAGGGGATCCACCTGCCTTGGCCTCCCAAAGTGTTAGGATTACAGGCGTGAGCCACGGTGCCCAGCCCACTGACTTTATCTCTAAAATGTTTCCAATGTGATATCAAGGCTTTCCTTTTCACCCAGAAAATTTAGATAGCATGAATGCTAAACTTATATTTGTGACGTTCTATCATCCAACCTGGACATACTATTTGATAAAGACAGGTAAAACCTGCCAGTACAACAACGAACAAATAAATAATAGGTTTAAGTTACCAGAATTACAGAATTTTTACGTTTAAAGGACCTTAGAGATGATCTGATCCTGTGTTCCACTTCTTTGAGGATCATCTTCACGGTCTTTGCCTTATTCGCTTGTACTAGTCCTTAATTTTTGTTAAGTGCTTAATAATTTTTACACAAATATTTTTTAGTTTTACCCTGAAAAACAGTGTCTTTGAAGACATCAATCAGATATGATGGTTTTACTTTTCTACTACACATTAAAATAAACACAAGCCAGGTGCGGTAGCTCATGTCTGTAATCCTAGCAGTTTGGGAGGCTGAGGTGGGTGGATTGCTTGAGCTCAGGAGTTCAAGGTCAGCCTGGGCAACATGGAGAGACCCCATCTCTACCAAAAATACAAAAAAAAAAAAAAAAAAAAAAACCAGGCATGGTGGTATATGCCTGTAGCTCCAGCTACTTGGTAAGAGGATCGCTTGAGCCCAGGAGGTCAAGGCTGCAGCGAGTTGAGATTGTGCCACTGCACTCCAGCCTAGGTAACAGAGCAAGACCACCTTAAAAAAATAAAATAAAATAAAAAAAAATAAACATATAAGTATTCAATTTTTGTTTAAGGTGTGTCTTCTGTAAAATGTCTTGCTTATTAATACTAATAATATATAGTCCATGCTTTGGTAAACACTGATCTGGTTTAAATTGACTCATTTTACCATGAAGAATCTGAGCCATAAGCAGAACTCAGATTTTCTAATTTTCAATTCGCTTATCTTTCCACCCACTTAATTTTGCAAGCTACAATATACCTGCACTTAGAGAATAAAAATAATTTTAAAAATGACAAAATGCTGGCAAATCAATCACCTAACTCTGGCAAACATTAATATCTAGAGAGACTGTCCAAAATTATTGGAACTAGTTGTCAAAAATATACAAGTTTTAGTGCTCTCTATCCAGTATCCAGTCATGGATAATTTACATGGAAGTGAAGTAATGAATTCTCCTCAACTAAATAAGTCTCCTAAGTTTACCAAAACAAAACAACAACAACAACAAAAAAAGGTCTCCTAAATGAAAAAAAAAATGCATATTACAGGGAGTGAACAATACAGAAGTCTGATTTTTAAAATACTGATAAAGATATAAAGGTTCCTCATTCTCAAGGATCTCACGTCACATGTACATATGGATTTTGCTTCCACATACAGGTCTCTTCAGAGAGACTACTTCAGTTGACTGATGAGTCTCATTAGAAATAGCCCTCGCTGTGGAATCCAGTGGCTTTTGTGCTCTTACTACGTATATCATCAATAAACTGTGTGACCCCGGGCAAGTCACTTCCCCTCTTCTAGCCTCTGTCCGTTGACTGTGAAAAGAGGGGCAAGACCAAATGACCCCAAAGTTCCATGATTAGCCACACAGTTTATACACCACTACTTACTGATGAAAGACCAGAAACAATTCAGGTTCTGAAGTCACTTCAAGCATGTTCTTTCTCTTTGCAATTTTATTTTATGCTTTCTCAGACAATGCAAAGATAAATGTCATCCAGATCCATCCACATATAATCAGAATTAGCAAGACTTCACATAAAGAGAAGTGAAATTGCAATTTATGACTATAGACTGAGCTTCTAGGTGTATCTACTCCAAAAGAGAACAAAGAAGCCAGAATTCCAGTTATAACAACAAAACAAAAATGACAGGATATGTGATTGAACTAAGGCGTTCCATAAACGGCGTTGTTCTTATTTTTTGTTTTTTGTTTTTTTTTTTCTTAACTATGAGCTGGTAAAATTATCGTAGTTTAGCCGTCATGTCCCAGAACAGTAATGGTGCTGAAACACAGTAAGCAGAACAGAACCAGATGTATAAATATATTCACATTTGTACCACAGGCACTGCTTTCCTTTAACTGCTGAACTGCTGTATCAACACTGTTCTATCACCAACTAATTATAGCTAACAAAGCCCACTGCACGGAGTGTGTCTCCTCTATTTTTTCCTCTTACAAAAGTACAGTGCCGACATTCCATGAATGTTAAGTGGTAACAATTTAATTCTTTGAGCACTGCATGCAATATGAATTCATGGTCCTTCTCCTAGTGCCATCTGAGGTGTTTTTATGTCCATCAGGCTAACTACTGTGTCAGCCACTGAAACCTCTCAGATGACATATCGCTGGGTCATAAGTATCCCACTGGAGATGTATTGTCCAGGGTTAAACGTTTCCCTCCCTTCTAACATGGCAATCATGTTAATCAGCTTAAAATTCTGGGTAATGGCCTTGCATGTGATACTGTACTGAGTGCCCATTATTCCACATAGTATGTTGATCTGTCAGTTGGTCAGGCAGTAGGTCAATAACCACGTCTTAAGCACCTACCTGTGTACCAGGTACCCTGGTAAGTATAAGGAAGACAAAGAAGCAATAAAGATGATTCCCTCAAGGATTCTGCCAATTTACTGTTCAACAAATGCTTGTGAACATGCCTGGCAAGTACTCTGTCATCTAGTTATTTCACAAGCATTTATTGAGCACCTTTTATGGGCCACAGACTGTACTAGTTGCTGGAGAGACAGTTACCAGCAAGTCTGAGATGGTCCATGTGATATGTAAATAGGTGATTTGTGAAATAATGTGCAAAGTGTTATAATTAAGAATGTTTGAGGTGCTATGGAGTAAAGGAAAAAATATCCAGCACTGCCTATGGGCTAGGAAGAAGGACAGGTAATATTGCAGTGGGCACAGAACACAAGGTAGTATGTCGATTTCAAATGCATGAGACAAAAGATTGGTAGTATTAGGAGCTCAGGAAAAAAGAGGCATGAGAGTGGCCTGAAGCTGGGACCTCAGCTGGAATTAAAATAAGCACAAGATTTAGAAACTCAGGAAGAAGGGCATCTAGAGAACTACTAAAAGTGGTGTAAAAGCACTTAGCATGTTCAGGGACTTGTGAGTAAACAAGCATGGCAGAAGCAAAGTCACTATGACGGTGAGCAGTAGAAGACTTGAAAGGCCGACAGGATTAGGGTCTGAACCTCAGGGAGCCAGACTATGGGGCTTGAACCTGGAGGGCATGGAAAACATCTCCCTCTACCCAGTAAGAGGAACAGAGGGCCACAGGGAAAGCTAAATTTTAGGAAAAGTGGGGTTGCTCCCTACAAGATGGGAGGTGGGGGGATTCTTGAGGAAAGATTGGTTTGTAATTTATTGCTAAGAATCTAGGCATATTGTGATAAAACCAAATCCATTTGAGAAGAAAATACAAAGGAGAGAATGTGAAGGAAAGGCAACAGAAAATTGATGGTTATCGTAAACAGAAACCATCATGATAATCACATAAATGTCTACTGTAAGGGAGAACTGCAGAAGTAGTCAAAAATGAACTACAACATCCTACACTGAGTCTCCCGTAGCTCTATCTTATAGCCATCTATACCACTGATCAGGACACTAACATCATTTTTTGGCTGAATAGAGTAATAGCGATGATGATGATGATGATGATGATGATGAGTAATGGCAGTGGTTTTCATTTAGAAGCCAGGCACTGTGCAGGGCACTTTACATGGATCATTTTCATTTGACCCTTATGGCGACAGGCTCTTTTTCCCATTTGACACACAAAGACACTGAGACTCAGATTAATCAATATGGCAAAGGTACAGGAATAGGAGGTGACTCTGCCCCAGTGTGGCTGCTCAATGTCTGCTTTACTCCAGCTTCTGCAATCTCTTCTTACACAAAACAGCACACAGAGATCTAAGAGCAGATTCTGTTCTAAAATGGGACACATAGTTTTAAGCATGACTTTTTTTTTTTTTTTAAGACAAAGTCTTGCTCTTGTCACCTAGGCTAGAGTACAGTCGCACGATCTCGGCTCACTGCAACCTCCACCTCCTAGGTTCAAGCTATTCTTTTGCCTCAGCCTCCCGAGTAGCTGGGATTACAGGCGTCTGCCACCACGCCATGTTGGCCAGGCTGGTCTTGAACTCCTGACCACCAGTGATCTGCCTGCCTTGGCCTCCCAAAGTGCTGGGATTACAGGCATGAGCCACCAGGCCTGGCCACAACTGCTTCTTAAAAAGTAAGTTTATCATTTCAACCCAAAGTTCGGAAAAAACAATAGAGACATGCCTAAAACTATTATTTTAAAATCATAGTTATAAAATCAATTATTACAACATCATGAACAAAATGTGGATTATTTCCAAACACTGCCCACCCTCAAACATGTCTTCACCTAGCTCACTCCAGGAGAAAGAACATTAAGAGCCATCAAACACAGGAACTTGTTTTTTTAATACTGTAGGGAAGAGAGTTGGGAGTGGCGTTTACAAGGAGCATTAACTGACCCTAATTGACTCTACAAGATTTCTTTTGTATTAAAATTCAGCCCAAATTGAGAACAAATCCTGTCTTTCCTTCCTTTCCAACTCATCAAAGCCCAGTTTCCCAAAGCTTAAGGTCCCACAAGTAGTTGTTAATGGGATTCATTGTTCAGTTAATTGTGCTTATCGGAAGTGCAGGTAACTTCATATTTGCATGGCTAATGGACATTCTTTAAAGTGTGTGGCCATTTTAGTTGGCTTTGAATGGTATTGTTTTTTGCCAATTTTGACTTGAATTGATAACTTACTTTCTAAGAATCATCAATGCCTAAGATAAAAAGACCATTTTTTACTACATAGGGGACATCATTTACATGAGTTTGAAGACAAATGCTTATTTGTAAGACAACATGTCAACAGTCAACCCCGTTTCAAAATTAATCCAATACAATAATTATTAGACTTAATATTTGTTTCTCTGGAGGTGGTTTTGTAACAATAAAGAACTATTTTACCCTACCTCTTTATCCCTTGCAGAAATGGTTGGTTCATTTTTTAGCCACAAAAATCACATAGTTCCCTCTCAACCAAAGAACTCATGAAAAACTACTTTCTTCCCTCTCTGGAAATGCATACTTACTACCTTGGCAGAGGATTTCACAGTTTCCTCATGATTTTCACAGGGTTTGCATATCCAAGTTGTAGACGTGATGGGTTGACTTGCCCAAGATTGCCCAGTTATTACGTGGTTCAGACGGGAATCAAATCTAGGTCTGACTGCAATTCCAGTGTTAAGTAACTTCAAATACTAACCAAGAGAACTACTACCATCTACTGTGTTGTGCTACAACTGGAGTGGCATGTCCAGAACTCTTTCAACAGGAAAAAGTTTGTTCACTCCTGATTTAGTCACTCAACAAACATTTAGTAAGCAACAACTACAGTTAGAACTCTGATAGCGGCTTTATTACTACTAACAATCAACCCTAATATTTAGCAGTATTTACTATGTGCCAGGTGTTTGGATGAACGGAGGCAAGATGGCGCACTTCCGGGTTCTTCATCCCCCCCCAACTTTTCCCGCGCGCTAGAAAATCCAGCCGGCGACCCAGGAAGGTGCAGACCAACTAGGCATGCGCCAGGTGATGTCAATCTGAAGAGACCAAGATTTACCTGGTCGCACCTGCGAAACGCCCCCGGACACGCCCGTGCCCCGCCTATCGCCCTCCCACTCCTAGAAAAGCCGCTCCGGAGGATCGCCACGTGCGGACTTCCCAGCTTCCCCACTGCGGTCGATTCCCCACTGCGGTCGGAACTGTTGGAACTCTGTCCGAGAGCTGTACGGGTGACTCTGGGGGCCCCTTTTGTCGGGGGGCCAACAGACCTCTCCCTACCCACCTTCTTCCCTTGAAGCTAGGTGACCAAAATAAACTTGCAGTTTTGCTCCTACCCTTGCCTAGTCGCTGGTTCTTTTGTACCCGCTCTGGTGGTCTTAGAAAACAAAACACCAGGGGCTTTTCTAAATTACTACCTTTAATCTTCTCAAAATTTCTGTGTGATGTTTGTGTATGGGTATGTGCGTGTGATTTTCGGAATTCTCAAAACTTCACTTAAGGTCAAACATTAAGCTTCGAAGTTAGAATTTGGATTCTGGCCTATCTAAACCATGAGCCTATGTTCTTTGTATTGTATAACTTTGTAATTTACAGATAACGAAAAGCAATGCAAATAATTTTTGTCTACAGATGCAAATAAATTATGTCCAGTGGAGGTTCAATCGACTTCCCCTCCACTTTTGATCCATTTGCAATTAATTTCAGCATTTTTTAAATTCCATGTAAATTAATGGTTCTACAAATCTGTTACAACTTTCTTGATTCCCTCATTCATTAACAACTTAAGTAAATTTTCTGACAAGCGTTCGTATAGCTGTATATGAGTCAATTTTTTAAAAATTATTCTTTTGCAGACGTTACCAAGATGCCATTTTTGCTATCTTGAATCTCACATTTTTATTTGGGAGGGCATACATACCAAACTGTAATCAATGTGACCACAAATTATATATACCTATGTACAAACTGGGGAGGGAGAGTGAGAAAGAATAAAGGGATTAAGAGGTCACTTCAGCAAACAGTGAGGTCACTTACGGAATTCACAAGACCTGGCTTTGGAACATGGCTCTCCCACTGCCTAGGTGTGAGACTCTGGACAAGTTACTAAACCTCTCAAAGCCTCATTTACCTCATCTATAAACTAGGGATAATAATAGTATTTGCCTCATAAGATTGACTAACTATCAACACAAAAATTAAGTAACTATCTTTCTTTTTCCTTAAGTGATGGGGTCTCTCTCTCTCTCTCCCAGCCTGGAGTGTAAAGGTGTGATCCTAGCTCACTGCAGCCTTGAACTCCTGGGTTCCAGGGATTCTCCCACCTCAGTCTCCCAAGTAGCTGGGACTACAGGCATGTGCCACCACACCCGGCTTATTTTTATTTTCTTATTTTTTGTACAGACAGGGACTTGCTATGTTGCCCAGGCTGGTCTCCAATTCTTGGCCTCAAATGGTTCTCCTACCTTGGTCTCTCAAAACACTAAGATTACAGGTGTTAGCCACCATGCCCAGCTTAAGTAACTATTGCTTGTAAAGGGCCCAGTGCATATCAAATGTTCAGTAAGTGTTAGCCAACATTATTGAGATTCTTCTATGAGAAATATTGATGAAAGAAATTAGCTCTATTTAAAAATGGGTAGATCTTCACAAAAGGTGCATTTTACCTGGGACTTGAAAGGTTAGGTCACCAAGCAAAGAACTGGAGTAATGTCATCTGACATAAAAGAAACAGAATTTAAATTAAAGAGAAAGAGAGTCATGAAAGGGTCAACAAAGGTGAGTCATAGTGCCAAATTTACAAAGAAGGTAATTCCCAGGGGGACACTGCATTTGTCAGGTGACCTGAATTTTTCTAAATTTGTTAAAGCTTGTACCTCTCTACTTCACAGTTGTATAAAGATTACTAAAGCCAAATAGGAATGCATTACCCAGGTACCAATTTATAGGAATGCATTATCCAGGTACCAATTTATAGGAATGCATTATCCAGGTACCAATTTACATAAAAACCTAGACACCAAATTATCATGACTACAGTTGTGACTACTCACCAGGTCAAATACCCTTCAGGAATAAGTGGTTATTTTATTCTAAACTTTATAAGCAACAAAAAAATATGAGTTCAAAGTGCAAACCACATTTTAGACAGATCGAAGTTTATACAACATACTTTAGCAGCTTGCATTCAATGTGCACACATATGCATCCCTATACACACATGAAAATAACACACAAAGCCAATTACATCCTTGCTCTTATCCTGGACATAACTGCTTTCTTTCTGTACCTGCTTATATGTCATTTCTACATTTTGTTGGTCTTGTTATGGTTCACATTAAAAATTTCCCCTGCTCTATTTCCAGTCAATTGCTTTCTTGGATACTTTGGACAGGAGAATAAACTTCAGAGAATTCTCAGTTCTGTGTCAACATTTGCTAAAAGTTTACTCGAAACTCTTAATGCACCATGTTTGCATAATCCCATCTGTTTGCTCCTTTTTATTCCTTCATACATAAAACCTAGACACCAAATTATCATGACTACAGTTGTGACTACTCACCAGGTCAAATACCCTTCAGGAATAAGTGGTTATTTTATTCTAAACTTTATAAGCAACAAAAAAATATGAGTTCAAAGTGCAAACCACATTTTAGACAGATCGAAGTTTATACAACATACTTTAGCAGCTTGCATTCAATGTGCACACATATGCATCCCTATACACACATGAAAATAACACACAAAGCCAATTACATCCTTGCTCTTATCCTGGACATAACTGCTTTCTTTCTGTACCTGCTTATATGTCATTTCTACATTTTGTTGGTCTTGTTATGGTTCACATTAAAATTTCCCCTGCTCTATTTCCAGTCAATTGCTTTCTTGGATACTTTGGACAGGAGAATAAACTTCAGAGAATTCTCAGTTCTGTGTCAACATTTGCTAAAAGTTTACTCGAAACTCTTAATGCACCATGTTTGCATAATCCCATCTGTTTGCTCCTTTTTATTCCTTCATACACTCAAGTGAATGCTAAACTGTAAAAGGCCCACTATCTATACATATGAGTTCTACAAAGTTGCCTACTGTAGAGACTTGCAAGTCTCCTATAACTCAGGAATATCAACTGTCTCTGTTAGAGCAATGATGGATAAGATGGAAAAGCTTTAACTTTGAATTTTGGGCAGTAAGATTACTTCCTCAAAAAGCCTTCTCCTAAAACAAGAACAAAACCTTACAGGTACTCCCTGTGCCGTACTATTAGAGCTCATCCCAGCTCTAGCCTCTGGAGGTTCTGCCCTGTGATTGTTTCAAGTTCTCTTCCTCATGAAGAGGTACACACGTGACTGCCACCATCGATAAAGGCTAAAGTGAGTGTACTTAGCTAAAGGGCATTGCAATAATTTTTCTCTTCCATGTGAGAAAGTTAGCCTTGAAAATTCTCTGGCTCACTGCCTGTTTTAAATAATCTTTTAGGGAGGGGTGGCCATGGGGCATGTTAAGTTCAAATCAGCCCCCCTTCCCACTCTCATATCAATTGCTTTTAAAATAATAATAAGATAGTAGCACCTATCAAGCCTTCAGATTTGTTTTCAAGACAGTGCTAGTGACTCAGTATTTTAATGGGCAGTGCCCCCCCAGTGTCCATTGTAGGGAAGCAGTCCTGGCTGATAGATTAAATTTGATTAGCGCTGGGGCTGTGGCTGTTTCATGGAGGCAACGTGATTCCTGTAGGAATCTAGGGTGAATGGTGGCCTGAGAAATAGTCAGTGAAAAGATTTATAATCCCCAACAACAAACCAGCCCCTGGTTCCAAAGAAATCATTGTGTCTTTCCCACCCCTGCTGTAGCATGTTATCTATATTAGGAAACACACTGAGTATCTTGAACCCATTTCAATGAGTGCAGCGGGACTAGAATATAATTTTTCTTTGTTTGCCCTGACTCTTAAATGTTTGCTTCCAGAGCCAAGGCCCTGCAGTACTCCCATTATGGCCCTGCAGAGGGGATGTGAGAATAGTCAGGAATTTTGATGGGAGTTTACCAAAACAAAACTTCGTAGACCACTGGTGGCAATTTAGGAAGCAGATAATTTTTATAAGCACTTGGCCTGAATGGTATGGACAAGTTCACACACACCTTTGATGTTTCCACGGCTTGCACAGCTGAAGAAATGAGCTATTTCCATTCTCCTCTCACTCCAGAGTGAAAGAGTAAAACCTCAGCCAGGCCTGTCCGGGACACTTTACTAACCAGAAAGCATAGCCTGGGGAAAAAATGCAATAAGATCTCCCGCCAGGTCCAATTCAGACCCCTTCATGATGAGGGGCCAAACATCAGGAAAATTTGGGAGCAGCAATGCTAGGTTTCTGAGTTAAACTGTTTTCTCACAAGTGATTGAGTATAATTCACTCAACTTGTTCTATGCAAACTGGACTTGTGTGAGAAAGTCCCAGTTAGGACTTAAACCCAAAGAAAGTTAACCACTTTGCCCCTCTGACCTGCCTGCTATTCCCCTCCATCTTTATCATGTATATTGGTAGAATCCTTCATACTTTTTCAAAAAGTTGACTCATACGTAATTTCAATTCATTCTCATCTTATCGGTAAAAAGGACACTGTTATGATTCCCATTGGGGTCTAAGAACCAGAAGGGTTGAGTGACTAGTTCATGGCCAATGTTAGCAGCAGAACCATGGCCAATGTTAGCAGCAGAACTGGATCCACACTCTATACTTCCTAACTCTCAGTAATAAAAATAATCACTACCATCAGTGAACACTATTCCCGCGCTTAGGCACTGTGCCGAGCACTTTATGAACATTACCTCGATTCCTTATGAGAACCCTGTAAGGCAGGTATCATTAATCCCATTTTACAGATGAGAAATACTAGACTTATGAGGTTACATAATTTCCCCATGAGGAGACATGCTATAAATCATGAGGGCTCTGTTATAAGGGGAACATAATTCCTCAGCTTACCCACTATTATAGTGCCTCCCAGTCCAATGCCTTCGTCTACGCAAACTCAATGCTAAATTGAAAAATTACAAGTTTTCTCTTGATTTCAAATACACTCCTTTTAAAATATCTAATAAATTTATGAAATTCTAGTTTGGTCCACTTTGATATTGTCAAAAGGCAAACACTCTGAAAACTGAAATGAAAAGTGCTGTCTTTTGTCAGGTGTTTTTACTGATCCAAGTATTATTCGCTTTTATCTCTTATTTTGTTTAAAAGAAAAACAGATGGTCTAATATAAATTCCCGCATGAAGTTTT
This sequence comes from Rhinopithecus bieti, assembly GCF_001698545.2. NCBI lineage: Eukaryota > Metazoa > Chordata > Mammalia > Primates > Cercopithecidae > Rhinopithecus > Rhinopithecus bieti. Next base: position 309,359 of record NW_016803776.1, on the reverse strand, counting down.
CTAGACTCCCCAGCAAACTTTATGAGCATAGTAAGTTCTAGAAACAAACAGCATGGATTTAAATCCCAAATACACAAACGGACAACTTCTGGAATATGGGCAAGTTGCTCAACCTCATACTTCAGTTTTCTCATGTCTGCGTCAGGGGTAAAAATACTTCACAAGGATGTTATAAAGAATAAGTAATGAGAATGCACTGAGCACGGTATAAACACCCAATAATTACTGGAATTGTTTTCTTGTTATTTCTGCCTCTGCAAAATGTCTCAGGATTGCCCTAATTTCACTAGATTGAAAAAACCTGAAAATTCTCCTTGATGAAGTGTTCCAAATGCAGGTTTCTCATAAACAGATAATAAAGCATCCTACACCCTAACTGGGGAATAAAATGTCATTTTATACTTCATAAGTCAACTCCATCTCTTAAAATTATTATTCATCCGGTATTACTAAAACTGTCATCTTCTATAGCACCTTAGTAGTCTTATCAGATAGACGTTCTTGAACACAATGTCCTGTGTTAATCTGGTCAAACAGGAGCCATCTGCAAAGCCAGAATGGCAAGGCACAAACGAATTTCCCTGATCCACAAAGGGGAGTTTCCCCAAAATATAAGAAGTTATATTTTTATTGTGAAAATGCTTTTTTTTACCCTAGTTACATAATATATGCTTACTAAAGTTAGAGATAATTAACTTTAGTAAAATTAAGAATATATACATAAAAAGCAAAGAAAGATGAACCCATCATTCTGCCTCCCAGACATAGCTACTAGTAACATTTTGGTATCTTTCCATTTCATCTTTCTGCTATGCATTTTAAAAATATAATTGGAATCATTCTGCAAGCAAAATGTTATATTCTGAGTTTTCTTTCTTTCTGTTTTTTTTTTTTTCTCTCCGCTTAGACCATTATAACGTCAGCATTTTCCATGTTACTGCAGACTTTTTATAAACGTTTTCACTGGCTATGGGGTATTTCATAGGTTAGTTTTGTCACAATTTTCTTAACCATTTCCCTTTGCTATACCCCCCGAAGGCTTTTAAGCTGTCAAGCCCAGACAAGATTTCTAGACACATAGCTTAAGGATGGGGCCTGCCTGTGGTCATGAACCAGGCCATTTTGGGAACTAGCTACCTCACTTTTCACCATAGGTAAGAATCACCGTGAGTCCTCCTCTTCAAATGCCAACAGACCCTGAGTCCAGTGATGTGTAAACCCCAAATGCCAGTAGTTCTGGTCAACAATTACAGCAACTCCTCTAAGATAAATAAAATAATGTTCTTGACAGGCCTGGCCACCCACGGTGAGCACACGGAAGAGCACAAACACCTCCCACCCACCTCTGCAGCCTGTGTTCCAACGCAAACCAAGGGTGCAGATGTGCAGATGTGAATTCCGTCTTTTCTCCTCTTGGCCTACTCAGTTTATTTCCAAAAATCACTGTTCCATCACCACTTAACACCATTTGCCATGAATCGCACCATAAAACATGCTTTTTAAATAATAGATCATGTTCATTATATTTTCTTTTTTAACAAAGAAGGCAGAAGGGCAAGGATTAGGTAGATAAAACAATGTAGAACTTGCAATAGTCATAGAATGTAACACCGAAATCAGAAATCACAATAACCAAGGCTCTTTTAACACCCACATGCACATGCATGACCATCATCTTAAAATCCAAGATTCAAAGCTAAGTCTTTGAATTTAAAAATGGTTGTGCGGTCTTACAAAACAACTTCTAAGCTGCATTTGCATTTCAAACAAACAAACAACAAACACGAATTTTTGTTTTAAGCAGTTAAAGTTTAAGCAAAGAGAAAACAGCATTTTTGCACTTCTAGGCACAGTAGCTAGAATTTAGAAAATCTTCACCGTTCCTGTTAAAACAAGATTGAGAAACAGGAAAGAAACTGCTTCAAGTTGAAAGTAAGGATGGCTTAATGGAAAACAATGGACTTTGTCAGGATAAGAGCTGGGCCTGAATTCTGATTCAAGTCACATGCAGGAGGGATAAGTAGCCACTTCAAAGGGTTCTTTGAATGTTAAATATGGTACCTACAATGCCAAGTACCATCTCTGGCACAGAGCAGGTATTAAAGTGTAAGGATTGCAGAATTATTGTCAACACGAAGAAAAGCCTATACCGCAAGAAGGAGGAAGCTGTCAGGGAGTCATATTGCACTGATAATTTATGAGTGTAAATAATCATAAGCATAAGGTCAAGGACCTAGAGATTAAGAACCTAGGACTATTGCTTCTTTGTGTTAATGTCATGAAGCAAACCAAGAACTGAGAAGAAAAAGTACACTCTTCCTAGACTTCTTGGTTTGTCTTGAGGCAGCCTGCCCAATTTAGAGTCCTTGGGTAACTTGTGAATTTCTCAACTGCAGAGACTGGTTCTCCGCCCTCATGTCAATCCCCTACACAGAGCCATGGCAACTTTATGCCCATCACTCAACTCAGTCCAAGGTCAGGCTCCTAAACCCACCCTGACTGTAGACGGCACTCAGAAAAATCCTAATCCAGGCTTCACACAGCTCAGGGACAAGTCATTCTGCTTGTCTGCCGCTGCTTGTGTTTCACTTCAATTCTAGTAAACGGGCTTCTGCCCTCTTTCCTATTGTTAAGCTTTGCTATCCTACCACAACTCCAGGGACTGCAGTATGTCCTTGCTCCTTGAAGGGTGTCTCCCATTTTAAAATTTCTGCTCTGAAACTCCAAAATATCTAGTACATGTTCGTCACCTGCTCCACATTTTAGAGGCGCTGTTTTGTCTTGAGATAGAGTCTCACTCTGTCACCCAGGGTGGAGTGTAGTGGCACCATCTCGGCTGCAACCTCCTCCTGTCAGGTTCAAGAGATTCTCGTGCCTCAGCCTCCCAAGTAGCTGGGATTACAGGGGCCTGCCACCATGTCCAGCTAATTTTTGCATTTTTAGTAGAGGTGGGGTTTCACTGTGTTGGCCAGGTGGGTCTTGAACTCCTGACCTCAAATGATCCGCCTACCTTGGCCTCCCAAAGTGCTGGGATTACAGGCATGAGTCACCATGCCCAGCCTGTACCACATTTTCTTTGGGTTAGAAGATCTCCATGTGTGTCTGTCCTTAGGCCTGACATCAGTTCTCTAAGTACATTGCTCATTGTGATTTCTTGTCCTCTCCAAACCCACAATTAACACTAGCCCCAAATGCAGATAGTCTCCCAGATTCCACAGCAGTGCTGGTCTAGACTATTCTGCCTTCTCCACCATTTTCCAGATGCCATGGTATATGACAGCAGAATTACCATCATCTACTTATCTCACCCCACAGGACAAACTACTCTCACACAACTACAAATTATTTTCCTAATGTTGGACTTTTCTTCTTCCTCCTCATGGAAACTATTTTAGTCCATGTCCTCTGAACTGGTCACTCAGCCAGGACTCAGTCCACTTGACAGTCCAGGCACCCCAAACACCACCTCAACACTGTGACTCTCTTGCTATAGTGGTATCAAGATACCCTGATTCACAGATTTGTAGCACCAGAAAGCAGTTTTAGAAACTTACTTTACATCTTACAGATAAGAAAATGAGACCCAGATATTAATATCAAAGTGTGAATCAGTGGCAAGGCTGAAACTAGGAATTTCCAGACCTAGAGTACTTCAGGCTACTCTTCATATGGTTCTTAGATGAGTGATATGGTTTGGCTGTGTCCCCAGCCAAATCTCATCTTGAATGGTAGCTCCCATAATCCCCACGTGTCATGGGATGGACCCAGTGGGAGGTAATTGAATCATGGGGGCGGGTTTTTCCCATGCCCTTCTCATGATAGTGAATAAGTCTCATGAGATCTGATGGTTTTATAAAGGGCAAACCCCCTACACATGCTCTCTTTCTTGTCACCATGTAAGACATGGCTTTGCTCCTTCTTCACCTTCTGCCATGACTGTGAGACCTTCCTAGCCATGTGGAACTGTGAGTCCATTAAACCTCTTTTGCTTGATAAATTACTCAGTCTCAGGTATTTCTTCATAGCAATATGAAAATGGACCGATACAATGTGTATATCTATGAACCAATGAAAAAAACAAATCCTTTGCACATTCCCCTGGAATCTCAAATTATTCATTCCAGTCCAGTCTCCACATCTTTTTTAATACTCCCATACTGACATGTTCTTTTAGGAAATCTCTTTCTTCCATAGGCCAAACATGCCTCAAGGTAGAGAAAATGTTTTCATTCTTAAATTTTTCCACTCAGTTTTAGATGTTCAGCTGAAAAAGTTAATAGCCTTGAGTGTTCCTTCTGTAATTCCACGACTTATGAGAGTGAGGTTTCCATTTGCAACTCTCTCCTGCATTATCATCAATCCCTGCAGCCTCTCAGTGGAAAGTCCAGGAACTAATAATACAAAGAATTCTAAGTAACTTCAGCCTAAAAGCTTAGAATGCTTGAAATGTAAGGATCCTTGGAGGCCATCTGCTCTAACCAGCATTAGTCTCATTTTGCAGAGTAGGGAATGGAGGCCTACACCATTTGACTCTTAACTCAATATGCTCTTCTCCATGCCATTCCCCAACCTCCAAATAATGAATTCCTCCATATTTGTTTCTGAGTGAAGATGTCATCCTAGGTCATGCTTCTCTACAGGACCTCAATCGGTAGAACTATCCCAAAAATATGTTTGTGGGTTTGGATTGCATTTACCTCATGCTTCTTCATGACTTCAGTTCCACATGGTTTTATCATGAACATTGTTTGAAAAGAAAAGAAAATAGTCAAATCCAAACCTTTAATCCATAAGTCTGTCACTGCCTCCTTGACAGATTAGCATGGCCTATAGATTCAGGCAAAGTTGTGTGTCACTGACAAGCTGTAAAACCCAGGTCACCCTTGGCAGCCTCTTTTAGCCTTGGTTTTCTTATCTGCAAAATGGGAATAACACCACTCACTTCCTAGGGTTATGATATAATGTATCATGACAAATAACACTTGGCTTAGTACACAATAAGCATTCAATAAGTGGTAGCCATATTATTTATTATCGTTACTATTATTATCATTTCTGTGGATTTTGCCTTGTCTGCCTTGGCTCTTTTTGACTGGTCTCCTTATTCTAACTTAAGCCGTTTCACCCTATAGTCCAGAAAATATAAGAAGAGAGACAAGGGATTCCCCAAAAGCAGTGTTGAACCAAGTTAGGGCAATAAGATGAGGGAAAGATCATCAGAATAAAAGAATCAAAATCATAAGGGGTTAGTTTTACACTCCAGGCTATCACGAATTTTGTATCAAGACTGATACATTGAGCATTACATTGAGCCATTTTCCCCCATAATGCATTTATGAGACTATCATTTCAATTTGTTAAATAGTCCTAGATTTAGGTAGTTTGTGTGCCTGGCACATAACAGGAATTCAATGAGTGAATGAATAAAAGAATGACTGTGTCAAACAAACAAATATATATATATACATATAAAATATATATTTTATATATGTATGTATCTCAAAACTCTGAAAGAGCTGTATTTGCTATGTCATTTACAACGTTAAAGTAAGTTTTAGAATATTTCTATCTTAACTGGAGATATGAATTTAAACATTTTGTTGGAGAAAATGTGTAATTTCATATAATGCAAAATATAATAATTCAAATATACTTTTGGAAATTTATAGATATTTTCATATATTCATGACTGCTGATAGCTCGAAAGCAGCTATTATGTCAAGGCAAATTATTAGCTCTCACAACTGTGTAATAAACAGAGCTATAATTCATGTTTATTTACAAATATTCTTTCTAGTTATTATGAGATTTAGCACATGTCCATCTATTGTGATTGTTAGTTTCCTTTTGTTTTCTTTTAAGTAAAGGCTACTTGCTAAATAAGCATCTCTAACCAGCTATCTTGGTGCCGTTAACAACGGAATGTGCAATTATTTCAGTCTCCCATATTCCCATTTATATAGAATGATCTGGATCAACTGCTGGGTCAACTTTCCGACAGTCAGTCCAGTATATCTGAAGAGAAGTAAAAAGTTGCTATAGTAATATGTATATGAGAGCTCTTCATGGCAATGACCATGAGGAATCCAATCAAAGAAACATTTAGCCTGGTAAGTCTGAAGAACCTCACGGTCAGAGGGAGAAAGTCAAATGTGAGAACTCACTAATGAATTTTATTCCTTGGGCATGTTGAACTGGAACCATAAGGGCCTTGCTAGGAAGATATAAATAAATACGAGTAAAGATAATGTCTGAGTGAATTATCATAATGTCTGGCTGGAAAATATGAAGAACTCTTTCTTTATGTGCCCAGGACCTGGCTCCAAGGACAGTCCTCAAAGAGGCGGTTTCACAATTGTTTCCAGCAGTATTGGTATTGCAGGAATTGGTCAACCAATAGAATATGCACACACACATACACACATGCACTTATATATTTTGTATGCATTTTATTATTATTTTACCTATTCTGGTAAATTTATTAAAAAGAAAAGAAAAGTCTGGCTGAGTAGTTTATAGTCACACTTCAAACCCAATAGTCGTTCTTAAGCTGAAATTCTGGGATCATCCTATATCTTTCTCTTTCCTCAAAAGCTATAGTTCAGCTATTCCCAGGTAAGAACTGCCTTGCTTATATGTACTTTGTAAACCTTTTCCCCCTTTCTCTCTTTTTTTTTTTTTTTTGTTTCCTTTTTGTTGTTGATTTTGAGACGAGGTCTTGCTCTGTCACCCAGGCTACAGTGCAGTGGACTGATCACAGCTCACTGCAGCCCTTACCTCCCAGACTCAAGCAATCCTCCTACCTCAGCCTCTCAAGTAGCTAGAACTACAAGCACATGCCACCACACCCAGCTATTTTTTTTTTTTTTGATAGAGACAGGGTCTTGCTATGTTGCCCAGGGAGTCTCAAACGCCTTGGCCTCTCAAAATGCTGGGATTACAGGGAGGAGTCACCTTGCCCAGCCCTTCCTTCCTTTCTTCCTTCTTCCTTTTCTCCCTCCCTCTTTCCTTCTTTCTTCTTCTTCTTCTTCTTCTTTTTTTTTTTTTTTCCTGGCTTTGGAATACACTAAAATTTGAAGAGAAAATTGAAAGCAGAAAATGCTTTGAGCCACAACCAATTCTTTTCAAATAGTCCGCAAACCTGGTCCTCCTCATTTGGACAATTACAGCCAAAAGAAGGATCTAGTTTCAAAGTGCAGCTGCTCATTTCAAGTGGGATAAGCATGGTTAATTTTTTCAATGAGAAAATGGTGATGAATGGAATAGAAAATAAAGATATCTTTAAAGCTAGACAAAAAAAAAAAAAGTTGTTTTAACTCCAGAAGGTCATCAATTTGGAAATACTATCCAGAGAATTTTTCAAATTACAGAGAAGAGCTTCCAGGAAATCTTAAATGACTACTAATGAAAAGTATTCCTTAGAGTCCAGTTGAAATAAAAGTCACAATAGTCACATATGTAACTGGATGCCCTGAAACACCCAGCTGCAGGGGAATCTATAGGAGCCCAATGGGATCCCAATGTTCACAATTATCTTCTTTGTAAACCACACAGCAATAGTAACAAAGGTCTTCACAATTTTATTAATAAAATTTATTGTAAATTGCAATCATATTTAAATTCTTATGACTTCATAATATTTTGCAAACTAAAACAAACAAAATGATCTTTAAAACCATAGTTAACTGTGATCACACGTGTATTTTGCTTTGTGGAAATTTATTGCATGAACATGCTTAATTTGTATACATTTTAGCTTGCATGATGTGTCAATTAAAAGCTTAGTAATTAAAAAGAAACTATACTCAATCTTTTCCTTCCATATGAAATGTTTTCCCAGATACATTGTTTTAAATAATATGCAAACACAAAATTGCAAATCTCCTTCAAAGTCTTACAGAAAAAATTGTAAGCTATGTTTGAAAGTTATTTTTAAAAAATTTTATTTCTTAAATGTAATTTCAAAATAAATTATTTTATTCCATGTGAGGTATGTTAAATTTAATACCTCTCCAAATAACCAAAGAGCATTTTGTATCAAGCACCTACACTGTGTTGGTATATCATTATGACTGGCACGCCTTTTCTTTTTGAAAATAGTCTTCATATGTAAGCAAAGGGCATAATAAGCACTATAGCTGCCTGTTGCCTTGTGGAGTTTTATCAATAATGTAGTCAATAAACAGATGTTTTGTGGGTAACCACACTGTGTTACAGGTTATCTAAGAACTCATACCTTTGCTTTGACTTCCACCAGCATTCATGAATTAAGAAAACCTCAGGGGAGAGGGGAGGTGGTATGTGAAATAGAGCATTCTTATTTGTCACCAAAATTACTGACTTTTGAAGTCAGTAATTATTTTTTATTGTGTTTATTTATTTTCAAGAAAATAAGTGGGAGAATCTTACAATGACTTCTGAGTCCTCTGTCTTAGGGATACCACTTAAAGGGCCAATTAAGATATGTATTGCATAGTAGTTACTAAAAAAGATGACTAACAAGTTTAAAAAATATATATATGTTAACCATTTTCTGTGGCCAACTGCCTGAAAAGCTTCAGATTGCTTTATATTTCCAACCAACACTGACTGGCATTTACTCTTACTAAGCAGAAGTTGTCACAAACAAAAGAAAGTGATTAGCAATCACTTGCTACACGACATGAGATAGTCTTAAAACTCCCATTTACCCCCTACTGAACCAATATCTTAGCTCATTCTAGAGGACATCAATGAGTATTTCTCTAGCAACTAACATAAGTGAAAATACAAGCCCTAGCTCTGTAGAATGCCACAAATTTGGTCACAAAGGAAAATGAAAGCAAGCACCCTAATACTAACTCAAGACACTTTACTTGGAGGAAAAACAGCCTGCATCCCATAACATTTTATGATACCAAATGAGATGCAGGCAATGTAATTTCACTTATGTGATTCACTTACAGGCGATGCAAATGCAATCTTGCTGATTACATTGAAAACAAAGGACTGAATCTGCTTATTTATAGAGCAGGCCCATAGTCATGCAAAAATCATGCTACCCCCCACCTGGTGCGGAAGAAAAAGAAAACAATCAGGCTGAAGACCTTTACATCTCCACAGAAAGAAAAATGATGTTAACATGAACCCTGGGTTGACCCAATAGGCTTAACAATGTGGCTTCTTGGTGCCCTGAATAGAAAACAAGGTCAACTGTGTGAGTAATCGGTAGCTGAGGTGTTCAACCCACATGCAAACATGTCCAATGTTTTATTTGTTTTTTAAATAGCCAAAAGAAGTGTTCTGTAAGCATTTTCATCTATGTTTAATTTTAAACCTTCATGTGGGTGTGCGCACACACACACACACTTATTTCAATATGGACAGCAGAGATGTATAAATTCTACAGTGAAATAAATACTGCTACAGCCAGTATATTCACCAGTTGGACTCTTCACAATACGTATTTTATGAACTTCTCTGCCTACTAAGTTGGGGTCTTGAGCATTCCAGAGCCACTGTTTTTAATCATCACCAAAAACTAGAGCTTTTATTAGATAATTTCCCCATTATGAAGTTCAATAGTTCAACTGAATGTGAAGTTCAACAGTCTCAGCTGAATGTGAGTTTACTGCCAAATGCCGTCTCTGAACTTCCCAGAAAAGCAACAGAGCTGGAAGAATTCTAGCATGTCCTGTGATGCTCAGTTTTTAAAGGTCTAACAGGTAATACTGGCTCAATGCCGGCAAATAAACCAATGCCCAGTCACCAGCCACTGCACCAACATCCTAGGAGTCTGGTTGCAGCCTTACTGATAGCTAGATCTGTAGCAACCTAAGCAAAGAGGGTTATTGCCAAAGCCAACTTGGGCCCAGCTGCAGTCCAACATAAAGAATTTTAATGTGATACCTCACACCTGCCACCCCACATTTTCCAAAAGGAAAATTGCCTGTGGCTGAAAGTGCTCCTTGTGGAGCAACCTGTGACCACAGGGTTTCTCCACCCTAATGAAGAAGATGCACTTCAGTAGCCTACTAAGTGATGCCAACACCAATGACAGAGAACAGAAGCAATTTTCTGTGCAATAACACCACTTCCTTTTGGTCAGAGACATCATTTACAAATAGTAACCTCTGTGGATTTCTCAAAAATGGTGCCTTGAAGTTACCCTTGATCTTTGATACTCGACCATAGTCAGGTCTGAAAACCACACTCAAATTGAGCTTTGTAAAATATACTGGGTTGAAGCATCCCACCTTTCATCTTCATGTCTGCAAATGGAAAAGACCTAAAAGCATATAGGTTTGCTCATTTCAACACACAGCAAGCAGTGGGCCAGAAACCATCTAACTTGTTTGAAATGTAAGCCATTATCCAAGCCACAGCATATGGCCACACACATCTCAACTCCCACAACCAAGCAAAATTGCAATTGCAGTCCAAGTGTGCACAGGCTCTGAATAGGAAATGGCAGTAGTTTCTGGAGCCCATAAGGCCAGAAGATGCTGCCAGACTTGAGAAGAACCAAAGGACAAAAGAGTGGTAGAAACAGGAGGGCATATTCTGAAATGAAAGTAAAGTGTGATCCTCCAGGGCAGAAAATAGCTGCTCCTGTTTATTTTAAGCTGCTTTCCATCACAGGGTGCCTCCTACGGGAAGCCTACCTTCTTTCACGTTTGGGAGAATAGTCAAACCTGATGCATGCCTACAGGGAAAAACTAGGAAATAACATTGTAAAGCATTTCAGTAGAACTACGGCAGATGCCCAAAAAGTCTTATTTTAGACATGTTCTTGAATTCTTCCTTGCTTCTCTTACTCAGTTAGCATTTATTGTCTGCCCCAAACTGTAAGTTCTTTAGGCACCTACAGCTTATGAAGGGTCATGAAGAGTCACATTCTGTACTAGAAACCAGCAGTCCTGCTTGACCTTGAGCACGTCACTCAACCTCTCTGGGCTGCCAGTAGGCTATACGTAAAATTCTCTACTTCCGTTTCCTTCACAGTGAGTACAGCACAAAAGTACTTTAAGAACCTTGATATTCTATTAACAATAATGCACACATGATTATTTTATTAAATATTATTTATTTCAGATTAATTTGATTGTCTCTCTAAACAGGCAAGACACGCTAGCAGACAAGGATTGGGGGTTTATCGTTCTATATTATCCTGACTGCTAAACCCAATAAAACATTCCTTCATTAATTTGTTCATCAATAATTATTTATGTGTCAGGCACTGTACTATGCATTGGGGTTAAAACGAGAAGCAAAACAACCAGGATCCCTGCATCCCATGCTACTTCCAATAAATACTTATTGATTCATATACTGTAACATTTTCAGTGACACCCAGCTTTCCCCAGACATCCCACTCTCCTTGCTCATTTCCTCCCTCCCTATCCTATAGATCAGCAGTCCCCAACCTTTTTGGCACCAGGGACGGGTGTGGTGAAAGACAATTTTTCCATGGATGGGGTATGAGGAGGTAGATTTCAGGATGAAACTGGTCCACCTCAGATCATCAGGCATTAGATTCTCGTAAGGAGTAAGCAACCTAGATCCCTCGCATGCACAGTTCATAATAGGGTTTGGGCTCCTATGAGAATCTAATGACACAGTTGATCTGACAGGAGGCGGAGCTCAGGTAGTAATGCTGGCGCAGCTCACCTCTACAGAATACCCAAGGTAGCCTCAATCACTTAGTGCCAAAATATGAGAGCTCCCAACAAACCATTCTTAAGGTATTGATGAGTAAGTGACAGGAGATGGTAGGGGCAATTTCAGCAAACTATAAGGAGAGACACTGAAGCAAGCATGGTAGGCCATTAACCAGTGCTTAGGTGAGCATGTTAGTAGCAGCAGAGACTCTAAAGAGGGTGGGGAGATTTTGAATTCAGACAGAATTCAGACAGAAAAATGGGTAGAGAAATCCCCACATACATTTACTGTGAGGACAAAATGACAGGACAAATACATATTGAAGACTGTTTATTGATTTGTCAAAGATGAATTTGTTGCTGAACTCATGGACAAGGCAGAGGATTCGAGATCAGCCAGCATCAATCCTGCCCTTGTAGGGCTTCCAGTCTAGAAAGGGCAATATTGCTGTGTGTGGGTATCCCCTTATAGGAACGAATGTAAATTTCAAAATGGAGGTAACTAGTGCTGGGAAATTGATGGATTTAAGTCATTGACACTATGTAAGGCTGATCTTTTGATCTTTCTCCCACATGCCTCTTTGTTCTGGGAACAGGTCTTGAGAAACATCTGGGAAAAGGAAACTGACAAACCCTTTCTTCTACTCTGGCTAGAGGAAAGCTAACTCTCTCTTGCTACTATGTCTTAACCTTTTCTCAAGATCTCATGTTTATCTCCCTGAGTCACCTGGGCTGGCAAGATACACATCTACTAAGCATTTTGTATTTTTAGTGGCTTCTTCTAATTGACCCCAAGGTAATCATTCCCTGACTTTGTCTGCCCTCAGCTTTCATGTATATCTATCCATTCAAGCACACATATGCTTATAAATTCAGGCTCTGGGTGTTCTGTACCTAGTCATGCCCAGTTGCACTGGAAGGTCTTTTACCTCTGATAATGATGATAACACCAAAATGAAACACTTCTATAGAACTTACTACATCCCCAGAAAATTTGGTAGGTACTATACTTAAAGCAGTTGATTTAACCTTTGCAACAGTCCTTTGAGAAAGGTACTACTTGCTTCCCTCATTTATGGATGAGAACACAGAGAGGTCACATTTATTGATGAGAACACAGAGAGGTCAAGTAACTCGCTCAAAGTCGCACAGATAGTAAGAGTGAGATCAAGATCCAAACTTTGGCAGTCTGCTTCTAGAATCCATGTTCTTAAACACTATATTGCTTCCCGGTCTCCTCAGGCAATAAAGCTCAGAAATATACTTCCAGGCCCTCAGGCATTTATTTCAAAACTATTTATTGAAGCCTCATATGTTAAACTCGACTACATGTTCTTAACTTACTGAGCATTCATACTTATTTTAAAAATCTAACCAAGAGACCAAAATGAGGGAGAGAGTACTTGAAACAAATGCACTCAATTCTGTGTGCATGGAATGCGTTCATGCCCCCCAATCTGACTCCATGTGTGAGCAAACAAGATACATAAATCTGAGTAGCGTGGCTGTTCATGTAAACAATTCAGAACCTTATCATTTCTCTCTGAACTGACTCCAATTCATCAAAAATGTAGGAGCGGGTTATATATGACACCCTCCATTAACTGAAACACACCAATAAATTTCCAAAATGTAGGACTCAGCACCAAAAAGAAAAAAATGGGTAGAGAAATCCCCACATACATTGTGGAATTCCGTGCAGCCTGTGTCTCCCCTGTGCAGTCTTGAATCATGCATAATGCAACACCGCAACTGCTAACAGCAGGCGCGCACCAGATAATTTACACTTGTTTTTATGGACACGAGGAACTGATCTTTGAAGCTGTCCCTAATGAGATTCCGCTTGGCCCTAACAGCATCCTGAGAGAGTGTTCCGGTTTTCTACTTGGCATCCGGTGCATATTTATAATGCAGAATACAGACTCATTTAAATTGCGCATGTGGATTTTGGTGTCTTCCCTATTTTAAAGAAAGATTTTCATATACTAAGGAGCACTGACTCCTCAATTACTAAACCATACTTTGCCTAAACAATGTCACTGCCAGCCCTACAGGTACTTATCAAAGAGGTAGGTCCATCAAAGCGCTTTTACCTGCAGGGCAAAAAGCTCCTCCAGCTCCAACCCTGCACTCAAGTCCAGAGACTCAATTAGGTCTTCAGCCAAAAGGCATCTCCACAAAGTCTAATTATACAGCACCTTCCTTAGTAGACACAGCCACAGGGAAAGTTAGAGAGAAAACCTGAAGTCAGTCATCTAAATTAAAAACTTCCTGCCCCAAAAGTGCTTGCAATACAGACTTCTCTTTCTTAGTATCTCCCCTCTTTTAACTTCTGCACCATGTAAAATTTTCTTAAGCCTGGCACTTTACAGCAGGATCTTTTCCTGATCATTTGCTTTTCAAGGGGTTTGCAGTTTAGTCATCCATAATTAGAACTCCATGGCATACTTACTTTGAATTTCCTTTGTTTTACCTTCAAGTCAATGTTTTTAAGAAAGGTTTTCAATCACTGTCATACCAATACTGTTATGACGGTGTTATCTGTATTTAACCCAAATCACAGATTTTGTCAAAAAAGTTGTTCTGTAAAATGTTAAGCGTTTACTATTAAAAAAAAAGTAAAGTCGTTAAACATCAGAGTACAGAATAAAAATTGGTTCGCCTTATTCAAAATGCATGATTCCCATGATGACAGATGACCCATTTTCAGGTCTTCATTTCAAGTAAACTCCACATATTAGGAGCAGTTGTCGGGTTCCAGGTAAGTGGGCTGAAATACATCTTAATTAATTTCACGCTTCTGACTGATAATTGCTGACTCCAAATACGATCAATAAGTGAGCATTTTATAAGGAGTTAAAACAATATACTTTCCAATGTCTCCATTTTTAAATTAAAGAACAATATAGAAAACCCAAAGCTCTAGGGTCAAATTGAAAGTGGAAGCTTTGATCTTTTTTCCTATGTTAGAAATGAGAGTTTACTATTGCCAAAGCAAAAGTCAACTGAAGGCAGAGATGACAGCATTAATGTATGAGTATCAGAAATACTCCCTCTGAGCTTCATCCAGCTCCATCCTGAAAAAAACACGGGAGACTTACATAAGTTACCCTTTTTAAAGCCAAGTACATCCTCAAGTCTACATATCTGCTCCCAAAATGAATGAGTGATTACAAGGCAGCACTCACTTCCTGGGGAAGCACATGTTAATCCCTCGAATCATTGCAAACTCAGCTTTCATTCATTCATTCATTCATTCAACAGGTCTCCAGAACATGCCTAGCATTGTGATAGATGTTGTGAATACAGACAACAAAAAATAAATAAAAAGAAAAAGATAAGGTCACTGCCCTCATTGAGCTTATATCCTAGTGGAAGACAGACATTTCACAAACAATTCAAGAATATATTTATGATAAGTACAGCCAAAGGACAGTACCACTCATAGGTTTGGGAGTATGTATAAGGGGGACACCTAATCCACAGAGAAGGCAGGGGCTCCCTACAAATGTGACAAAGTGAGAGAGAGAAAATAGTGTTTAGGGAAGAAGACTGTCCACATTCTTTTGTGACTCAAAGTTTACGGCCACAGATCAGCCTCTTGCTCTCTGGCACCTCTCAGTATCTCTCTACTTGAAAAAACAAAAAATACAAGAGGTGTGCCTAGAAAGCTGGACTTATAATGCATCTTTCCTTCGATGTCAGCACTAAATCCAAACCGTTTTGAAGACCTTGGGAAAAATTCGGTGGACAGATCACCAAAGTTGGCACTAACTCTTGCCAAAAGTCTGGCTGGCACCAATGCACAGACTAAATTGGCCATAAAAACCTCACTGTAGTCTTGTTCCTCTCAAAGGAAATCATTTTGTGATCAACAATGAGGCTTACCCAGAGGCCAGTCTTAGGGGGAGGCCTAGAATTTTGAGCTTAACTCAATTGCACGGTTTAGGGCAAGAGTTTCATGTTTCAGATGTGCAGTCAAGTAATCTGATCCCATCAGAGTTTTAATGGCTCCTAAAAAATTCAAAGTGTTAAATTCTTTTTCCCAGCCTCCCCGAGAGCAATCAGAGGGTGCTTTTTTCCAGCTCCCAGTCTCCTCCCTCCAGTTTCTTATTCTCATACTCGAACAGTTACTAAGTCACTAATTTAATACATTTACTACTCATGTCTTAATCCCAAAGTCTGATTATAATCTGTGTTCTAAAGTAGTGCCCAAGCACTTATCCTGTCCCCTTTGAAAAACACTGAGAGAGAAGACATACAAGGATAATGAAAGTGGAATATTTAGAAATGGTGCTTTATTTCAGGGCCGACACTATTATCATGAACCCCTATAAACCTGAGAACATTTTCGTCCAAGCAAATTCCACAACTCCAGTAAAAGACACATCACTGAGAGTTACACTGTCCCAGGCAGCAGGCAGGCACCTAAGTGTTTATTAAGCCTCCGCCCCTGGCTATCAGGTTAACAGAGACTGGATCCCGCCCTCCCTGTGTCTCCTCTGGGAGACGGCAAAACCGTAAAACATCTTGACAAGAATAAAACAGACACACCAAACTTAAAGGCACGAAAAATGTTATAGCGATGATGGACTATATGTCACTATTAAAACTGCAGAAGGTCATGTTAATGTTTTAGAGGCCATAATGATACACGATATTGTTAACAATAATAGCCACCACACATGGAGCATTTAGACACTGCACTAAGTGCTGTACTGGGCACTAAGCATTATCTTCTGTAACCCTCACCATTACTTTTTGAAGCACATATGATTATGAGCCCTGCTATAAAGATAAGACACTAGCAGTAGTTGTGCGTATACTTTTTTTTCTTTTTGGAACTTCTCAAATGACTTCATTTTTAAATACTTTAATTGTGCCCAGATTTCTGCTTAGCAACAGTCACTCTATTCTCAATGCTTCCCTCTAAAATACAAACCTTCATTCTTTCCCCCCTCTCTCTTTCATGTTCTCTCGTTTACCACTTTATGAAGATATTAAGCTCAACCATGTTTCCTGTAACCTGTGGTACAGCACCCTGCAAAACAGTGCTATCTGTTTATAACACGGCACGACCCTCCCTGCAGAGTGTGAGACCAGGACTAAAATCCACTAATGACTAGAAAGCTCATTTTAATTCTATACTTGACAAAATAAACACCTCATAAAGACAGGCAGGCAGAAGCTACTTCTCATTCTGGACTGCTTTGTTTTAATAATCTTTAAAAGGAGGAAGTGGCTGAAGGGAACAGGCCCTAGCATACAAAAAACACAATTATGGCATAAAGAGATTGAGATAAAAAGCAAAACCCCTTATTTAAAGTTAAATTATTTCTTCCCTCCAATGGGGAGTACCTGTCACTAATGGTCTGTATTAGACCATTGCTGAATTGCAAAGGTTCTTTCAGTGCAAATCCTGGCTGCATTAGTGGGATCTCACTGAGCCCGTCTGAAAAACCAGGGCACTTGATTTCCCTAAAACCAGCTGCCAAAAGGGCTCATTTTTTTTGTTGTTGTTCTCTTTTGTCCACAGAAAATGAAGCTCCACTTACATGTTGGAGGAAATATTTCAAAACATTCCCTTTTTTCTCAAAGTGCAGAATTTATAGTAACAGATAATTAACAACAAATGACAAACAATCTAAGCGGTAAAGGTCCCAGTTTGGTTGCCAAGATGATGGGATCAAATTCCAAGATAAACAGTGGAGCGTGCCGACAGCCATTAACATCGTGGTGGGGTCGAGATGGAGAGATGCGAAACAGGGGAGCTATCCACCACCACCAAGGGGCACAACATGGAGCAAACAAACTCCCATGGGATTATTATTTCCCTTCCGAATTCTCAGGAGGGTCAGTTGCAAGAGGGGCTAGAACAGGACTCACACTACTGTACCAAACAGGATACCTAAGTCTTTACATGTATTTTACATGAAGAAAGCATTAGACTCTTTGAACTGCATTATGGAAGAATTAAGAATTAATATCCTTTAGGAGTCAACACCTCCTAGCCTGTTTGTTCTTCCCAAAGACTCACCCCTCCCCATTCTTTTCTCTAAGTTTATTGAGTCAAGATAGGTTTCAGTGCTACCAGCTGTGCCCAAAATGTAGGAGTGAAGAACAAAGTGAAAACAAGTTAACCTGTAAAAGTCAGAATTTGAGCACAACATATGGTAAGTCTCCTAGATACTAACAGATGGCGAACCTTGGGAAATCACAACTTCAGATATTCTTACATTCTCGAAAGCCAGTTCAGAGTTCACTATTTGTCAAATGATTTTTTAAAAAATATTGAAATACAAGCCTAAAAGTTTTGAATTACCCCAAAAATCGTTGCTTCTCAAAGATCAACATAAGTCTGAGCATATCAAAAATTCAAAGTATGAAAGTATCAAAAATTCCTATCCTGATCCTTTCATATGCTAGATTCATTGGTATACTGAGTCGGCATGTGTACCCTAGAAAGCCAAGGTGCAATTTTGTCTCAACAGAGGAACTTTGTTGACTGAAGTCCAGGGATGCTGACCCACTCCCGGTGCTAAAGTCAAGCCCAAGGGCGGGACATCATAACTGCCAAGGAAGAGTTATGATCTCACAAATACATCTGCTATATATTCTTTCCTACTTTCTCCCTCTCTCTCCTTCACAAATACCCCAATTTCTCCTCTTCTTTCCTCTATAAAATTCATCTTCCCATTATATTCCCTGCCTACCTGCCTTGGGCTGTTGGAGATGCTATAACAAAATAGCATAGACTGGGTAGCTTATAAATGACATGCATTTATCTCTCACAATTCTGGAGACTGGAAAGTCCATGATCAAGGCAGATTCAATGTCTGCTGATGGCCCAATTCCCAGTCCATAGGCAGGCATCTTTTCACCGTAACCTCATATGAAAGAAGAACAAGGGGTTACTCTGGGGCCTCTTTTATAAAGGCTCCATCCTCATGAGAAAATCACCTCTGCAAGGCCCCACCTCCTAATACCATCACCTTTGGAGTTAGGATTTTAACATATGCATTCTGGAGGGGCACAAATATTCAAACCATAGCACTATCCAAGCAGAACCAGTACATAAAAGTCGTATCATTCTTAAACATAGAATATATTAAATAAAAGGTGCTAAGAGCAATAGGTACAATTTTATGATTAAAAAATCGAGTACAGTTTGATAGGCTTCACTGGTTATCTTTGAAATCTCCAGGCAAAGCAAAATAAAGTAAACTGGAGAAAAATTTTCCAGAACTGACTCAGGACTTAAACAGAGCTAGTAAAATGCCTATGTCATAGAAGAAGGCTAACTCTTTCAGGAAATTAGGGAAACATGCTGAGCTTGCTTAGCTGGTGGGAGACTTAATTTTTTTCTTGATTTCAGTTTAAAGTCTTTGTTCAAAACATATTTTAAGCTAAGTGTACAAATATGTACAAGGTTTGAAACTTGGTCCTTGGCCCAAATACCTAAAGCCAAATACCACAAGTAAGCCACTTTTCTTAGCCAATCAGTATAAATGCCAAAAAAGCCCACAGCAAGACAGGAAAGGATATTTTTCCAATCCAAGAATTATCAAATCTTCGAGCTGGAAGGTTTCAGAGACAGTCTGTACAAAGAAATGTGAGTTTCAGTAGAGTCCATGTTTTGATGTAGAGTCCTGCAGTCTTTTTAGGAAGCCACTACCAACAGAGGAACTTCGGTAATGGTCTAATTCTCACTTAGAATTTTAAAGATCAATACTATCAAATGTGAAAAAGTTATCTGTTCCCTCTATTCCATGGTGATGTTAGCTTTCTTTATCTTTTGGGTTTTTTTTAAACTAGTTTCAACAGCTCTGAGGCTTAATAAAACTTGCACAAAATGTAAATCAACTAGAGAAGCTTATATTCTTGATTTGTAGTAAAGAAGAAAAAAATAAAAAATCTGCAAAAATGCATTTTCTTATTTGCATATATTTTGTCCCTTCCACAGGGGCAGAAATTGAATAAAACCAATCTTCAAAGCAAAATAGAACAAAAATATGCAGACCCAAATACTGCAAGAGCCAATAAATCCAACAGTTTCCTCTTTGCAGAGTGAGTGTTTCCACACAGACAAAGCCTCTAAGTGTACTTTTTACATTAAAAAAAGAAAAAAGAAAAAAAAAAAAAGAAGACTAACATGGTGGTCTCCAAAAGTGTGGCTGTTTTGTACATACTGATATTGAAATAATAGTCTAACCGTGCTAGGATAGCTACTTAAACATCTAGTTTCCAGTATGCTGTGAAAGTCTAAAAGGGAAAAAGACATGAGAAGGAAAGAGCTAAGGAAATACTGAAAAAGAAGAAAAACAAACTGATGAATAGATCTTCCAAGACTCAGTAAGCTTCTCCTTTTTGGAAACAGTTCAGAATTATCTAGAGTTTGCCCTACAAGATGCAGTAGATTCAGCAGCATTAGCTTTGTTTCTACATCTTAAAAGCTCATCTTCATAAGCTTTAAAATCTCAGAATTAAAATCGAGTATGTCACAAATACAAACTACCTATTTCATTATGGCCTGTTTAGTTTGTCTTGCCACTTGAATAATTTTTACCAAAATATCCCCATGAAAGAAGTTTAAAGAACAAAAATTGTATTTAGAGCAGGAGTTAGATGGATTCAGTCTGTAAGGAGAGGTGATCTGAATGGCTCCCGGTTGCAGGATATGTCTATGAGTTGATTATGACCATGCTTTCTCTATGAGTCGTTCTTTATGCCTACAAATGTAGGTAACTTTCCGAACCCAAAATCCAGGTATAACATAGAAAACAGGATTTGTTTTATTTCACCAAAATTCTTTACTCTTCCAGAAAGTCAAGTAGCCAACAACCAAATAAACAAAAAACGCTGTCCAATTATGCAACATACAGTAGGGTTCTAGGAACAAATTCCTACGGACAAAAAACAAATCTAATTTTAGATTGCTTCTTTAATGCTCAAGTGCAAACAAAGGATTGTACAGAATAGGAAAAAAGTCAGCTCTAAAATGAAGTCCAACTGTCACGGACCACAAGACGGGTGCCCTCAGGGAGTGTATAGGAAAAAGAATTTATTTTTAAAAATAAATGAGAGAAGAAAATAAAATACCCAGTGTTTATATATAAAGCGCAAACTAAAAGGGCCATTCAGAATTTCTACAATGAATTTCAGATGGAGAGCATTTTACAAATTATGGCCACCACGCTAATGTGCAGGACAGTGATGAATCTGTAATGAAAATAAGAAAGTGGCTTACCAAGAAAGAAGTGTATGTTTCGAATTTTTTTAAAATAGCAAATGCAGCCCAACTCTGTAACAAAATTAATTTCTACCTTGTTAGTAAGTGCTGTTTTACAGAGTTCCAGACATTCATTCATTCATTCATCCACTGATACGACATTTCCTCTGTGTGAGCGTTAGGGGTCATTTCTCTTCTCTCACCACCATATCCCAATGATGTCTCTATTATATTCTTTCCCTACAGAATATCACTAATGGTGTGGGATTTGTGTTCGTAATTTTACATGGACAAATGTAAAGGTAAGGAATGGGAGAAACCTCAGACTGCTAACATGGGAAGAGATGATGCTAAGGCTATCAAGTCTATTGACTGGTAAGGAACCTGAAATTGAGAGAGGCCCTACTTGCTAAAGATCACAGAGCTGATTAGTGACCATGACAGGACTAGAATGCAGAGTTCCTGAAATGCTGTCAAGAAGTCTACTACTGTATACTCTTTTAGCTTTCCCAAATGGATTTGAAAATACAGTCATGAGCTGCATAATGACATTGTGGTCAATGACAGACCACATATATGAAGGTGGTACCATAAGATTATAATGGAATTGAAAATTTTCTATCACCTAATGACACTAGCTGTCATAATGTCATTGTGGTGTAACTTATTACTCATGTGTTTATGGTGATGGTGGTGTAAACAAACCTGCCCTGCCAGCACACACAATTATGTATAGTATATAATATTTGACAATGAGATAAATGACTCTGTCACTGGTTTGCTTATTTGGTGTACTATACTTTTAGTTGTTATTTTAGAGTGTACTCCTTCTACTTATTAAAAAAAAAAAAAAGTTAACTCTAAAACCCTAGCTGCCTCAGGCAGATCCTTCAGGAGATATTCTAGAAGAAGGCATTGCCATCACAGGAGATAACAGCTCCATGCCTGTTACTGCTCCTGAAGACGTTCCAGTGGGACAAGATGTGCAGGTGGAAGGCAGTAATATGAATGATCCTGACCCTGTGTAGGCCTAGGCTAATGTGTGCTCATGTCTTAGTTTTATACACACGCACACACACACACCACACACACACTTTTTATTTCAATAGCTTTTGGGATACAAGTAGTTTTTGGTTACATGGATAAATTGTATAGTGATGAAATCTGAGATTTCAGTGCACCCATCACTTGAGCAGTGTACATTGTATCCAATATGTAGTTTTTAAATCCTTCATTCCCTTCCCACCATGTCTTTTCAACAAAAGCTTAAAAGC
>NW_016803776.1:281772-287000 GCF_001698545.2 Rhinopithecus bieti | reverse complement strand
TTTTTTTCAAAAAAAAAATAAAAAAAAAAAAAAAAAAAAAAAAAAAAAAAAAAAAAAAATTAGTATAAAAACATCTTATAGAATAAGAATATAAAGAAAGAAAATATTTGTGTACAGCTGTACACTGTATTTGTGTTTTAATCTGGTATATAAAAGAGTCAAAACGTTTTAAAAAATTAAAAGTGTATAAAGTAAAAAAGCCACAGTAAGCTAAGTTTCTTACTTTATTGTTGAAGAGACAAAAATATTGTTTATAAATTTATTGTAGAGTGTTTATAAAGCCTAAAGTAGTGTTCAACAATGTCCTAGGCCTTCACATTTACTCACCACTGACTCACTGACTCACCCAGAGCAACTTCCAGTCTTATATGCCCCGTTCATGTAAGTGCCCTATAAAGGTGGACCATTTTTAATCTTTTATACTCTACCTTTCTCATACCTTTTCTATGTTTAGATATATTTAGATACACAATAGTTATTATTGTGTTGCAATGGCCTACAGCATTCAGTACAGTAAGATGCTGTACAAGTTTGTAGACTAGGAGCAATAGGCTATACCACATAGCCTAGGTGTATGGTAGGTTATACCATCTAGGTTTCTGTAAATATACTCTATGATGTTTGCACAAAGATGAAACCGCCTAGAAGATGCATTTCTCAGAATGTATCCCTGTCATTAAGTGACACCATACTTCTTTAAAAATTTCCAATCAGTTATAAGACAATGAAGCAGGCAACAATATTCTCATCTTCCCACACTTGAGAAAGTTGAGTTATACTGAACCAATGAACAGCCTTTGGCCTATTCCTTGATTGCAATATAAAACAGAAGAAAGTGCTACCCAAGAAAGTGAGGACAAAATAAAACAGAAGATTTGCATCAGATCAAGACTTTAAAGCAAATCTTACAGGCAAAGCATAAGGACTTGAAGACAAATTACATTTTTTATCAATCTTCAAAAAATGTTTTTATCATAAAAGTGTTACATACTTGTTATAAGAACAATTCAAATTATACAAAAGTACAAGAAATAAAAAGTAAAAGGTTCTTATCCAACACTCCTTCCTGCAAATTCAGTTCCAAATGTATTCCCTAAATAATCACCAGTAATGTTACTTATCCTTCCACACACTTTTATATAGTTATTTAGCCAAATGACACCGTTTCTATAACACTCTTCTGTAACACTGTTTTTGTACGCAAGCATATCTAATACAGAACTAAAACAAAGTTACTTCCTACCACATTCTTGAACTGAAAAAGAATGAAATCTCAGATCAGACAAAATCTTATAATACTTTGGCATGAAATAATCACCCAGATACCCTAAAAGCTACAGATTTTTTTTTTAATAGCGATGGCCAAGCAACACTGACAGATACTACACAATACAATAATAAAACAATTTGGACTTATCAGGTTTCATATAACCAAGTAGTTTAGAAAGGAAAATGTTAACAACGTAACTCATGCTCATCAGCTGGTAGACAATACCATAAATATTATCATAGAATCTATTTATCAAGTGATATCTTTTGGGCACTGTATGTCATTATGTATCATTTCATTTAATGCTCACAACCATATTAAAGGATCATTAAACCTATTTTACAGATGAGAAGACAGGTTCAGCAATTTTTCCATCGTCACCCAGCCATGGCAGTAACTGGCAGGATCAGCATTTGTATACAGATCGCTGATTTCAGACCACATTCTCCGCTACCATATACATGTTGTCCTCATTCCCCAGCCCAAACTGTGCCTTTTGCACTCAATTCTGGTTAATTACAGTTAGCGCTTGATGTTTCTGTTTTAACCACAGATAGAGGTGGGAAGTCTAAGAAACTGACTGGGGTACAGAGAACCTAGGTCCAGCTTATGTGGAGGGAGGCCACTGTGATTCCACAGAGAGCAACCAGTCAGCACTCAGCTCACAAGATTCCACCTCCCCCTGGGACTGCCACTCCCGTGGAGTAACTGGAGGTGGATGAGACACTCCTAGGCTGTTTATAATCTTGACAGGCACTAAACCAGGACACTTGTCAACCTTTACAAACCAAAATCCCACCCAGAAAAGTTTCCATGACTCTTTGCTGATCATGGCTCCATGAGGAAGAAAGGACAAGATTTACCAATGACTTTATTTACTCATTTATATACACTCCACTGCTTTTCAAAATGAACTGGCAGTTTAAAATTTAAAACCCAGAATCAATGAAACAATTATTAATGATAACAGCTAACATTTACTGAGCATAGTCTATGTATGTATAAGCATCAACATATAATACTGTTTCATTCTTGTATCCTCCACAGCCTTTTGAGATAGGCATTACTTTTATGGTCCAGATCTTACAGATAGAAAAATAAAACATAAGGAAGTTACAGTATTTCTCCACAGTTGGTTACACAGCTAGTCAGTGGTGCAAGCAAATTTTAAACCCGATAATCTGTTTCCACAGGTGATGTTGACCACTATGCTACCCTGCCTCCATAGAACAAGGATAAAAGAACAAGCACAGAGTAAGATTCGAGGGGTGTTAACAACAGAAGGTGCAAACAAGGAAAGCGGCTGAAACTGAAACCTTGATTTGAGCTCCCTAGTCGTCAATCCTTAAAGAAAAAGATGAAGAATTAACTTCAGTAGGGTATCCTATTGTAATGGTTTTCAGCAGGCTGAGGCGTTCCAATAACACAGGGATTTCAGTGCTAAAACTGAGATGGCTGAATCCCCTACTAACAAAGTTTCGTAACATTTGATTAGGCCTCAGATCATGAAACACATACAAAATCTTTATGGTGTTTTCAGACCTACACTGGCTCCTTCAGCACCTCCTCTCACCATCATTAAAAATACTAAATAATTTTTCTTAACATTCTGCTTGGGAAAGACGAAGGGGTTGTGGAAAAATGAAGCCCTGTTAATTGCTGGGTTTCAATCATGACATCTATTAGTACGTTCAAGAGTCTGGGTAAGCGAGGCACACAAATTCTAGGTTAAATTTTGCTCTGCCAGCTCCAGCTGTGCTTTAATTTTCTTTCCCAAGGTCATACAGGATTGCTTTCTTAAAAAAAAAAAAAAAAAAAAAAAAAAAAAATTACACAAAAAAAAAAAAAAAAACTTCCCTACATAACAAGCAGAGATTCAAGCCAGTCATTCTTAGAGAGCTTGGTGGTAATCTTGTCAGAACTCAGAGATGAAAACTAAACCAATGCTTCTTAAAGCTGTTTGAAACATCAGCTCTGAAATCAGCGATGAGCTTCATGAAAATGGGGACTGGGTCTTATTTATTTTTGTTTCCTTAATAGCATCACCTTGCAAATAAACATTGTCTTAACTGCAATCTTAATCTTAGCAAGTCAGAGCTAAAAAGATCCTTAACCATCATTTAGTGCAAATGTTTACATATGAGTAAACTGAGACTTGGAAAAGAAAATTCATTAGTCATAAAGCTGAGCTGAGACTAATTGAATTAAATGGGAAGTGAGCTCTTCCTATTTAAGGTGAAAAAACCTCAACTACCACCACAAGGCTGTAGGAAAGAAAATAAGACATCATTAAAGGGATAGGATTTTTAACTATAATCCAGGTGATCTGTCAGGGGTCTTCAGAAATCTCAAGTGCACGTGAAAAAAGGAAGCAAATAATTTAACAATCCATGCAAAATAAATGAGCAACTATGCAAGTGGAAAAGACAAAATATCCTTACCTCGGGGAGAGGAGCAAAGTTCTGCCATGACATGTTGAAATTTTCAGAAAACCTGAAGACATTTTAGACTAAATATTTTATAGATATTTTCTAGCCAACTAAAGTTTCTAATTAGATTAAGGCCAATTGTTTTTCTTAATATAACAGAAATATGACATGATTGCATACAACCAAGATCCCTGACCACCTACAACAGGCCAGTCACTGTGCGAGGCCATCACACCTACAAAACAATGGCATGTTCTCAAGCAAGAAAGAGTGAAGCCAAGGAAAAGGTAAGCCAGCCTCCAGACAATACGCACCATCATAAAAACATTCAAAATGTCGAGAACTGACAGAAAAATTCCAATGAAAATCTCCAAGCATCAATCCAATCACTCTATCCAATGCATAATCAAATCAATGGATCAATTGACCAGTGTTTTTGAGCATCTGTCACCTGCTCAGAAGAACAAGCCTTTCTTTAAGAAATAAAAAATTAAGAGAATAAGACACAGACAGGCAGATAGATACAGATAGGCAGATAGGCAGGTAGGTAGACAGATAGACAGATAGATTAAGAAAAATAATGGAGATGGTATAAAGTGTTGCCAAGTAACTTGGGCAGGCATGATCATTTTGGATTGGAATGGCTTAAGTGGAGGAACCTAACCTGGCTTTGAGGCATTTGATGAGCACAGTGTAACTGTGTTACAGCTGTGATAAACAGTGATGGCAGTGGCATTAAGATGGAAGGGACTAAGGTGTGTCCAGATGACAGGGAGCCAAACTGTGTGGTTGAAGCAGAGGGTTCAAATGGGAAACCCTCATTGGCGATAAAAGTGAAAAGGCACACTGGAACTAGCCTGTGGAAGAATCCTCTATTCCAAGATCGGGAGTCTGGTGAAAGCACTACACAGCTGTCTAAGTTGCCCCATTTTCAAACGATTTTTTTCAAAAGAGGTATAATCTGATCCTTCAAATTTGTTATGGCTAGATATAAGCAGATCAACTTTAAAGTTACGTGATTTTTAAAATATCTATGTGCATTCACAGGTTGCAAGTGGAATCTTAAGGCCAAGAACAAGTGAGCAGATGTCTGCAGACTTGAGAACTAAGCTGGCGTTCCCCAGCAGTCATTTTCCAGGGAATCTGGGCAAAACACACTTTCTTTTGCCTGAATGGAAACAGCATCTACAAAGTTCCTTGTAGTTCTGTAATATAAAAATATAACACCAGCAAAACAGAGCTGAAGCTATTCTAAAGTATGGCTTACATAAATATTGTAGCATATTTGAAGAAAAGAAATAACTAGAAACAGCAGAATAAAAGAATATTTGAATTGAACATATATTTATTATTCAGAAAAGCCATTTTAACAAGGAAAACTTTATTCACCTTAAACATTTTCCTTAAAATCATGTTAGCGATCCTTCATAATAATTAATATATACTCATTTAAAGAAAGTTTAAAGTTCTTATAAATAGTTCAGCAGTAACCACTTACAATGATTGTCTTTTCCTTTTTTTTTCTTTTA
>NW_016803776.1:223175-277408 GCF_001698545.2 Rhinopithecus bieti | reverse complement strand
TTTTTTTTTTTTTTTTTTGTCATTCAAGCATGTTGCTTTAGAATGGCTGCTTTGCAGAAATCTCATCATAGGTAACTGAGTCGCTCTCCAGAATATACTTGCAAAGCAACATCCTAGCATTTACACTAATATCCAGGCAGTCAGGGGAAAGACCCTTTTGTTTGGTTAGCGTTTCTAGATTCCAGGGGGGCAGGTGTGTGTTTGGGGTGTCCTACTACTTTTTTAAATGCTCACATAAAACAATTACTAAAAAAGGAGCTTGTGACTTGGACATGCCCCAAGTTCAATTCTTACAGGAGTGGTAAAAACAGTCAACAGAGTCCTAACCTCCTTTCTATCTTGACTATACAATAGTTTTCAAAGAGGTTTAGTCCTACTATGAAAGACTCATGTTAGACATTGGAAGGGTCTCATAGAGAATGAGCACCAGGCCTTGAATAAACAAGAGAGATGGTGACCTTTTGCTCCCTTCTGCTGAAAGCCCAGCACATCCTGTAGCAGAGGACCAGAAAAAAGTTGATGTGCAACCAGGTGCTGCGAAATCCTTGCCTCTGGGTTTCTGCCACACTTTGTTCCTTAAACAGTTTAAACCTCAACATGACTTAAATAGTATTAGGGAGTGA
This sequence comes from Rhinopithecus bieti, assembly GCF_001698545.2. NCBI lineage: Eukaryota > Metazoa > Chordata > Mammalia > Primates > Cercopithecidae > Rhinopithecus > Rhinopithecus bieti. The sequence goes on along the minus strand of NW_016803776.1, from coordinate 276,785 downwards.
GAGAAAAGTACAATTCCTGGAACCAACTGTTCCACTGTCCCTTATTCCTTTGTTCCCCATATTGTTTGAGTCCTACAGCATGCAGCACACGTTTCACTAGCAACAGGCAAGACAATGGATCTAGCAGTAGCTGGACAATTAGTCCCAATTAGGCCTATTTCCCAGCTGAATGTAAAGGGGTAGTGGGGTGAGGTGTGGGGAAAAAAAAAAAAAAAAACTACAGAAATTTTAAAGAAGTATTTCAGAATTGAGGCAAGCAATACAATGGAAAGCAAATTTAACTAGAGGTCAGGAGTCTCAGGCAAATTCTCTGTGTGGCATTGCAAACACTTTAACCTCTCTGTTATTTTCTGTTCTTACCTATAAATATGGGCAACCAACCACCAACCCTCAGAGGCTCTGAAAATCTAATGTCAAATTGTGGTTGAAAGTGCTCCGAAAATTCGAAATGTTACACAGATGTATGGGATTCCTCCTGAGCTGTATTTGAAACCACAGATACCCATCCGATTTGTAAATCATTTACCTTTTAGTCTCCCTAGCAGAAGTTAAGAGTGAATGCTTTTCTTTTTTTTTTCTTTATTTTCCTGATTGCTAATTTTGTTAAGTTCATGAGTGATACTTACATATGTACATGTGGAGGCTGGAATCTGCTCTGGTTGATGTTGTAGTGCGTGAATGCCTGGGTGGGGTTTGAGCTGTACTCATCCACCGTTATGGTAACTTTGCCTTGAGAAGGAATCCCATGTGCCATCCTTCCTCCCTATAGGCATGAGCAATTCACAACTTTACAGAGCAAAAGATGGAAGTAGGCATGGTGCGTTTCAGCCAACCTCTGAATCCAAGGATCTACTCATCAATACCGCTGTGCATTTCTGAAAGAAAAAAGAAATATGTATATAAAATGAGAACAAAGAGAAAAAGGGTGTTCTAAGAGACATAAATTTAACATCTAGATGTGAAACTAGTTCAGGGAAAATCTGAATATGTGTTGTTGGCTCGTGGATACAACTGTTCCCATCTCTCTTCCCTTCATGCACTTCAAAGCAGATAGTACACTCTATACATCATTGCTGGGTGCTAGCAAATCATCTCAATGGAGTTCAAACTAAGATTTCCTCTTTAATTATAATTATGGCACTTAACGTGAATTACGGAAGGGGCATATCCACAGTTGCCATGGCATCTGGCTATACATGGTTTGTGCTCGAAGTGAAGAATCTTCCAAACCTTCCCTGCTAATTGGAACGTTTGGTCTTTACAAAGTTGGTGTCATATAATCATTTGAAAGCTCCATGTTTAAAACAGCTATATAACTCAACGACAGATAAGAATTTAAAATGTTGTGCTTATAACAGATACATGTGTATAACTATAACATGCTCATAATACCCACACAATACACATATTTTTTCTTTCACAAGCAGCTCCCAAAATACATAGGTAGGCAATGCTTGGCATTTCTCTCTGGCCCAGAACCTTATGGTAAGGCAAATCCTTCTTGTTAAATGTAATGTCATTTCTTTCAACACTCCAGTCACTCAGGGGAAAGCCAAACACCTCCAGGTCTGGACCACCACTTTGAATGCATTCATTACCTCCCTTCTTCAAGCCCCGATGGAGCGGTAAAGAAGGGCGGCCATTACATCTGTCACCTCATTCTTGGTGCAACATAATTCTCAGTAGTTGGTTTCATTTTTTAAAAATTTCCATTAGTTCTGATTTTTTCATAAATGTCAATATATTATTTGCTGTACTGGGTTGAGAAATGAAGATGTCTATTTTTATGGTGGTTGTGCAAAGGCAGAGGGAAGCAAATTCTCATGTCCAAGTTGTTGCAATTGATTAGTGCGGTAGAGAAGAATCCGTAGTATGCTCCTTGGGTAACCCTTAGGTAACCCATGCTCTTACTTTAAGTGCTCTACATCAGAATAGGTTTGCCGTGTGCACCATTAAGCGCTGAGAATCTTATCTGCTATTTCAAATAAAAATATTTAGAATAATAAGATTAGATTTAAAATTGGGATGAAACACCTTAAATATCGAGCAAAAGGCAGATGGCCTGCCATAGGCCATTTATTTTATTATTTTACAACCCGGGGTTGTGTAGTCCTCCATATGCTAGCTGGGCTAAGAAATTCCAGAGTGTTCTACTCAAATCATTGCCTTCTTCATATTAGCAAAGCAAGCTAAATAACACCCACCCTGCCTGCCTTCCTAATGTCAAGTGCACTGCCAAGAGATGAATCCCCATGCTCTGGCATTTTAAACAAAGTGTCACTTTGGGTTCTCTTTCTTTTTCCTGACTTCATGGGAGGTATGAATCTTTTAAGCGCCAGACGACAGACAACCAGGCCAGTAGGATTAACTAAATTAAAATCTTTCCCTGCTCCTCTGATGTAAGACATCTATAAGAACTGCTTACAAATCATAATGTAGCAGTTTTCATACCAAGTTTGCAGCTGTTTCCTTAATTTCCCCCACAATTATATTTTACTGTTATTTTGCATAACAGTAAAACACAACACCTGCTTCAAATTGCAGTCCTGTTCTAAGTACTGTAATTCTCTTTTGAGACACAAAGTACCGAGACACTACTGAAGCGCAAAACTGCATAATTGCGTGGCGCTGAAAAGTAAATACAAATGAAAACATCTTCCTGTTATAGAAATGACTGTCATTAAAAAGAATGTTAGCCATCAAAGCACAGAGGGGGAAAAATACACATTTTCAGACTGTGAGAACTTAGTGTTTGCATAAATTAGAGAGTGGTGTAAAAATTACTTGACAATTCTTATGTTCCTTCTTCCATCAATGTCTATTGTGTGAAATACTGAACATTAAGAAGCAAAGGAAATCAAATTCATGTCTAGACCACTGTGACCTCTGAGTAACAATCTCTGCACCCAATACTAGAAAGATTTTAAATGTTTCTGGAGTAAACACACTAAACCAAGCAAATGTGGCCTAGAAATAAAATATACATAACTAATATTTAAACATCTAAGCAATGAATTGTAGCAGTTAGCATGATACCCACCCAAGTTCTACTATTTGAAGCTAAGAAGAGACAGAACTTAGCAGCTGATCAATTTGCACTTCTACATGGTCTGCTTGATCCTAAAGTCATCCTTCTCTATCAGTGAACATCTATGCCTCTTTGCACCTTTGCCCCAGGAAGACAAATAGAACATCTTTTCATCAGCAAGCACAGGCCCCTGTAACTCTGAAAGGCTAAATGGGTGGCTGGCACCTCATTTGAATTCATCTTTGCCATGTTCCCTTTCAAATGTTTTATCGAAACAGTGCACCTGCAGCGTCTATCTTCTTTAATCTGGAGTCCTTTGAAGAAAATGTCAGACTGAGGCAGAGAGCTTCAAAACTTTCACAGCACCTTTACAGACAAGTCAAGAAAAGGCTTATTTTTAAAAATGCTGTGTTCACCCCCACCCGTATCTCAAAATGAACATAACCTAAGAATTTTAAACACAAACACCTGGAAAAGAATTTTTTTTTTTTTTTTTTGGTAACTCTCAGAGACACGAGACAATGCACAAAACCACCTCCTATAACCTGAGAAATGTGGAGAGAGTTTGAAACAAGACAGAATGATACACTGCTTACAACTATCAAGAAGATGTGCATTTAGGCAGTAAAACCTTCCAAATGATCAGATTTTGGTGCATCTCACCCTCTTCACACTTACTTTAACTTTTCACACACAATATTTAAAGACAGCACTAATCTTTTCATAAATTTTCATTTTGTACTTCAACACACTTGCTCCACAAAACAAAGGAACCCAGGACGAAATATCAAGAAGCCAAAAGAAAAATCTAAAAGGGACTGACACTGCCAAACATTCATGCTGGTGCTAGTTTGATTTTCTCTTTAAAAGAAAATCATGTGAGTATATTTTGCATTTCCTAGATAGCAATCGCTTCTGTCCTTTAAGCTGTACAACTAGCAATATTCTTTTCCAGGAATCTAGTTGGAAAACCTTTTAAAGTCGCCTGGCAATAAAAGGATTAAAAGCTGAGGAATTAAATAACTGTCTCCACCTCCTAGACACCAGAAGTCCAATTTACCAAAACTTTCAAAGCAACAACTCATGACCTCTCTACCCCTGTACTGCCCAGCACAGCCTATGAGAAAAGAGCCCGCGGTTTTCTCGTTTCAACGAGAATGCTCATTTTAATCACTTGCCCCAAGATCTCCCGACCAAGCCTGGCGGGACTTTGGAACTTGCCTGCTCCAAATTCGCCAAATTTCGCTCTCTCCTCCCTCTGCCGCGCCGATCCAGTGCGTTCTTAACTCACGCCCCTACTCTTTTAAGCCCACTTCCAGTTACTCATCCCTGTATCTGGGAGCGATGCCCACACGCTTTCCCGGCGGGCTTCTCCGCCAGGGTTTTTTTGGGGGATGCTGACATAAAGTTCCACGTGCTTCTGTTCACCGAGCGCCCTCCCTCCCACCGCACTTACACCTGAACTTGTCTCCAGCACTGCGGACACCTGAGTGACACATTCTTTCGGAGAGGGAGGGCAAGACTTTTCTCCGGAGCCTCTGGCAACTCGTGGAGTCTATATAAGGTGGGGCGGTGGGGGGCGCGGAATTCTCTACTTTGGATTGGTTTGTTTGTTTTAAATCTAGGGTGGTGGGCAGTTGCGCGGAGCGGGGTGGGCGGGGGGGGCTTTATCAACTAACACACACACACACACACACACACACACACACACACACACTCGCCCTGCCCTTCTAGGCTCACGGCTGGCTCTTCCCGGCTACAACTTCCCCTTCCTTCCTGGAGCACCAGCGCCTTACTCGCTCAGTCCCCCGTTGCCACCTCCGTTGCCTACGCGGCCGCCGCTTCTGCGGGCACTGCTGGCGCTAGCGCTCGCGGCCCCGGGCTCCGCTGGACGCCTATCTTTTTTCTCTCCCTCTTCCCTAGCTCTGGGTTGACTGATGACCACTGGCGGCCAATGGCTCTGACACCACGCCATTCTCGGTCGGGCATCACAGCCCCACGTCCCCGACGTCAGCCTCCCGGGCGCGTTGGCATCCCCGAACCCACAGCGCGGAGCCCGAGCCCGGGGCCGCCGCCTCCTCCCTGCTCTGCGCCTGGGCGCTGCCAGGTTCCTTCCCCGGAACGGCTGAGAAAGGAAGGGAGGGAGCCAGCGAGCGTTGAAAGGGGGTGTGGAGGCCACGGGATCTCCCCCTCTTTTGAAATCTTTTTTCACTTAAACTTTTGCTTGTTTTCCTCCCCCCACCCCGACCTGTTTGTGTTTGTTTGCAGCATCTCAAATCAATTATACATTTTTCACGACTCGCATTTGCACTTAATTTGGGGTGTGTGAGAGGGGGGTGGTGATGTACTATTATAAATCAACTCCACTGGGGCATCCTTAATTTATTTTCTTGCTGACGGATTCCAACCCGCTCCTGAGCCTCTAGAAAAATGCCCCCTTCACCTCCTAGGCCGCAAAACCCCGCAATTCAAAGGCTTTACAAAGATAATCTTGTTACACGTAAATAGCAAGGAAAGTCCTGCCTCTGTAGAGAAGAAATCCGGTGGCAACGGTTACTTTTCCTGGCTACTCGTCCCCCGTCGCCTAGCCCCGACCCCAGCTCGGGTCGCCGGGTCGCTCCGCAGGCTGCGAGCGCGGAGACCCAGGCAGCAGCGGAGAGTGAGGTTGGGGCGCGGGGACTGGGTGAGAAAGAGCCCCGAGCGAGAGCGGCGCGCGCGGGCGGCCCCGGGGGCGGCCGCGGGGTGCAGCCCGAGCACAAAGCTGCGCGGCGCCTTCCCCTAGTCACTGCACCTGGCCTCGGGCCTCCGCGGGAGACCAGGGATCGGGCCAACACAATGCACCCGGGCCTAGGCCGGGGCGGCTCGAACACATCACCCCGGGACTTTCTAGTAAACAGCTCGCTGAGCCCTCGTCCCCACCCCCATCTCCGCCGCCCGGCTTTCGCCGCAGCTTCTCGCCGATACCCCCTCCTTTCCTCCTAAGAAATCCCGGCGGAGGAGGGGCGAAGAGGTGGGGACCCCAGAGGTCGGGGGGCTGATGGCTGGAGGGGGTGGGGGAGAAGAGAAGAGGCGCAGGATGGGGAGTGGGAGGGAAGACAGCTCCTAAAAAAGAATTTGCTTTCGCTCAGGGGTTGAAAATCAGCCCTCCCCGGGCGCCGAATTGCCCGGGAGGCGCCCGCTCGTGCGGATGTCAGGGGCACCGGGGCAGCCCGGGTCCGCAGCCTCCGATCCCCTCGCACGCGCCTCTGACAAGGCACCTCTCACCCGGGCTCCGCTTTGTGTGTGCATTTTTTTCCCTTCCTCTCGCGCTCGGCACCGGGCTCCCGGCCGCCTCCTCCCCCTCCCCCGCCCTCCGCCTCCCTTCCCCGGGCGGATTACCTTTCCCGGGCTGCGCTCCGGGTCCCGGGGATGCCTTCAGCGCCCGGCGAGCAGGCAATCCATAGCTGAGCGGCCGAGCTGGCTGGAGGAGCGCTGGGGGCGCGCGGGGGCGGCGAGGGGCGCGGGCGGGCCAGAACCTTCGACCCCGGAGGTCCCGCCGCAGGCTGGGGCTGGGGGCCAGGGGGCGCGGCGCTAGAGGGAGGCGGGGGGAGAAAGGACCCGAGCAGCCTCGATCTGCGGAGAGAGCGAGCGAGGGGGCGAGGAGAGGGAGCGAGGGCGCGGCGAGCCAGAGGGAGCGCGAGCGGTGCAGTGACAGGGACTGCCACTGGGGTCAAAGGAGCACAGCTCCAGGAAGCAGGGCGGCCGAGGCGCCGCTCCGTGCGCGCTCCCCGGCGGGACCCCGCGCCCCTGCACGCCTCTCCTGCAGTCCCTGCCCACTCGGACCCCCACCGGTGCCCCGAAGCCCCAGGGTTTCGAGAGGAGGAGGGAACCGAGGGCGAGGCCCTGCAGCCTGCTGGTGCTCCCGGGTCAAGCAGGCGGCAGGAAGCTGAGCTGCAAGTTCATCATCATGAGTGTGATCTGCGTAAAAAATGATAGGGGAAGGAAGGCAGGCTACGGTGCCCCAGGAAAATAAGGGATCTTTCTCCCAAATGGTGTTCTTCTGCAAAGAGAACACCCAGCTCCCCCCACCCACCGACCTGCCAGGCTCTGTCAGGAGTCCTGGCACCGTTCCAGGACGCAGGGCTCGCCGTGGGGGTAAGGGGAGCGACTGGGACACTTCGCTCAGACCTAGGAAGGCGACCTTAGGTTCCCTCCCATCTGCTGATCTGAGGCTTTCCTGGGGGAGAGCTGTGCTCCTTTTCCCCCAAGCCTTTCAACACGCCAGACACACACACACACACTCACACACTCACACACTCACCTCTTTCTCTCTGCAATGTTGCTGAGAAAGAAAAGGCCAACCCAGCTGATCATTTTTTTCACCTCCATGAATTAAGGCAGGTTCAGGACAGGAAGGTGAGGAGAGGCAAAGACTCTAATTGTTTCCATTTTCGTCTTTTGGATCAAATTTTCCCCAAAAGATAAGCACGTCAAAAGCATTTTAAAAATCAAAGTTAATCCAGTTTTGTCTGCTACTTTGGAAAATGGAAGAAAAGGTTTTCAGAATTGTATACAAACACCACAAGGAAAGGAAATGCCGCTGAAATGCTGGAAGACAGAAAACAAGGGAGAGAAGGCTTTTAGAAAACTTGGTTGGCAGGATTGTCTGTGAAAGATGAGGTGCCCCTGTGATGTTATGCCATTGTCATTGCTGAAAGATTGGGACAGCAACCAGATCTAATTCCTTTCTAGGAGTCAGACTGAAAGAGCTGTGCATTCTCCAAAGGGAAATCCAATGTATATGTGTGAGAGAGAGAAGTGTACAAAGTATACTATGTGACAATCGACTAGACATCCTGGCTGAAATTATATCCCCTAAAAATAAAAAGGAGCCATTGCAACCTGGTCTGTGGCCTCTGTGCTGAGACTAATTGGTTTCCAGGGTCTGGGGAGGAAGGGAGAGAGGCTTGTAGGAGCCCCTATAAAAAAAAGATCAAACGGAATTCACTTGAAAATATTTCCTTTACAATGGGCTTCCCTGGCACTTGAATTTTAAGTAACCCATCTCTTATGCCTAGGCTGAAATGAAAAGGGAAATGGTCTTACTAATGTATTTATTTTATTTTACAGCATGCCCAGAGTGTCAGTACTTGTCAAATGTGCCGGGGTGGAAAGGACAGTGGCTTTCCTTGCCCAGCACAAATCAGAACAAGGGACATTGACATTAAAGGATGCCAAAGATGGGGGCGTAGGGGCACCTTTAAATTTTGTTTTCTTTTGTTTTCTAGTCCATCAGCGAACACTGACTAGAATCACGTTTTTGAAGAAATGCTTGGTTTTGTTTCCCTTACTCTGTGACTGAGTAGTACATTCCTCATATCTTAACAGTTTGAATTTTTAGACTGATTTGGGCTGATTTAATCAGTTCAAAAAAGAAAAAAAAAAAAAAAAAGCATCACCAGCCAAATAATTTCTGTGGTTTCCTTCTTTAAAAAAAAAATTGCAGTCAAACAAAGCAGACAAACTAGTTTGAACATGATTCTGAATCTAAATATGTGCAACCAGACAGTAAATAATAATGCTTTCTACTTTAGTGGTACGTTTTACAGGATACTTAATGCCATAAAAAATCAAGTGTGTCATCCTTTACAAAGTTGATGAAAATTTGTATACCATTTTACCAAGTGGGGAAAACTAAGGTAAAAAGACTTAAAATTGTAGTTTGTAGTGCTGGAAAAAGTCAACTTGCTGATAGATCAATTATCCAATAATGACCAAGGTATATTTGGATTATGAAATTTTATTTTCATTACGCTACTAACAAGCAGGAGATATGAAATTGAGTTTAAATAATAAACCAGGAACAAAAAGACACTCACTTTTCAGATAATTATCTTTACGTGGATTTGAACATACCGCATTTTGTTAAATCATATTGTCCACAAATACAGCTACCTACACTAAAAGCTTAATTTAAAATTATTGGATGTGAACCATGTCTATCCCACTTCCCATATAAGCTTTGAAATGTTACCTCATTATATCAAATTTTAAATCCTATAAGCTGCAGCTTTTTTTTTCTAAGATAAGTGAGTCTATAAGTTCCATTTTGCTGTTGTTAAATTCAGCTTTTACTGTGTGTAATGGAAAAGAAAAGAAGGACAAAAATCAAATACTAAGTTTATGATTGGCTTCAAGGAAATATTACAATTTTTTTATTTTAATGGAACTCAAAGCTGGACCCTTTCCCCAGTGATTTCATTGAAGGAACTGGTGAATATGCTTCCTGATAGCCCACTGCAATACCTTTTAAATTATCTTTTCAGAATGCATTTAGGAAAGAAAATGAGAAAGAGGAGCGTGGGAGAACTTTGGGTGGAAGCTTGGAAAGAAAATGATGCTTCCCTTGAAAGCTCAATACTTTATTTGGAGTTGGCTTTCATCTTCCCTATGAGAACAGGTTTTCCTGTACTTCAGAGATGTGTATGGCTTAAAACTTGGTTCAATACTGTGGTTCTTCTTCTAAAAAACAATCCATTGAAATTACTGCATTTTGTTGGATAATTTCATTGAAATGATATATACCAGTCTAACTGTAGGAACAAACAGCAACTATTTTATTTCTTTTTTTCTTTAAGTTGTAAGCATTTCTATCAGTTTACAGCAAAGGCTAAGATGTGTATTATCAGAAATCAAGAGCCTCTTAATAAAATTACCACTATGATGTAGTTAGAAAATAAAACTGAACCAACAAACTATTTTTTTTCTGAATTCTTGCAGTTCTTATGTTTTTTTGACTTGTTTCATTCAAATGTTTTTATTATGACCCCTCCAAGTTGAATAACAATGTCCTATATTTCTTTGGGTTCTTTATGTTGGGAATAGTTGTTAAATGACTGTATTTGTCAATAAATGAGAAAGTAAAGAAGAGAACACGTCAGTGAATGAGGCAAATACACAATGAAGAAAAATCCACACCAGATCTGCAGGAGAGGAAGTGATGTCATGAGGCAATGTTGTAGGATTAGAGCTAAGGACTTCCCAAGGAGTTAAAATAGCACATTTTAAAGGTCTTGCTAATGTCTTTAGAAATATGAAATAATCCTAAGACTGTTTTAAAATTAATTTTCTCATAGACAAGATTGTTATGTATCATGGCCATTTAAAGGCAACCCTCTTTTAAATGCAGCAGGATGCCACAATAAAAGAATTCTGAGTAAAACTTGTTCCTTAAAATGTACAGAAATGTATCAAGCCATTCTCAAAAGAAACTTATATGATTAATCTAATTCTTCAATTGATCCTTTTTGAAGTCCATGATTTTTTTTTTTAAGTGTGGTACTTTGTATTTAAAATTTTCTTTGGTTAACCTGTAAAAATATTTATGGGTTTAAAAAAAATAGAATCAGAAAACACTGGAACTGATAAAATTTCATTTCATAAAATAAATGTTATGCTCATTATCATCTTAGAAAGGCTAAATTTAATTCAGCTTTGCCTGCAGCTTAAGTAGCAAGCATTGGGGAAGAATTTTAAAATTTAGCAAAACACTCACGAATAATTAACATACTTACTAGCCAATATCTAGCATGTCTCAAGAGATCAGATGGAAGTTACTTATGCAATAATTAATTTTAAAAGTCTGAACATGATACTGAGCCTGGATTCGTGTGTTCTTAGCATTAGTAACCATTCTAACAGACATCCATGATCTCTGTGTTGACCTAAAAGGAATAGGCTATGGCACAAAATATAATTTAAAGAGTTTACTTGAGCCAAAGTGTGAGGACAACTGCCTGGAAGATTCACACCCAGGTAACAGTGGATATGAGCTTCCTTTGGCCTTTGTTGTAAGCAAATTTTTAAAGCCAAATATGGGGGACAGGGAGTAGGCTGACACAAAGTTCTCTGTAAAGAATTCTCATTGGTTTATAGAAAAGCGTTGATTGGTGGTTGGCTAGACATTGTTAAGTTATAGGGTGTGAGTTACAGTTTCTGTTGCAGTATTATTAGTTAATTTATAGCTAGTAGGGACAATAACAAGCTGTTTCAAGAGATGAATACATATCTCAAAAGGTGGGGGTTAGGATGGACTTGTCTCATTTTAATGACTTTATAGGCCTGATAATTTAAAAGGACTCACATTCCTCAGATAAAAGTTCTTTTCTCATTTTAAATCAATTAATACTTGCTGAGTCTTCCCCCATGTCATGGTCCCAATTTCAGGAAAGTGGTAGAATTTAGTTGTACTTGGGATAGGCTTGTCATGGTGGAAAAGAGCTTTCTCACTGAAGTAAACTCAAAATAATCTCTCTTGAAAGATAAGCAGTATAGAAATCCCATAAAAACCTGGTAAAGAATAGGTTTGTGAGCATTTCCAAGTTTAATAATTCAATTTGGCAATCTAGCATAAGATATCTGTATTTCAAGAAAGCAATATATAATGTAACGTTCTTTCTCAGCAAAACTAAATGAATGAGTAGATACAATTTTTTTACAACTGAGTTTGAGAGATCAGCAGAATGTAAAACCTTTTTCTCACTGTATTATTAATGTAATGGCTTGATTACAGTATTCAACAAATATTTTTAAGCTCTGCTCTGTGTGGGGCATAGTTCTTAAACCATACTCATAGTCTAATGATGTAAAAAAAGCAGAGTTCTTTCCACATTATGAAGTATGTAATCTCAGGGGGATGGGGAGACAGTGACTTAAAGCATCACATAAATGAATGCAAATTATGGCTGTGTAAAGGAGAGGCCCCTCGTGCAAAGAAAACAAAACAGGGAACCCTTTTCTCCTCTGGGGTTGAGCAAAGACCTCCCTAGTGGAGGAAAGGAATATAAATAGGTCACAGGAAAAAGAGAATTCAGTGTGGCCAGGTACTGAAAGTGAAGATTTGCATGGTGCAAGAAGTGTCTGGGATTCATCTGGATGTGTGGGTAGAGGCCAGAACTACAAGGCCATGCTAAAGATATTTGAAGGTCACAGTAAGGCCCTGTTTAAAACGTTTGATTTTATCCTGAGGGCAACGGGAAGCTGTTTAAAAATTTAACTGGAAAGGTAACATGATTAGATTAGTGTTTTGAAAAGATCACTCACCCCATTTTGTAAAACGGATTTTAGGGAACTAGACTGAACACAGGGAGGCCATTTGGGAGCTATTGCTGTCACTGGGTTGGAGTTGATGGTAGCCTTAGCCAGGACAGTTTTGGAGTAGAAGATGAGACCTAGAGAGAAATGAATAGAAGAGATTTGAATACATTTTACATAAGAGAAACAAAGATTACTGGAATCTGGAACTACTGGCTAACAGCACTGTGGTACCCAGCCAGAGAGGTTGAGAGCCATACTCACCTAATGACTTTCTTAAGCATCTAATTCCACACACACTCCAGCCTCCCTATGTCTCTAAGCCATCTTCATCCTATCCTTTACACACCTCTTGGGATTCTGTGTTTCACGAAGAATTATAGCATGAAATACAAGACTGGCATAAAATGTCACTAATCTAACTTTCTTCAAACTGACAGATCCTAAAACTCACTTTATCCTCCTTTCAATGCCCCACACCTATTTTTGGCCCACAGACAAACTTGTTCTTATTTCACATGAGATGTAATTGCAAGAGGCAAACGTATTTGTGTTTTCCTTAAAGTTTTGAATGCTACATCAATTCCTTATCTGTCCTCATCAGAACCAGTTTAATATAATTTAATTATTTAATATTCCATGCACTATTCTAAGAGATCCTTAACAAGTGGTCACTTTTTTATTGAGATCTTCAAAGAAACAGATACGCTTTCGAGGGAACACAAGAAACCAACTACAAATGAGAATATTATTCTCTTGGTTCAGGTATTGTTGCATGTGGACCCCATCAGCCTTGAAAAGCCCGTGGTAAGGATGATACTCCAGTGGCTGTTTCCTTATGGATACAAACTAAGTTACTATGACCCTGCTCAGCAACTCAGACTGCCAAGGAAAGATGTAATAGTAATATGTTCAGAAATGTGAAGACTAATAGATGACAACTATATTTTCTAACTTTATTCCTTTCTTGACATTTCTGCATTTTGAAAGTTCTATCAATTTTTTCTTCTGTTCTCATTATTCCCCATAGTGACCAACTATAAACAAAGTAAAATCTCCACACAAGAGAACAGTTCAATAGCCAAGATCTAGGGCACACGTTTTACTAGATGCATAAAATAAAAGGAAGGTTTACTGGAGGGCAGTTTAAAAAAAAAAATCACAGTGCTACATCCAAATCCCTATTTCATGCTTTAGTACAAACAGAACTTTAAAAGTTTTTTTTTTCTTTTCAAAAGCACTCGATTGATTGTTTTATGGAAAACTGGAAAATACAGACAAGCAAAATATAAAAAATAAAATTAACCATAATTCTATCATTCAGAAATATCCACTTTTACCATTTTGTAATATAGTTTTCAGTCAAATGTATTTCACAAAATGGAACAAGAGTGGAATGTCAAGAGCAGAGAAGGGTTTGAATCCCATCTCTGCCTCGTAGTACCTGTGTGAACTTCGATAAGTTACTTAAGCCCTCTATGTCTTGGTCTCTTCATTTGTAAAAGAGAAATACTAAAATTATCTACTTCATGGAGTTGTTACGAGAATTAAGTTAATATTTTTAAAGTACTTAGAATAGTGCCTGATACATATCAATTATTATACAGTGTTATAATCCACTTAAAAATTTTAATACACATTGTAAATAAATACAGAAGTAATTAAGAAGTAAAAGTTGCGCCTCTTTCTTCATCATATCCCATCACCTAGATAGCCTGTTTTTTCAACTGAATAAAACACTGAATATCTTTCCATGTTGTTACACATCTTTTAATGATTCCTTATGATTCCATCTTTTTATGAATCTAACTTTCATTTGAAAAGTGCTACACATGTTATAAGTTCAGAATAACCCAACGGTCCATATTGTATTTCAGGATATTGCACACATATAATAATCATAGGGATTACTTCAAGAGATTCAGTAATTCTAAAGCATATTAAGAAAACCCTTCTGATATTCATATTTTGGAGCTTGATTGAGTTGAGGAAAGACTAAAAGCTTTTCATTTAGTTTCCTGTGAGTTTAGCACTGATTGTATTAGTTCCCTTTCTTTAAGGCATGAACAGTGTTCTAAAAAACAAATTAAAGATAATATGCTTTGCCAGCTATAGATAGTTTTTATTTATGCTGTTTAAAGTCATAAGCAAAACAAGTTGGAAGTTCGTTGAAAAATGGTGACTGATATTTAAACTTTATCAACAATTATTGATATAAAACTTCCTTGCATGCGTCAGAATTATCTGGAGTTTACTATGGACCCTAATGTGTGGCATTTGTCTGACAACGGGAGCTTCAAGACGTGACAGAAAGAGCACAGGAAAGTTGTAGAATTTAAGAGAGAAGGGATTTTAGAATTCTTTTGAACTTGGCAGTTCTTTGGCAAATTGTATGGCTGCTGCTTTTCCATTAGCTGGGATATGAACTGTATGGAAGTATATACGGCCACTGTTCATCTTATCGTAACATTTGCACATCAAAACTAAATAGTTTGCCATAATCCTGACACTTCACCATAGACCCAGGCTAATCCAGTTAAACAAATATGGTGTGTTTGGTTGTTAAGGGGTTGGCCTGGTAGGTTATAAACTGTTCATTTTAGAGAAGGCTATAGTAAGAGAAAAATGTATTCTACAGCAGCTATTGTCTGGTATCTGAATTCACTTGTTGGCAGACTGGTCCTTGCATGTCTTTGAGGCATATGGAAATTGTTGATGAAAGTGTCTAGTGTAACTAGAAATATAATTTGATGAAAACTGAAGCAGTGAACTGTGAGAAACTGTTAAATCAGTGTCATCAAACAGTGCTTCAAAAATAATGAAATGGGAATACTAGTCCTTTACGAGTAATATTGGGTAAATGAGAAAAGCACATGGCGTGCACAAAAAGTTTAAATATATGAGGTAATGCTTTTAATTACTATTATTATAAAGACCACTCAAAATTCTACACCCAGACTCTTTTCCATTTATCTCTAAGGAGACAATGACATCACGTCTTCTCTAAATTATTCAGACTCAGGGGATGGAATTGGCCCATTCAATAGGGAATGCCATGTTTGGTATTGGCACAGTACTTAAAGCTTCTCTCCACGTTATCCCCAAGCTGAAAAGCACATTTGATGGGAGCCAAATGAGTTAAAAAATTTTTCCTCTAGACTTTAAGCACTCAGAAACACATGAGAACAAAAATAGAACTGCACCATAAGGTATAATCATAAAACGTCATAGAAGGAAAAACTTAAGAAGTAAAAAACACTCCAGTCATCTGAAGGCTAGCAGTTCGTGAAGTCATTAAAAGTCATTCCATACAGGTTGAGTTTGAGGAAAAGTCAGAGGTTGCTTTGTTCTTGACTCTGAGTGAAATCAAAACCTACCCAGACTCTATACAAAGGCAACGGCGGCCTGCCTTTCTCTTGCTGGGTACATGCTACTAAACACACGTAAATGACTAGTGTTCAGAAAAGTCTGTGATTCTGTTCATATTAATCCATGTCGCAGGCTGGCAAAATGCCCAAGCACAATCAAAGAAGGGGGTAGAAGCCTGCCTTTTCAAACAGGCTAGAAAATTTGTACCAAAAGATCACAGGGCAACAGAGACAGCTGGAAAAATTGGAGCTGGGGCTCTGATTTTTGTGCCAGTGTTACACCTAATGCAAAGGGAATGCAGATGATAGATTGAGAGTTATGTATGTTGTTTAGTTCACCAACCCTGTGCTTACACAGAGGCAAAAATGTAACATTTTTTTTTAAGTAATATCATAGTAAACATAACATTTAAAACAACCTTACTGTAGCTAAGAATTAACACATCAAAATCTAGCAACAAGTTGCTAATAAAACAAGATAAACACATGCAAAGAATAAAGAGTGAAAGGATAGCTCTAAAATTAGTCAATATAAAGATGTCTCACTAATGTCCTTTAATAATCATTTCTATGGAAAAGTAGTCCCTGCAAGTGTTTTAACACACATAGAATTTTCTGCAAGATAGCTTAAGGTGCTTAGGCCACAAGGGGTTTTCAAATCAAAGGTTTTGGGACATTTGTGATTCTAAAAAGAACATTGATGATTTTTCTTGCCTTTTAGTAGTGATTTTATTCATAATGTATAATAAAACACAAGGTATTGGGTGTAATTCTCTGTATTATTTCTCTGTTTGAATGGACATTTTCATTCAAGGTGTTAATATAATTTTGTTCAGATGAAGTGTGTCACCCACAACTGAAATACTGTGTATAAAATGGAGATAATTGAAAGTTTTATTGAGATGCTGTTGAAAGTCTCTGGAGTCCATGCTGATTCAGGCTGTGTTTGCAGGCTTCAACACTCTGTGGCCTTTGACAGGCATGAAGAAAAGCAAGACCAAAACAGTTCTCACAACACAGCCGGTGGTCACAAAGAACAGCCCATGGAGATGTCTGTCACTGAAAAGAGTGGTCTCTGGAAAAGAACCAAAAGTAAAAGAGGTGGAAATAGAGTTAGAAAAAGAGAGATTGAAAGTAGATGAAATATAATATTTGAACACTTAAAGATAAAATAAAATCCTGAAAACACCAGTGACTAGAATCACAGGCATATATTTTCTTTTCTCTTTTACCTCCAACAATGTTATCAATAAAAGAGCTTGGAAGTACAGGTGGTCAATCAAACAATTAGGTTTTAAAAAATCTTCTAGAACATTCTGGCATCTGAGGAAAATTGACTTGTAAGTCCCAGAAGGAGGAATGGAATGTTCCTAGAAACAATAAACTTAGTCCCTCACTCCATTATTTATTTTATATATTTATTTATTTTCATCTTTAATAAAGCAATATCACATTCTACATATTATTCCATTTGTTATTTTTTCTAAATTGTATTGTTGATATGCATGTGCTTTTATGTCAAAATTATTTTCTTTTTAGGAGAAAAGAATCTTTTGAGGATCTTTAGGAGGATCTTTTGATGACTGACTGATAATATTTTTTTGAAATATATATTTATTTGAAAATACACACATGTCCTGAAGCTTTCTTTTTTTAAAGATTAAAGGACTATAAACACACACAAACATATATGTACACACAAATAAACATTTTTTTTAAAGATTAAAGGACCATAAACACACACAAACATATATGTACACACCATGCACCCCTAATATTTAAATTATTCAAACTAGCCTGGTTAAGATAAAATCGTAAGATAATATATAGCTGGGCTTCTATTCTACCATTCTCTCACCACTTTTTTTTCTGGTTTTCCAAATAAACAGCAGGCCCTAAGGGCTCTTTGAAGTCACTAGAGTGTTTAGTTTAGCAATCACTGGTTCATGTAGCTTATCTTTTCCTGGTATTTCTATGTGATTTAATAGTTCCAGCATGGCCCAGGGAATGAAAACTTCTGGGTCTGTTTCTGGAAGCAATGCACTCCCCATTTCCATCTGTGATAAACCAAATAACCTTTCTCTGCCTCAGCTCTTTTCTTATAATCATGCCTATTTTGCAGCAATGGAGTGAAACTTGACAAAGCAGTTGTAGTCGTTCACCAGTGAAGCAAAGTCTTCTTCCTAGTCACGCAGGTATGTCTAGTAATTAATTAATTAATGAATAAGTACCAACCTCTCAATGGTGACGTTAATTAAATATCCAACATTAAAGTGGCATTTAATTGTCAAGGGTTTAATAAAACAGATCCTTATTCTATTAGATTGGGATTCTTTAGTTATAAGTAGTGGAATCTGACCCTGGCTAAGATCAGCAACAGAAAGTTTACTGAAAATTACCAGGATTACATCAATCAGAAGATCTGATGTGGTGGGTGAAATTTTCCAAAGATGATCATGCTAGTATATATCCTGTCCCACATGTTCTTCTTACAGTGTGATATTGTCTGTACTCCATTGAGAGGTGGGTGGGTTTATGTTCTTTGCCCTTGAACTTGAATGGACTTCTACAGTACTTCAATCAAAAGAGTGGTGCAGAAATGACATGATATAACATCAGAGGCTGGGCCATTAAAAAAATGATAGAGTTTCTGTGTTGATCTCTCTTGGGGCATGGACTTTTGGATCCCTGAGCTGCCATTTAAGAAGTCCAGTCACCCTCTAGCAATCATGCTGTATAAGCCATTTAAAATTATGAGAGTTGTTCATAGGGTCCCATCTGTTCTGGTCTTCAGCCGTTCGAGTCTTCCCTGACCAGGTGTCAGACAGTTGAGCAAGACTTCAAGCCCCTGCCTCTGAGCCACTGTATGCAAAAATGAGTAGAAGAGAAACAAACTGCCCCTGCTGAGCTGTCCCTGCTAAAACCCTGCCCCAGAGTACAGTTTTGAGCAAGACAGATTTTATTATTGTTATTGTTTTAAACCAGTAAGTTGGGGGTGGTTTGTTACACAGCCATAGTAATTGGAACACTTGTGTAGGAAGCAGGAATAAAAGAAGAAAGAGTGAGAAAGCTGGGAACCAAGAACTAGAGAAATATCTAATAGCATTTGTAGTGTTGTTGTGCTACTGCCACCAGGATGACTCAACTCCAAATGTCTCTTCAGTCTTTGTATCACTTGCTTAAGAGTCGAAGTCCTGGACAGCATATCCACGCACCAAGCTGAGACTGTAAATCTAACTCCTACCTGTATCTGAGTGATGCAGGAAAGATTTGGTAGAAAGAGCCCCCAGCAGCTGCAGTGACTCCCCAGTAGGAAGGCATGATTTTCTAGCACCTGGATTTATCACCCTCACTAAGACAATAACATGGAGGGAAAGAAATTCTCAGAAAAGAAATTGGAATGTTTTTCAGAAGGGCAGATGGAAGTCAGAAAGTTAAAAAAAAACAGTCAGGGTCCATTCAGAACACATTTTATTCTACTTAAATAAGCAATTTTCTATAGTAGTAGTTTCCTTGAATACAAATGAATTGCAAGTAAAATGTACCATCTTGTCTGCTAATAGTCTTCAAGATAAAGTAATTCACTGGAGTTAGAAGATATTAGGCTGCTCTATTTCTTTTTCTTTTTTAAAAAAAAGATCTTTAATAATTTAGTATTTAGCACCCAGTCTATAAAATATTCACAAACATAAGACAAGAGTCTGCAGATTATCAAAATACTTAACAGCTGCCTTAAACCTCTTCTGGAACAAAATTGAGGAATAAATAAATAATAAATTAATAAAATACTGAAAAATTTCTCTGGGTCATTGTTTCTCAAACTCTAGTCCTTTTTCATTAGATTTAACCTGTTATCAAATGCTGTGGCCCAACACACACATATAGAATTCCCTCAATCATTTTCAATCAAATAAGCTGCTCGACTTCTTGAAAATGCTAATAAGACTCACTGATTGCTGAACTGCATTGGAGTTTCACAGTATTTGGTTGAATTGAAAGGCCATTTATCAGTGGCCTCATAGGTAGAAAATGTAAAGAGTAATTTTTCCTTATTGTCATTGTTCATTCAAGTTTGAATTTGCCTTAGTTATTTAACAGGAGACATTGCTCCCTTTTAAATGACAAAATGATTCTTCATCATTGAGATTTCTCTATGATATTAAACAGGTGAAATAAAGAGTTTTAAAACCAGGATGCCTTTTATTTGTAGAATAAACAGCTTTAGAAGACTCATGATTTTCCCAAGTATTTCAATCAGACTACACACATTTAGATCAATATGTGCTGAAACAGTACACTCTTGTTAAAAAAGTTCATTATTGCACATGTATAGGATAGACTTGGGAATAGAACAAAATAGAAAGTATTCATGCCAATATGGGAAGTCTTATATAGTTTCAGACTTTGTTGGTGAAATTATAAGATATATATCTTTTAATTATATATATCTTTTTATATATTTTATAATTATATCTCTTATATGACTTGTATATTATATTATATAAATTGGGAATTCCACATTCTGTTTTGAGGTTTTTCTTCTTCTTTTCTGCTACCTCTGCTTTTTTTTTTATTTTACAGTTTGAGTTCGCTAATGAAATCTGATGAAATCAGGAAAGTGTCTTGAGTGTGCAAAAACAACGTAAGAGTGAAAAGCCCAATATCGTTGGACAGTCTCTTACTGTTGTTCTTTCAGTATTTTGTAAAAGCAAGACTTCTCAACTTCAGCACTATTGAAAATACTTTGTTGTAGGAACTGGCCTGTGCATTGTAGAATATTTGACCTCTACCCACTAGATGCTAGTAGCACTCCCCAGTCTTTTTATTAAATTGGGGTCATAGATATAAAATATAAAATTTTCCATTTAGTAATTTTTAGTATACAGTTCACTCAGTTCAGTGGCATTAAATGCATTCAAATTGTTGTGCAATCATCACCACCAGCTATCTCTAGAACATTTTTATTTTTCCAAACTGAAACTACTCCATACATGTTTAAACAATAACTTCTCATTTCCTCCTACTTGCAGCCCCTGGTAACTACCATCCTACTTTCTGTCACTATGAATTTGACTACTCTAGGTACCTCATGTGAGTGAAATCATACAATATTCGTCCTTTTGTGACTGGTTTATTTCACCAAGCATAATGTTTTCAAGGTTTATTCATGTTGTAGCATGTGTCCGAACTTCCTTTTTATAACTGAATAATATTCCTTTGTATGTATATCCCACATTTTGTTTATCCATTCATCTGATAATGGACACTTGAATTCTTCTACCTTTTGGTTATTGTGAAAAATATGGCTATGAACATGGGTATACAAATATCTGCTTGAATTCCTACCATCAAGTCCCTTGGGTATTTACCTAGAAGTGAAATTGCTGGATGATACCGTAATTCTCTGTTTTCTTCTTTGAGGCATGTAACCCCAGTCTTGACAACAAAGACTATCTTCAGATACTGCCAAATGTGCCCTTGGGGTCAAAATGGCTCCAAATTAAGAACAGGTTGTCTAAAGTAACAAACTTTTTTGAAAAATTTTGTTACGACAGAGCTGAATCCCAGATTTTTGGTTTAGAAGAGACATGAGCTGAGTGAATCATTTCCGCCTGCTCTCTGAGGCTTGTATTTGACCACCAAAAGTGTTTGGGAAGTCAGACACCCATAGGGCCACCTCAGTCTTGTCCCATCAATTCTTCATTCCTTAATCTCTTTTAGTCTACTGGTTCACTCTTATCATGCTACAAATGTTTGTGCCTCTGTATCTTCTACCTTCTAGTCACCAACAGACATCTTAACATGCTAATCTATAAAACTTCAACTCCCAATAACGGATTCTTCAATCAATTAACACCTGAAACTGCTTTATATATAGTCGCCTAGATTTAATCACAAACTTTCTTTTATCTTTTTGCTTGACCTAGTCATGGCAGGACAAGTTTAGGAGTCATGACTCCTAGATTTGAGTCCTGGTTCTACCATGTGTTAGCTGTGAAAACTTACATGATTACTTAAACTCTCAGGCTGTCTGATAGAACTTTCTGTGATGATGTTCTGTGTTTTATAATTTGAGCTGAACAGTACAGTAGCTGCTGTTGAGCACCTGGAATTGGCCTGTGTAACTCAGAGGCTGAATTTTAAATTGCATTTAAATTAAATTAAGTTGAAATGTTAATAGCCACATGTGGTGATATGGTTTGACTGTGCTACCACCCAAATCTCATCTTGAATTGTAGTTCCCATAATCCCCATATGTTGTGGGAGGGACCTTGAGGGAGGTGATTAGATTGTGGAGATGGTTCCCCCATGCGGTTCTCATGCTAGTGAGCAAGTTCTTGTGAGATTTGATGGTTTTATAAGGGACTTTTCCTCCCTTCACTCGGCACTTCTCCTTCCTGCCATCATGTGAAGAAGGACATGTTTGCTTCCCCTTCCACCATGATTGTAAGTTTCCTGAGGCCTCTCCAGCCTTGTAAGACTGTGAGTCAATTAAACCTCTTTCCTTTATAAATCACCCAATCTCCAGAAGTTCTTGATAGCAGTGTGAGAATAGACCAATACATGTGGCTAATGGTTACTTTTTGGATAGTGCATATCTAAGAATCAGTTTTCTCATCTATAAAATAATGACAATGATAATATTTGCCTCCAGGAATAGTTTGAGAATTAAATGAGATAATGTATGTAAAGTACTTAGTTTATTACTTGGAACAGAAAAAGAACCTGGTAAATAGCAGCAATATATTTAACTAGCTTTATAGGCAACTTACTTCACCACTCTGAAACTCACTTGTTGCTTTTGTTTTTTAATCTAATGCTATGTAAGATCCTCTGAGTAATGCTGTATCTAATGATTTAGGTCTGCCGTAAGACTCATGTGTAGGATGCATAATAAGGGTTCCATATGAAGGATCATAGGACAGCTTTTGCTTGGGGGATGGATTTTTAAAACCTTATTTGACTTCAATTTCAAAGCTTTTGGAGTTATGAAAGTTTAAATGTCTAAGACAATAAAAGAAAATACAGGGTGACCAGAAGAAATGACAGGGTGACCTAAAGAAACTTTGAGTAAACTAAAAATATTACTCTATACCAAAAGCTTTCTAATTTGGATCTCAAAGCAAGCATGAAGGTTTGTTGAGTTGACTTTGTTGTGTGTTAAAGTTTCTGATATTCTAGTCTCACTGTATCCAATAGCCTTCCTCTTTCCCTTAAGAAAAATGAGAGTTGCCATGAACTGAGTGCGTATGATATGCATAATACTCTCCTGGTTATTACTGCTTATTATTACAATTTTGCAAAGAAGGTATTGTTATCCCTATTGTGAAAGCTGGGAAACTGAGCCTTGGGGAAATTAAATGAGTTGTCCAAGGTCACATGGGCAATTTAGGTCACATGACTAAAAGTAGAACCCTGCCTTACCTGGCTCTAAAGTTTGTCGTCTGTCTACTACAGCACATTGCACCTCTTTAGGTGAGTATATTGAAACTATAATAGCTGCCCAATCATTAGATTATCCAATTAGTTTATAAGTTTGGCTTCATCTGAATCCATATAATTAATTTTTCTGAGTTCTTTCCAAAGCTGTTGTCAAGTATTATGAGTGTGTTTATTTGTATGTCTGGGGAAGTTCTGCTGTAAAGGATAGAAAACAAATTACTAAGATATAGCTATCATTTTTATAGCTAACATTTATTGGCAATTAATCAAAGCTAGGATCTAAGTGCTTCACCTAGAATATCACTTTTAGTCTTTTTAACCCAATCCCATGCGTGCCATTTTTACTTTAATTTTATTGACAAGTAAACCGGGGCACAGAGGACAAACAATTCATCTCAGATTACCCAACTGCAACCAAGATTTGGATCCAGTTACTGTGCCACCAGCATCCAAGCTCAAAACTACTACACCATGTTACCTGCTGGTAGTACTAACATGAGACTTGAGCACTGGTCAGTACTTGTGTGTGTGCATTGGGCATACAGATTTCTTTAGCAGCATCCTTATCATAACCTGTCACACTCTTTTTGTTGCCTCCTTTGTAATATTCCTGCTATTACATTCCTCTCCTCTAGTTGACTTTCTGTTCCAGTCTCTTCTATCTTCTGCCAATTTTACTACTGGGATACTTAGGTAACATTAGAAAGTGTAGAGTTTTTTTGTCAAAAAAAGAAAAAAGAAAGTCTTTATTGACCAGCATAATGAACTTTCAGAGCACCTGGCATAAAAAATGATTTTGTGAATTAAATAAGTAAACAAGTCCAAATAAAGTTACTTCTTTATTTTGCCACTATAGTTTGAAATGGTAAAGGGCAGCTATGTTGTACTGAAGCTCCAATATTTTACATTCTGTTAAGAGAGTTTAGTTCCAAAAGAAAATCCATGTAATTTTTTGCTTTTGGAAAAACTGCAATTCTCAGGACTATTATATTTAAGTGTATTAATGAGAAATATCCAAGGGAAACACTAATCATTTGAGGGGAAAATACATTTTCTATGTCAAGCAAAAAATATTCCATTGTTGTAAGTGAGCCAAATTATGAGAATTATTCAGAGACCTTTTTTTTTTTATAGCACTTACCAGAGCAGTTAGGATAATCTATGCCCTATTGCATCATAAGGTACGTTCAGGATTTGGCATTTAAGTATGATACATGCTAAATTGAAAATATGCACTTGTTAAAGAAAGAGAGTAAGAGGATTCAATGCGTGGTTTTTCACCTGTCAGGGGTTATCGGAAGCTGTAATTCAGGAAAAAATGAAAGGAAAAGATATAGGTTGCCCAATAGATTAACACTACTTAGTGAACTTTCAACCACCTTCAGTGGGGTTTTCATTTGACAGGCAAAGAAGTGATATACTTTGAAGATGACAATCATGGGATCCACCATAAAGGTATTTGAACAGTTCCAGAATGTGTATAGGTCACTAAGATATGAAAAAAAAAAAAAAAAAAAAAAAAAAAAAAAAAAAAAATCCCAAAGGGCTAACCTTAATTAGTAGTTTCTATTCTTTCAATACTGCCAGCCCAGAAATAATAGAACAAAATAATGAATTGGATGCTACATGCTGAATGACATCATTTTTAAGTTTGTATGAGAATTTACATTTATCTTAACAAACCATTTTGGGGACATGCTCTGAGGTTCTTTAAACTATAAGTCTCTATGTTTCTGTAAACTATGAGGAGCTTTCATGAGGGAGGAAATTATATACAATAGGCAATATGAATGATATTTTTATCTGATGTCAACATTGAAAGAAAGAAATAGGTTGATCCTAATAGAGTGAATCATATGAAATAGTCAATATTTGACTGTTTTTGGTCTACAAAATGTCGATTTCATGTGGTTCAATCTAATATTTTAAGGTGTGAGTAAGCCACAAAACAAAATGTTATTTTGGACTTCTAACAGTAACTGGGATTGCATTGGAATTTGTTCAAGCTTAAAGAAGCTAGGATGATTTGAACATTTTTACTTCAAGATTGTATTTCAAAGTGATGGACTGAAAAATAAATAGAATTTAAAGTGTACTCTGACATTCTTATTATATCAAATTTGTTCAACACAGCAGACACTTTCAAAATTATCAGAAACCCAAACAAACAAATCATAAATAGATAATGCAAAACATCTAATGATTGTATTTTCTGTGTCAATCTGAATACTATTATGCTAAAGAGGAGCACAGGTGGCTTTTCCTTTTTAGAAACTCTACAGTCATACAAAGGATCTTTGCCTGTGTATTAACAGGGAAATGAACACAGGAAGGAAAAAGTTGCTGACATTAGGTAATGTTTAAAATCCTGATCCCTTGATTTGGACATATGGGATTCACTTTATCATTTAACCCATATAGAGACATTTCCAAGAGTGAAAATAAAATGACTCATTAAAATGAAAACTACAAAAACAAAGGTCAGCTAGTTCCCAGAAATTATAATTAGTAAATAAACAAATTATTCTCTCCCCATTTTTATTTTGAAATATTTTTAAACTACAGAAATGTTGTAAAACAATACAATGATTAATCACATACCCCTCACCTAGATTCACCAAAGTACTAACCAATTGTTAGTATTTTGTTATCTCTCTGTATCTTCCTCTCTCTCTCTCTCTCTCAGTTGTTCTCTTCTGACATTCATAAATAAGCAAAGATATATTTTAAGGATTTTTCAATACTCTTCAAGTCAGGTGTGAATCTCTCCCTGTCCACCAGGTTAACCAACATCTCAAAGATTCATAGAAAGATTCTGTCATTTGAAAGTATCCAGTTATCTCAGGAACTTACTCCTAATCTAGTCCATTCCGTACCACAGAGTTCTGAAGTTCATTCTTTCAAGAAAGAGGAAGCAGCGATGGTAATTTTATCATTCACCCACAGGGCATGTAGGTGACAGTGATATATTCACTTGGTACCCTCAGTAACAAAACAAACTCCAACAAATCAATTTAAAGGGGGAAGGGATTACATTATCTTCCTCCTATCAAGACAGGGTCTAAGTTTCACAGCAAAACCCTTTAGGGAATTTGTGTGTTCTTCTCACCTTATCTTGTGCCTCTTCTGGAATAACCTGCTAATTGATTTCCTTGCCTCCCATTTACCCCTGCACTCTCTAACTTATCTTGCACACAGCTGCCAGCGCAACCTTTAGTAGGAAATCCTACTTCGATCCTGTCATTCTCCTGACCAGAAATGTTCACCAATATCCTATGTCAAACAGGATACATTTCCGACTTCTTAGTCTAGGACTGATATTCAGCTGGTATGACTTAGTATGGTTATACCAGTTGTTACAGTATTGAAATACTTCCATACCACTTGATAAAGGAAATACTTAACTTACTGACTCTATAAATGACCTGTGGATCTAACCCAGCATCAGCTATGACAAAGAGTAATGGGGCTTGGGAATGGTGCTGACGTGAAGGTGGCTGGTCAATGGTGATTGCTTAATAGACAAAGGTAATGGAGGTGGTGCCAGTGGTGGTGGCCTGAGCAGATCCTGACAGCTCCAAGTCAAGACACCATCTTTGTTTTAGGTCTTGCCTTCAGACTATATATCCAGTCTATTAAAAATAAGTAAATAAAGCTGGGTGTGATGGCTCATGCCTGTAATCCTAGCACTTTGGGAGGCTGAGGTGGGAGGATCAGTTGAGGTCAGGAGTTCGAGACTAGCTTGGCCAACATGGTGAAACCTCATCTCTAGTAAAAATACAAAAATTAGCTGGGCATGATGGTGTGCACCTGTAGCCCCAGCTATTTGGGAGACTGAGGCAGGAGAATCGCTTGAACCCAGGAGGCAGAGGTTGCAGTGAGCCGAGATTGTGCCACTGCACTCTAGCCTGGGCAACAGAATGAAACTCTGTACCAAGAAAAAAAAAAGTAAATAAATGAGAAATCTGTCCATTTCTCACCAATAGCACTGGTATACTCTAGTCCAGGCCACCATCAACTCAGCCTTCACATCAGGAGGTCCTCTTCCTCCACTGGCCAGCCAGGGTAATCTTAATGCTTAAATCAATACACACCAGGACACTGCTGAAAGCAGCAGCTCGTTGAGCACAGTAGATGAATATCAACACTCCCAATCATGGTCTATAATACCATATGGGCCCTGCCTCCTCTCTACATTCATCATCTTCTACTCTTCCCTTACTCTAGTCACACTGGCTTCATTTCCATTCCTCAGTTATGCCAAACTTGCAGCCCTCTTGGGACCTTTAACATTTGGTTTCCCCTCTACTTGGAATAAACATCATAAAGTTTGCTTCATGGTTGCCTCCTTCTCATAAGTCAGGTCTCCATTCAAAGTCAGTTGTTCATAGAGGCCTTTCCTGACCAGCCTAGACAGCCCTTATCTCCCCAGTCTCTGTCTACCTCATTACCTTATTTTCTTTGTTGTATCAGAGGCTTATTTTCTATCGTCCTCCACTGGATTCTAAATTTCTAGGAGACAGGGTTATCTGTTTTGTTCATTGCTTTATCCAAACACAAAGAACAGTGCCCGGCCTAACATGTTTTTTCATTGACTGTCTGATTGACAAAAACACTGAGCACGGTGCCTGGCACTTCATAACTAGGTAGCTGTTAGCTATTTTATTGTCACAGTATTCTATGTAGTTATATATCTGTTAGCCTCTCCTAATCTTTTGGCTTCACCTCTCTTACATTTATATCCCAGCACCAGCACAGTGCTTGGCACTAAACTGATTTTGTGGAATCTAAATTTGTATTATAATAAATTATAATCAATCTGTTATAGACCTTGGACAGAGACTTCTTGGAGTAGCTTTATTCTTTTCTTTTTCTTGGTTTTGACTTTGGGAGTAGAAAGAATCAGATTCCTTTTAAAGATCTATTACAAATTTCTCAAGTTACGCATGTTGTCTATAAAGCAAATGTGAACTGGCAGCCCAGAGGTTCAATATATTGCTGGATGTTATTTGTTTTGCTGAGTGGTGGATCAAAGTTTTTTGAGGACACATTTAAAATCAAAAGGGTTCCAGCTTTTCATAGAGAAAAGAAATCATATTTCAGGTTTTTATTTTAAAGGAAGATTTGGACACAACAAACTCAATTTCGTGCAACAATTGGCTAGAGCTGAGTAACAGTTGCTCACCTCAACCTGGGCATGAGCCCCTGGGGCTGCCCTAGTTACCACCTATCCTTTCTCATTCATTTGTCATCTGGCTTGATCCCAGGAATACCTTGAGTTTGTGATTACTGTTGTAAAGAAAGTTTCCATAAGGGGCATTTTTTTTTTTTTTTTACACCTTGCTATGTGGAATTAGAATTTTCCCAGCTTTTCCGATCCAGGGTCCTGGTTTCATTTGATAGGATAGGAGTTAAGAAAATTTGGAAAAGGGCACTAACTTAGGTATGAGGGGGAAGAGAGCAGTTAGGAAAGGAGCAAATTCAGGTTTTATGGGACGAGAAGCTGATATAACTTTTGGGATCCTCTTTTTTTTTTTTTTCTAAAAAAGGCCGATGTAGTGGCTCACACCTGTAATCCCAGCACTTTGGGAGGCCGAGGCAGGTGGATCATGAGGTCAGGAGTTCGAGAACAGCCCGGCAAAGATGGTGAAACACCATCTCTACTAAAAATACAAAAAATAAAAAGTACAAAAGTTAGCTGGGCACAATGGCAGGTGCCTGTAATCCCAGCTACTTGAGAGGCTGAGGCAGGAGAAGCGCTTGAACCCGAGAGGCGGAAGTTGCAGTGAGCCGAGATCACACCACTGCACTCTAGCCTGGGTGACTTTGTCTAAAAAAAAAAAAAGGAAAAGGACATACAATTGTACATTTATAAAAAAAAAAAAAAAAATTGCTAAGATCTTTCCCAGGGCCTTAGAAGAGACTGGAGCAAGAGAGGTGCCCTGAGGTTTATGAATTATTAGCTCTGTTGTAAGTCCACCCCCAACTAGAGTGAGAAAGGAGGTGGAAAGCTTTTAGACAGTAACATCTGTGCTGTCTGCAACGTCCAACATGAAACTGAAGAACCGAGGTAGTTCAATAAAAGTTGATAGAGACTGAAGCACATAGGCTTTGTGCCAAAGCATATGTTTATCTTTTTCTTCATTAGCTACTTTATTCTGGATGTAATCCTCTTCTTGGATCTAAGGATTCTTAAATCCTCTGCAGTCTGTTTCCCAGGCTCCTATGTCAGATGCCTTTGGCCAATGGGAGCCACTGGCTGGAGATGCGAGGGTAGGAGAGTTTTTATCCAGACCTCTCTGTCTGGGTGGCATCTTCAGAAGCAGCTGCATCTCCTCCTGTCTCTCGGTCTTACTGGATAAACCCTTTATGGATCTAACTTCCAATAGGAGACTTTAGCCCCTGGGCCTTGTTCATGGGCCCCTTCCCTTTATCTCTCCAGCAAAGTGGTAGTAGACATTTCTGGTTGTTGCTAATCTCTGGGTTACCTCACTATTCCCCCTTTGACTTTTCTGCTCCTCTGTCAGCAGAGGAGCAAAATGTATTCAATTCCCTGCATTAAAATTCTCTTGTTTTAAATACTCAGAGTGGATTTTTTTTCTTTTTGTTCTATTGGAATCTGATGCATTGATTGATGTTGGGACAATTTGTCTAGCTTTATTCACACATTGTACTGATGCTTAATTCTATAATCTTATGACTCTTATTGAAAACTGTCATTTTTAATATAAAGTCTTCATGCTTTTGCCACCATGTTCTTTACTTCATGAAGTTGACTTTGTTTGTTGGCTTGTTTGATTATTTAAAAGTATCTTTGAATTACCCAGACTATGAATTACCCAACAAACTTGGGTTGTATGAGAGTGATTTTCTTGCACAGAGATGCAGAAAGCAACCCTTATGAATGAAATATTGAAGTACTAAAGTACGTCCCAAACACTGTTCTTATAAAGTATGTGAACTTGGTATGGATCTAATATAAAAACATATATTAGATGATGACATAAGTAGTGCTTGATTGTATGACTTCTTTTTATTATGGAAAATTTCAAATATACAAAGTAAATCGAATTTCATAATGAATCCCTAGGTTACCATCACCTAGCTTCAACAATTATCAATACTCTGTTATTCTTACTTCACCTATACCTCCGTCCAATCCCTGCTCCCCCACTGAAATATTATAATTTCTATAGTTTTTTATAGTAAAATTTTACACATGAAAATATACAAAAATATATACATATATATGTGTGTGTATGTGTATGTGTGTGTGTGTGTGTGTGTGTGTGTGTGTGTATGAGACCTCTGGCCTCAAGAGATCCTCCCGCCTCAGGCTCCCAAAGTGCTGGAATCTGCCACACATAGCCTAAAATAAACAAATCTCACTTGTACAAGTTTGACTAATGGATGTCCCTGGGTAACCATATCTTTATCATAATATAGAATTTTCAGTCTCCTAAGTAGGTGGCCTCCTGTAACCCCCCAGCAATTCCTATGCTATCCCTGAAGGAACCACATTTCTGATATTTTTTAACCCTTGTATTAGTTTTGCCTCTTTTATAATATATGCAAACATAAAAATATGCAACATGTAAGTGAAATCAGAAGTATGTACACTTCTGTGTCTGGCTTTATTTGGTCAGCGTATCTGTGATACTCATTCACGTTGTGTGTATTAGCAATTCACTCCTGTTGGAATTGCATTGTATGGATATATTGAGATTTCTCCAATTTGCGGGTTTGGTAAGTTTCCTGGTTTTGTGTCTTTTGAATAAATTTTTAATGAATATTCTTATACATGCTTTCTTGGTGATCTGTTTTTCATGTCTCTTGGATAAGTAGGAGTAGAATTATTGGGTCAAGGGTAGATACTTAACTTCATACTAAACTACTAAAACTTTTTTATAGGTGAATTGCCTTTTACTTTCCCATCATCAATATATGAGAGTTTCAGTCATGTCACAATGTTGCAAATATTTGCTATTGTCATGCTGTTTGTATTTTGCCATTCTAGTGAGTATGGGGTGGCACCTCATTGTGATTTTAATTTGCATATTTCTGAGAAGTAATGGTATTGCATACCTTTTTCATTTGCTTCACTCTTTAACTAGTCTTTTCAAGTGTTTTGCCCAATTTTTAAATTGAGTTGTCTTTTATTATTGAGTGGTTGTAGAAGTTCTTTATATATTCAGAATATGTATCTCATAAATGTATTCTTGATATCTGTGGCTTGCCTGTATTTTATTTTATTTTATTATTTTGAAGCAGGTCTCACTCTTTCATCCAGGCTGGAGTGCAGTGGCACAAATCATTACTCAGCTCACTGCAGCCTTGACCTCCCGGGCTTGGGTGACTCTCTGACCTCAGCCTCCTGAGTAACTGGGACTACAGGTGCATTGCACAGTACCTCCCAGCTAGTTTTTTTGTTTTTTGTTTTTTTTTTTCTATATTTTTTGTAGAAACAGGGTTTCGCCGTATTGCCCAGGCTGGTCTTGAACTCCTGGGCTCAAGGGATTCGTCCGCATCAGCCTCCCAAAGTGCTGGGATTACAAGAGTGAGTCACCACACCCCAACCTGTTTATTTTATTTATTTATTTATTTTTTATTTTTTGAGACGGAGTCTTGCTCTGTCGCCCAGGCTGGGGTGCAATGGCCGGATCTCAGCTCACTGCAAGCTCCGCCTCCTGGGTTCACGCCATTCTCCTGCCTCAGCCTCCCAAGTAGCTGGGACTACAGGCGCCCGCCACCTCACCCGGCTAGTTTTTTGTATTTTTTAGTAGAGACGGGGTTTCACCATGTGAGCCAGGATGGTCTTGATCTCCTGACCTCGTGATTCGCCCGTCTCGGCCTCCCAAAGTGCTGGGATTACAGGCTTGAGCCACCGCGCCCGGCCCTGTTTATTTTAAAGAATGGAATTTGAATAGCAACAACTTTTAATTTTGATGTAGTTTAATTTATTCATATTTTCTTTTACAGATATTGCTTTATGTATCCTGTCTAATAAATATTTGTCTACTCCCAAGCTGCAAAGATAACCTCTTATATTTTCTTCCCAAAGCTCTGTAGTTTTACTTTTAGATTTTTATCTATAACCCAGCTCAAATTAATTTTCATGTATGGTATGAGATAATGATTGTGGTTTATTCTTTTCCATATGTACACCAGTTACTCCAGAACAATTTACTGAAAGGTTTACCTTTCTTCGTAGAACTGCTTTGGAGCTTTTGTCAAAAAATAACTGATTGCATAAGTGTAGGCTTATTGCTGGACTTTCCAGTCTGTTCCATTATCTATTTGTCTGTCCTTAGCCAATATGACAAGACTACAGTCTTTATTATGGAAGGTTTAATGTAATTATTTAGTATAGGTCCTTCAGTTATATTCTTTTTTTCAAAATTGTTTTGACTATTCTTAATCTTTTGCATTTTCAAATACATTTTAGTATCAGTTTATGAATTTCTATAAAAATGCCTGCAGTGATTATAAAAGGGACTGTGTTGAAGTTACATATTATGTTGGGGGGAATTTGCATCTTAATACTATCGATCCTACAAATCCATAAACATAGTATATCTCTCCATTTATTTAGTACTTCTTTAATGTCTTGGTTTTCACTGTAGAAGTTTTTGAATCTTTATTAAATTAATTCTTAATTTATATGTTTTATGCCATGTTTTAAAATTCTTTTCAAATATTTGTTGTGAATATATATTCATTTGTTTTAAAAAAACTGACTTCAAATCTAAGACCTTACTAAACTCACTTATTAGTTCTATTAATTTATTTTTATGGAAACAATTATGTCATCTGCCTATAGAGGCAACTTTATTCTTCCTTTCCTTTATTTATTCCTACACTACTATGTTAAATAAAAGAGTGAAAGCAGGCTTTCTTTTTTATTTTTTTTTTAATTTTAGGGGAGAAAGCATTCCGTATGTCATTAGCTGTGACTTTTTCATAGACGTCTTATATCAGATTGAGGAAGTTTTCTTCTTTTATTTTTATTTTTAGAGATGAGTTCTCTCTCTGTTGCTCAGACTGAAGTGCAGTGGTGTGATCATAGCTTACTGCAGCCTCAAACTCCTGGCCTCAAGCAATATTCTCATCTCAGCCTCCCAAGTCATTGGGACAACAGGTGGGAGCCACGTCTCCCAGCATTTTTGTTCCTTAGTTTGCTGAGAGTTTTTATCAGTAATAAGTGAGAAATTTTGTCAAATGTTTTTTGCACATATATTCAAATGATCATATGTTTTTCCTTTGTTCAGTTGTATGTAGGATTGTATTTATTAATTCTCAAATGTTAACCAACCTTGCATTCCTGGGATAAACTCTACTTGGCCTGATGCATTACCTTTCCACGTTTTAAAAAATGTCCTCATATATTGTTATGGTTTTTTTTTCATATATTTTCAGGAGACACTTTGATCTACAATTTTTCTTCTTTCTTTACTCTTTTTCTTTCCTTCCTTCTTTTGTTTCCTCTTTCTTCATTTCTCTCTCCCACTTTCTTTCTATTGGGATACCAGAATTACTATTGCTTCTTAGAATAAATTCAGAGATGTTTCTTCTTTCTCTATTTTCTGAAATAGTTTGTGTAAGATAAGCATTATTTCTTTCTTAAATATTTGATAGTATTTACCAATGAAAATGTTGGGACTGGAGTGTTTTCGTTTGTTTATTTTTGTGTGTATTTGAGGAAGATTTTGGTAACAGATTATTTTCTTTGATAGAAATATGAGTGTCCGGCCGGGCGCGGTGGCTCAAGCCTGTAATCCCAGCACTTTGGGAGGCCGAGGCGGGCGGATCACAAGGTCAGGAGATCGAGACCATCCGGGCTAACACGGTGAAACCCCGTCTCTACTAAAAAATACAAAAAACTAGCCGGGCGAGGTGGTGGGCGCCTGTAGTCCCAGCTACTCGGGAGGCTGAGGCAGGAGAATGGCGTGAACCCGGGAGGCGGAGCTTGCAGTGAGCTGAGATCTGGCCAGTGTACTCCAGCTTGGGTGACAGAGCGAGACTCCGTCTCAAAAAAAAAAAAAAGAAATATGAGTGTCCAAATATCCCATTTTATCATGTTCACTTCTAAGTTGTGTGTTTTCAAATAATTAGTCAATTTTATTAAAGATGTCAAATGTATTAATATAATATTGTTAATAGTATGCCCTTATTTTCATGTTGATGTCTGAATGGTCTATAGTGGAATCTTTTTTATTATTGATATTGGTATTTGGTGTTTTGTCATGATCAATCTTTCTAGGTTTAAATTTTTTTCTTAATACTTTCAAGGAACTAAATTGTTAACTTTATTGATTTTATTCATTGTTTTCAATGTTATTGATTTCTTCTCTTTACATTTCCTTTTTCTACTTCATTTAGATTAAGTTTTCTTTTCTTTTTTTCTAACTTCTTAAGATTGAAAATATAGATCAATACTTGAAACTTGTCTTTTTTCTACTATGAACACTTAAAGCTGTAAACTTCCCTATAAGCATTGCTTTAATTGTATCTCGTCATTTCTGAGGTGCTAAATTTTATTGTCATTCAGTTAGAAACATTTTTAAAATTTCCTTTTGGTTTCTTTCTTTTTTGACCCATGAATTGTTGAGAAGTATGTTATTTAATTTCCAAGTATGTGAGACTCTCCAAATATCTTATTGTTACTTAATTCCACTATGGTTAGAAAATATACTCTATAAACTCTACACTTAATCTTTTGAAATTCACGTATTTATTAAAATATTATCTGATTTTATATTTTTTGACTTATAAAAATCAGTATGTATTCAAGGTATACAACCTGATGAGTTTGGGGATAAGTATACATTCATGAAACCATTACCACCATGAAAGTCATACACATATTCATCACCTCCCGAAGTTTCCTCTCACGCCTTTTATTACTATTATTTTTGTGGATGTGGTAAGAACACAACATCTCTTTATTTGTCTTAACAAATTTGAAGTATATAATACAGTATTGTTAGCTATAGGCACTATGCTGCATAGTAAATTTTTTTTTGTTTTTTGTTTGTTTGGTTGTTTTTTGAGATGGAGTCTTGCTCTGTCGCCTGGGCTTGAGTGCAGTGATGCAATCTCAGCTCACTGCAACCTCCCCTCGCCTCCCAGGCTCAAGTGATTCTCCTGCCTCAGCATCCCAAGTAGCTGGGATTACAGGCGCCTGCCACCACGCCTGGCTAATATTTTTGTATTTTTAGTAGATACAGGATTTCACTATGTTGGCCAGGCTCGTCTTGAACTCCTGACCTTATGATCCGCCCGCCTCAGCCTCCCAAAGTGCTGGTATTACAGGCATGAGCCACCGCACCTGGCCGCTGCATAGTAAACCTTTAGAACTTATCTTGCACAACTGAAACTTTATCCTTTGACCATCAACTCCCTGTTTTCCCCTCCCCCTTTCCCCTAGCAAATACTATTCTACTCTCTGTTTCTATGAGTGTGATTATTTTAGGTCCCATATTTTAGGTCCCATATATAAATGAGATCATATAGTATTTTTCTTTCTGTATCTGATTTATTTCCTTTAGAATAATTTCATCCAGGTTCATGCATATCACAAAAGGCAGGATTTCTTTCTTTTTTAATGCTGAATAATATTCCATTGTATATACATATGCTACATTTCTTTATTCTTTCATCTTTGTACATTTAGGTAGTTTCCATATCTTGGCTATTGTGAATAATGCTGCAATGAGCATAGGACTACAGATATCTCTTTGAGATTTTGATTTAAATTATTTTGGGTGAATATCTAGAAGTAGGATTACTGAACCAAATGGTAGTTCTATTTTTAATTTTCTGAGGACTCTCAATACTGTTTTCTATAATGGTTGTCCCAATTTACATTTCCATTAACAGTGTACCAGAGTTCCGTTTTCTCCATATCCTTGCCAACACTTACTGTCTCTTTTTTAAATAATAATAACTAATAGACATAAGAAAATAGCTCATTATGATTTTAATTTGCATTTCCCTGATGGTTAGTGATGTTGAGCATATTTTCATGTATCTGTTGGCCATTTGTATGTCTTCTTTAGAGAAACATCTGTTCAGGTCCTTTGCCCATTTTTAAGTCAGGTTATATTGCTTTACTGCTGTTGAGTTGTATGATTTCCTTATGTGGTTTAGAGGTTAATCCTTTATCAGAGATATAGTTTGCAAATATTTTTCCCATTCCATGGGTTGTCTTTTCACTTATTGATTGTTTCCTTTGTTGTGCAAAAGCCTTTTTAGTTTAATGTAATCCCACATGTTTATTTTTGCTTTTGTTGTCTAGGCTTTTGGTGTCATATCCAAACATTCATTGTCAAGGCCAATGTCAAGGATTTTTTTTTTTAAGGAGTTTTACAGCTTCAAGTCTATGTTTAGCTCTTTAATTTTGAGTTGATTTTTTGTGTATCATATATAATAAAGGTCCAGTTTCATTCTTTTGCATATAGATATCATTTGACCAACACCATTTATTGAATGAGCTATTCTTTATTTTGTATTCTTGGCACTGCTGTTGAAGATTACTGAATATGCTAGATTCTAGATTCTGTTGTATTATTGTAAAGAGTGAATTTTGTCTTAGTAGAAAGTTAATATGGTTGGATTCAATACCTAAATTCTGTTTACCCCTGTGGTCAGCAGTGGTGGGAATCTATGCTCATTTATTTAAGCTTCTACTAAATTACCCTCCTACCTCTATGTTTTTCTTGTTTTAATATAAGAGGACAAGAAACGTGCTCAGAAAACTCTCTGTATTGAGCTTGCCTCCTTCAGTGTTTGAGTTAATGAATGGAGAGACTATGATATATACAGTCCTGAATTCAAATGCTGAAGACTAATTCATTCATATTTTATTGAATAAATATTTCTTAAACCCGCTTTGTGTCAATTACTCTGCAAAGTTCTAGGAATACAAAAATGAAGAAGATTTTCAAGGACCTTATAGTCTAGTGAGTGGGACAACCAATATGTAGATTAATATAAAGGAATATAATAAGTATTTTAATGGAGACACAGAATGAATTTGTAACAGCATACAGGACAGGTATCTAACCCAGCCTGATAGTATTAAAACAGAAATTTTTGTTTGTTTGTTTTCTTTTCTTTTTAACATAGGGTCTTGCTCTGTCACCCAGGCTGGAGTGCATAGTGCCATCATAACTTACTGCAACCTCAAACTCCTGGGCTCAGCTGATCCTCCTACATCAGCCTCTTGAGTAACAGGGACTAGTATGTACTACCATGGCCAGATTTTCTTTTAATGTATTGTAAAGCAAGGTTTATGCTGCCCAGGCTGGTCTCAAACTCCTGAGCTCAAGCAATCTGCTTGTCTCAGCCTCCCAAAGAGTTGGAATTACAGGCATGAGCCACCTCACCCAGCCTAGAAAGTGTATTATAAGGAGGTACACCCTAAGTAAAAACATGAAAATATTTAGAGACTACAACAATGAATACAAAACCTCCATACATTTCTAGCATTTTGTAAGATATTTTATTTCATTTCAACCCAACTAAAATTTACTAAATATTTACTGTGTGTCTCACATTGTTGTAAACACTAAGAAAGAAAAAATTCTTCTGAAGCAGCTCACAATACACCCAAGGAAAAGGAAGGAAAATGGACACTTTTCACACACAAAAAATCTTCATTAGCCATCATCATGACTTTTGAAATATTTTTTTCCTAATTTTAGGTAAGAAAATGGAATCTCAGAAAATTAAATAACATAGATAAGGTTATAGAGATAATAACTGAAAGAATAAAGACTGAAAACCAAATGCATCTACTCCAAAATTCATGCTATTTCTACCAATTTTATAAGAAAATATTAAGAAAACTTCTAACTTTATCAATTTCTATTTCATTTTAGAAAATAAAATCAATGTTACAAGTATATAGTTTTAAAATCAAATAATTCTGACAGTTATAATTTAAAATCTCAGAAAAAATCCAAAATTCTCAACCACAGAGAAACATGTAAAATGGAGAATTATATTCCAAAGCACAATGATTTATGTAAGTATTTATCTAGTATTAATATAGTATAATGCTTGGAAAATGATAAAACATACTGGGTAGACATAAAATTCTGTGTAATATCTAATTTAAGCTACATGTAATGTGCCTTTAACTTTGTGTTTTCAGAGTTTGCCCTGAGATTTTGCTAGTTTACAATGTGCCATTATAAAGAGGTAAAAAAATAACAGAATTAAGCCATATGGTTCTATATCAGATATCTTTACAAAATGAACCATTAGCAATATTTCAAATAATTCTTGAACACACATCTACAATTTCAAGGAATTAACACAAGCAAATTAGTACTCATTCATTTTCATGTCAAGAAATATTCAGGGTATATGATTTGAAATGATAGAACCTCACTATTGGGTTTACTAGATGAAATATGCAGGATATTACAAGTGTCATTCTATATAGTAGCTGAGTACTGTGACATCGAAACTAAGTGTGGACCATCTGCCATACTCAGAATACCAGCAAGTCATCCCCTGTTATGGCTCAGGAGAAAAAATAATACTTTTCAGATCATAATGGGGACATAATTAAGTCCTTGGTTAAAAACAAAACAAAATAAATGTATTCTAATAAGAGAATAGCAAGAGAAATAATGACGCGGGAGAAGTTAAAAATGACCAAATATTCCAAAGTGCATTGCACACTACTTTGTACACTACCAGGGTTCTAGCACACGTAACAATATTGACACTTCCTAACAAATGTTTGTGTTTCAGAAATTTGTTTCTAGGACAATTGTGTATAATCATAAACAACTCTCTAATTTAAGCAAGTGCTAAATGGTGTTTGAGTTCTAAGTTTAGGCCAGAGAAACTCATTTAATAGTGAATAACTTGATTGTAACCTAATGATACTATACAACATAAGCACTATTGAGAACATTCAAGAAAACACGTTCTATTTTCTTCCTTGAAACTCTAGAAATGTATTTTCCTTCATTGAGAAAGTAGCTTTAATAGTCCACTGGGGTAGGGAGAAAGGCAGAACAGGTTTCAGATTAGGAGAACAGAGGAAATTGCAGAAGGTAAGACTCTGGTAGGGGCAGTAGAAGTTGAAACACTGAATATGACTAGAATTTATTGGGTGGAGTTTCTGGAAAAGCACTTTAAAGACGGCTGAGCTTTGAGAAACATGCTCTTTGCTCTTTGCTTATCCTGCCCTGAGTGCAGATGTGATGGCTGGAGCTAAAGTGGATGTCTTATAGTCATGAGCAGACTTTAAGTACAGAAGTCATGCACTAAGGATGGGGAATAAGAAAGGATACACTTGGAAAATGGTAAAAGTAGGAACTGTTTTACAGCTTGACACTGCCTGCGTTTAAACTTCATTTACATGAGACAAAATAAACATGAATCTTGTTTAAGTCACTCATATTTTGGATATTTGTTCCTAGCAACCAAATACTAGTCCTAAGTGATGCAAGGGACATAATGAAAATTTATTGAGAACATTCTCTTTGCCAGGCAAAGTGAATCTGTTCTGAGGATAACAGATGAAAGACATTACTCTTACTTTCAGAGTGCTTAGTCTATAGCAAGTAAACCAATGACTATAATAATGTGTGATGAGTGTTTGTGTGTTAGAGCACTTAGGAGGAACACTCAATCTCACTTGTGGCATTCTTTTAGTTAAAAAAAAATCTTGTGTTATTTGGTCATGATCCTGATTTAGCTAAAGAATGTTATTATATTACAGCTGCAAAATACTTGTAGGATTAGATTCTTTTCATTTCTCCTTTTCCAGTTTTTTTCATTTCAGTGAATGGCACCCACTCACCCAATTTAGATTTTCATTTTGCCTTTGATGATTTGTCTAGCTGTGAAGCAGTTTCATATATCCTCTTGGAATTAGTTGAGGTTTTTGCATCTGTAAATTGATATCTATCAGCAGTTTTGAAAAATTCTTAGCCATTTTCTCTTCAAATGTGGCTTCTGCTTCTTATCTCTTTCCTGTACCCCGAGGCTCAATCAAATGTGTATTAAACCTCTCCTTGTCTGCTCTGTGCTCAATTCTGAATTTTCTATCCTTTTGTCTTTCCCTGCTTAATTATTGATATTTTCTTCTACTTCACTGATTATCCCTTCAACTACATCAACCATCCATTGACTTCTTCATTTTGTTGTTTTATTTTTCAATTATTGAATTTCAATTTGGTTTCTTTGCCCATCTATCTTGTCACTTTTTAAGAGTTTCTGAGTCTCTGTTCGAAATTATTCGGATTGAAGTTTATCTCCTTGAATATAGTTGATTTACATTCTGTGATTGAAAATTCTAAGATTTGAAGTATTGATTGGTTTATTTTTATTCGTTTTACATCTACTAGTCATGTCTTCTCATATATCTAATTAGGTTTGGTTTTATTCTTGGCTTGATCAAATATTTGTAGAAAAGTTTGTAGAGAATATTACCTTTCTCTAGAAAGGATTTTTGTCTCAGACAGGTACCTGTGCATTAGTAATTAAAGATTATCCTAATCCAATTGTCATGCCTGAAATTTGTCTAGGTCACCCAGATGACTGGAAGCTGGGTGCCGTCTGTGCAAGTGCCGTTTTGCCTTCAGTGCACCTATCCTTCATGATATATCCCACCAAGGTAGAGATGGCTCAGCAGAGTTCCCACTCTTGCCAAACTTTGGACTGACTTGTATTTCCTACACTTCTTAAGGATGTTAAAAGTACAATGCAACCTCTGGGCCTTCTCTCCTGGATGGGAAAATACAGGGCTAAACCCCTAAAATATTTGGCTCATGTCTCTGAATTTTCATCCCTTTTTGGATGTTAGTCTATTGATTTCTCATGTATTTGTTAGCTCTTGTATTACCTTTAAAAGATTTTGAAAAAATGACTCTACCTTCCTTAGTAGTTGTTACGGTCTGAATGTGCTCTCTGTGAAGTCATAAGCTGAAACTTGATGGTGAAAGTGAAAGTGATGGTATTAGGAGGTGGGGCCTTTAGAAGGTGATTAAGTCATGAGAGCAGGGCCCTCCTGGATGGGATTATGGTCCTTATAGAAAGAGCTTTGGGAAATAGGTTTTCTCTTTTCTGCCATATGAAAACAGTGTTCATCCTCTTTTGCCCTTTCTGTCTTTTCTGCCATATAAAGACACATCTATGAAGAATGGGCCGTCACCAGATACCCAAGCTGTCAGCACCTTGACCTTGGACTTCCCAACCTACAGAACAGGGAGAAAATAAATTTCTGCTGTTTGTAAATTACCCAGTCCGTGATATTTTATTATAGCAGCACAAAACAACTAAGTTAGTAATTTTCATCAGTGCTTTGAATAATCTGCCATTATCAAAACTAGAAGTCCAGTTCCATCAGTATTTCTACAAACTGCATCTTGAGTGAATCTACTTCTCTCTATTTCAATACCAACAACTTTGAAAAATGCCATCATTTCTACCTAGACCTCTGCGATGTTCACTTAATTTAATTTCCCTGTATTAAATTTTGCTTCCTTCATTCTTTGTTGATTCCTTCATTCCACAGTTTCTCAATCTTTGCATTCTGGATATTTTGGGCAGAATAATTCTTTTTGTGGATGGAGGCAGGAGATCTGTCCTGCACATTATAGCATATTTAGAAGCAATCCTGGCCTCTACCCACTAGATGTGAGTAACGCCCTCCCCCTTCCCTCTGTAGTTTTGAGAGCCAAAACCATCTCTTAGAGGGAGACATTGTTAAACGTCTCCTGGGGAACAAAATCACCCACCTTTGAGAACCACTGTTCTAATCCATCCTTTACACAGACAAAAGTAAACTTAAA
Source organism: Rhinopithecus bieti (assembly GCF_001698545.2). Lineage (NCBI taxonomy): Eukaryota > Metazoa > Chordata > Mammalia > Primates > Cercopithecidae > Rhinopithecus > Rhinopithecus bieti. The sequence continues at coordinate 235,056 of NW_016803776.1, read as the reverse complement.
ATATATAAGTTGTAAGTCCTCATTATTGAAAGTCCTTTAATGGCTCTAAGAAAATGATTTCAATGCTTTATAAAGCTCTTTAAGGGATTACATAAGAGGGTTTCTGTTTATATTCCTAATCACATCTCTTACCAATTTTCTCTTCACGCTTTGTTTTGCAGCCACATTGACTTTTCTTTGACACCTGTAGGACCTTTGCATATGTGGTCCTTTTGTTTTTGCCCTTCATCTGTCTTCTCATCCTATAGATCTCAGTTTAATTGTTGTGTCTTCAAAGCAGGCATTTTGTTGAATGAAAGAATGGGTGAATAAAGCAATTTCAGTTCTCAGATTAGATACTACCTTAGAACAGGCACCTTATTCAAGGCCTTCTTAATGAAACAAACAAAATCAAAATAAGACAAAACCAAAATCAATCAACCTCCATTATCCTCTGTATCACAGCAACCTATGATTTTCTATTAATTTGCTGAGTCCCAGAAGACAGAGGTCCAAATAACACCCACTGACCAGTCATCAGGACTTTTCTGCTATCTTTGTTCCCTAATACTATCCCTCAGATGGTTCTATGAACTTATGGCCAAATGAATTGTTTCTAAGAAAATTAGAAAGAAAACCAAGTTCCTCTCTTTTTTTTGTTTTATATTTTCCTCTACCCTTTGTCCATATTTCCACAAACTGCAATTTTAAAGCACACATTGAAATTATACAGACGTTTCTCAACAAAAATTTTGTTAAATGTGGTTTAGTTCATTCTTTAAAAATAAAAATATTAATTTGCCTTCAAATTTATTTATTTTTTCCTTTACAGGTTTGGAAGGATGTTAAGTGATGGAATTTCTATTTAGCCTATTATTTCAAGTTTCAGCATAGTGATGCTTCTGTCTTAAGGTAGAAGTTAGTTTAATTCTTCAAATCTCAGTTGAAAGAATTCTGGTGAACTCTATTCCAATCACCAGACATTCACATTAACTAACTTTCTGATGGAGGAGAAACAGTTTGTAAATGCTGAATATGGAAGGCAGGTAATAATGCCCATTCACAGTACTTTTTCCATCACTGTTGCTCTAAGTTAAGATTGTAACATATAGAATATTAATTTCAATAAAAGTTTGAAATGATAAGACTGTAGTACAAAATATTTTGAAACCATATACTATCTTTTCATATGTATAGTTTATCTTCATTATTTATATCAGACTATGAGAAACAGATGCAAGATGTCTGTTGTTTTCGCTAGGGAGAAATAAGTAATACTAATGAAATACAGATTATGCTTAAACAGATAATCAAGAAATTAAAATTTATGGCTCTGAACAACTCTTGGCATGGAAACGATCTACTTGAAGCTTCTGAAGAACATGTGTACCTGAGAAGAAATATTAGATGTACTGAGAAGAGAAAAAGAGTACTTGAACTGCATGCTTCTGAAATGTTAAGATGAGGCCTTTGGAAAATCCTGAAATGCAAATGAGTCTAAACCCTATTTTCTCAATCTGAGTAATATATGTGGCATTAATCAGGATGTAACTAGAGGAACATCTGGGAAATTATGATTCATTTATGAAAGAGTAAGTCAGGCTCTACGTAGGAAAGGGCAAATGACAAACAAGTATTGTACCTAATTTTTCAGCATAAGAAACAAAAATTAAAACTGATAGGTGAGTAGGATGTGGTGTAATAGGGAAACTGCAAAAAAAGAGCTCCAGCTTCAAATATTTTCTCCAGCTGTGTGATCTTGGATGAGTCATTTACTTTTATCTTACTTTCATTATTTTATTTTTTCAAATGAAAAAAATTTGTTTAGTTTTAAGTTCACAACAAAATTAAGCAGGAAGTACAGAGTTCCTATTAATATATACTCTCTGTCCTCGCACATGCACAGACCCCACCAGTTATCAACATCCCCACTAGCGTGGTACATTTGATCTAACTGATAAACCTGCATTGACATTTCATAATCACCTGAAGCCTATAGCTTATATTACGGTTAATTCTTGATGTTGTACATTCCATAGGTTTTGACAAATGTATAGTGACATATCTTCATCGCTGTAGTGTACAGAATTGTTTCTTAATCACTGTAGTGTACAGAATAATTTCATGGCCACCAAAATTCTCTGTGTTCTATCTGTCCACCTGTCTTTCCTTCTTCTGAAGTCTGCTCTGCATAAAATTAATATGAAATTAATATGTAGCTACCCCATCTTTCTCTTAATTAGCATTAGCATGCTACATACTTTTAATCAATATATGTCTTTATATTTAAAGTGAGTTTCTTGTTGACAACATATAATTGGGTCTTCTTTTTTAGTTCACTCTTATGATCTCTGTCTTTAATTGGTATATTCAGACCGTTGACTTTTAAAGTGATTACTGATACAGTTAGATTAACATTTACCATATTTGTTTCTGGTTTCTACTTGTTGCCATTGCTTTTTGTTTCTATTTTTTCCTTCCATACTTTTCCTCCCTTTTATGGTTTTAATTATTTTTCATGATTTCATTTTCTGTCCTTCCTTAGCATGTTAGTCACACTTCTTTTTTTTTTTCTTTTCCAGTGGTTGCCCTAGAATTTGTAATATATGTTTACAATTAATCCAAATTCATTTTCAAATACTGCTTCACGGACGGTGCAAGTACCTTAGAATGACAAAACATTCCTAATTGCTCCCTCCCGTCCCTTCTACCATTGCTTTCATTCATTTCACTTATACATAAATACACACACATGCACACACACACACAGAGGCACACATAATTCTATACATTGCTGCTATTATTTTGAACAAACTGTTAATTGTTAGATCAATTAATACTTTTTTAAAAAGTTTTTATTTTACTTTCACTTAATCAGTCTCCAATGTTTGTTCTTCATTTAAGTAGATCCGATTTTCTGACCTGTATCACTTACCTGATGAATTTTTAACATTTTTTGCAAGGTGTACCTACTGGCAACAAATTTGTCTGAGAAAATCTTTATGAGTTTTTTCTCTCATTTTAAATATTTTACTCCACTTTCTTGCTTGCATAGTTTCTAAGAAGGGTGTAATCCTTATCTTTGAGCCTTTACATGTAAAGTGTTTTTTTCCTCTGACTTCTTTCAAGATTGTTTCTTTATATTTATTTACTGAACTCTGTATATGACATGCAGAAATTTACTTTTTTTTTTCTTTTGCATTTGTCCAGCTTGGTGTTCTTTGAGTTTCTGAATCTGTGGTTTGGTATCTGAAATTAATTTGGGGGAAATTCTCAGTCATTATTCCTTAAAATATTGTTTCTGTTACTTTCTCTCTTTCTTCTCCTTCTGGTATTCCCATTGTGCATAATTACATCTTTTTTTTTTTTTTTTTTTGGAGGGGGGGATGGAGTCTTGCTGTGTCGTCGAGGCTGGAGTGCAGTGGCGTGATTTCAGCTCACTGCAAGCTCCGCCTCCCAGGTTCACGCCATTCTCCTGCCTCAGCTTCCCGAGTAGCTGGGACTACAGGCACCCGCCACCACTCGCAGCTAATTTTTTTGTATTTTTAGTAGAGATGGGGTTTCACCATGTTAACCATGATGGTCTCCATCTCCTGACCTCGTGATCCGCGCGCCTTGGCCTCCCAATTACATCTTTTGTAGTGATCTCACAGTTCTTAGCTATTCTGTCCTGTTTTTGTTCTTGTTGTTGTTTTGTTTGTTTTGTTTTGTTTTTTCCAGTTTTCAGTCTTTTTTCTCTTTGTTTTTCAGTTTTGGAAATTGCTATTGTTATATCCTCATATACAGAGATTTTTTTTCCTCAGCCATGTCCAATCTGCTAATGAGCCCATCAAAGGCATTCTTCATTTCTGTTACAGTGTTTGATCTCTAGCATTTCTTTATTATTCTTTTTAAAATTTTCATCTCTCTGTTGACATCATCCATCTGTTTGTGCTTGTTGTCTACTATTCGTGAGGGGAGAGGAAACACTGTTCTATGGTCCTGTGATCAGGTCCCAATCTTTGGGTGAGCCAATGGTCCCAGACTGTGAACTTCACCAGTGCTTCTGGGTTTTTTTGTTTGCTTTTTATCCTTGCTTGGGTGGGACAGGATGGCTACAGTAGGTTGGAGTCGGGTGTTTCCCTTCCATAAAGTTAAAACCCCAGCAGGTTAAGCTCTGGTGAAATAGTTTCTCATGAGGGCATTTTTCTTTAATATTCACTTTAAGGACCTGTTAGAGCTTCTGGGTAAAATTCATAAGATTATTAAGGCCCTCCCAGGTCTGTGACCCCTGGAGTTTTATCCCTCAGGCTTGTTCACACTGAACCTCCAGCAGTTCATCAATTAGTTTAGAGTTTTCTTCCCAGGTATTTGTCCCTGCAAAGGTTTCTGCTTGTGAGTTTCTGCCCTGACACATTGAGATTCTCTGTATATGAGTCTCTAATGTCTATCTCTACAGTTTTGGGGGCAGAGGTGTGCCCTGTGAGCTCACTTCTCTGAAGATCTAAGAGGAGCTGTTGATTTTTCAGCTTGTTTAGCTTTTAATTTGTTGTTAGGATGGAGTGAAGAGTTCTAAGTTCCTTACATATTGGGCCAGAAACTGGAAGTCAAATCATTTACGTTTTAAAGGCTCAGTTTCATTGGGTGTAAATGAATGAGTCTGTGCCCTCAATGATAATTAACTTTTGTTGAAGGAAAGGGCCATTCAGAAAAAAAATCATGTTATAAAGGCCTACTTGTTTTTCATTCCAAATGAAAATTGCTTTATTGCATCTCCTGGAAAATGTGTACATTTATCATTCAGATTACCTATTTTTGTTGAACAAAGTACTTCAATGAGAATATTAGCAGTGTTTTTTGCTACACAAGATCTTAATAACTGAATAAAGAAAAGAGCAGAAAATATGGAGGCACTTTTCCAATCATTCATGCTGAAATTAGATCTTAGATCCTGTGGAGAATCTGGACAGGACTTGTTCTCTGAGAACAATAGATGCTCATCAAATGACTATGTTCATTCCAGGTTAAAAATTACATAAATGCTAAAATCTTATGTAATCCTACCACCCATTATAAGATATTTAAGGCACCAGGTGATAAAATTTTGGTGCTATTTTAGGGACTAGGAAAATTATATATGTTGGAGTTAGAGATCGCTCCATAGTAAGTCACAACCAGAGTTTTCAGAAAATTTAGAGAACTGGGATGATAGTTCAACTTTATTTAACACTTTAATCAGTTTCTGAAAAAATAAGAATTTGCCTATGGACAAAAAAATTAAAATGCGAGTGAATAAAGAAAGCTCTGAATATATCAGGTAAACTTCAGAGCTCATCTGGTGCTCATTAGAAGTTTCAGAATATTTCAGAACTGCAAAGGAACCTTCCTTTGCCAGGATGAGTGAGAGGGATGAAGGCATGAGTGGCTCCTGGGATTTTCAAGGAGCAGGGTTCATTTATCCTAAGTGTTGAGTGGAGCAAAGGGACAAGGAAGAAAATGATGATCCCACAGAAGTAGAACAACCAAAAGGATTTCCTGAAGATCATGGGTCAAGAGAATAAAGTAGATATGAGTGTTTGGGGATTTAAATTTTCATCAGTCGTTGAAAAATTCGTTTTTCACACGTTGCTTCTCTGGACCCAGGTTTGCAGAAGTAAAATGTTGGCCTGCTAATCTAATCAGGCCCCAAAGACAGGGAAATAAGTACCTAATTATGCAGAGGAAAACAGAGATGGAGATGATGTGGACATCCAAGCAATAGGGCTGCTGAGTCTTTGACAACAGAAATCCTTTATGTTTCCCAGCACTTAAGAAATGAATATTCTTCTCCCTAAGGAACTGCCTGACCTTCTGCTCATTATTTATTTCCATAGGTTATATTATGCCCTTCATGATTTTAATTTCTCTATGAAGCATCAGTTCCTGAAGGAAAACACAAAACCCCAGGTAGAAGAAGAGTTTCTCCTTTATAACCCAAATACCCTGTGCAAATCTCTACCATGGCTCTTGAAACTACATATGGCAGTGGGTCTCGACTTTTTCACTTTTGAGCATAGAATTCTCAGCAGAACATTTGAAAGCATTAAGTCATATTTATCAATGTCACTTTGTTCACTTGGTAGCCCTTTAGCCTTGTGTTTCTGTTTGAGAGGGACATTTCACACCCTGATTTACACACTCAGGAGGCAAACATCTGAAGCTTTTCAATAAATGCACACTTTCTCAACAGCTCTGCCTCAATGTTGCATCTTTTACTCCTCATGGTTTTTATCCTGCAATACACCACATTGCATGAACTGCTCAACTTACTTGTTCTCATAGTTTGTATCCTACTTTGTAACAAATAAAGTTTTCAATGTGACTAAATTTTGCCACATGCCTGTGGAAGATGCACAGTACATCGGAGTGTCACTTTGCTGTGGTTGGGAACCAGTGTTCTATCAAAATTGTTGAGTTTTTTTTTTCCTATAGACTATGGTTAAATAAATAAAAGATTGAACTTGGTATAAGATACTATAAATATTAAAGTCTATATATTTCAAATGGAGGAATTTAAGGGACTTTTTAAAACTATGCAATGCCCTGAAATTTTAGCATTTAGTTTTTAAAATCTCACAATTCTTTGATTTATGCCACCACTAATTTTGGGAACTTTCACATACAGATTTTGCAGACATGTTTGCTCTTTCTTCCTTCATTATATTCTCCCCTTTGTCTTTTGTTTGGCACAAGCTCTCTCTGCTCTTCCCTACAATTTCAGTATAACTCAGAAGGTTACATAAACCTCAGCATGAGAAACTTCAAAACATTAAACCTCTTTTTGGTTTTTTTTGTTGTTGTTGTTGTTTTTTAAAGCTGAGGAATGTATTTTATGGGATCTGCCCAGGAGAGTTCATTATTGCAAAGCCAGTTGTGGCACCTAAATAATTAACCTATAACCAATATATGTGTGAAATTATTGCCTTAAGCTCGCCTTGGTGACTGTTTGCCATTAAATTAGTAGGATAAATAATTTACACCAAAATGTGGACCTGAGATAACACCATTAAATTGATAGGACTTGTTCATTAATTGTAAGGAATTAGATGAAACACAATTCCCCAAGTGTGAACTATCCTGTGGTGTAAATGGTGTGTTAGTTCTGTAGTTGCATAGAGGAATAGATGAAGACCCTGGAATTGTTCATCTGATGGAATTGTTCATCTAATTGAGTAGGGCATTTGTAAAGCATTGTACTAAATATACATAGAAGGGGGAGTGCCTGTGAAGCTTTCAAATGACTAGAAGCCAGAGAGAGCACAACATTTCTTGGCTCAAAACAAAAAAAATAGGACTATCCATTTTTGTTTTCAGTTAATGGTAATTGTTTTTGAACTCTGCTGGTCTACAAATCACCAGAGGTAATACTCCCCAAGAAAATCTGATTCTGTAGGTCAAGGGTAGGACCTAAGAATATTCTTTTTAAATAAGCACTGCAAGTGATTCTGATACAAGTGGTATGGACCAAATTTCAGGTAGCACTATTCAGGGTGATTTGATGGGTTTGATCATCCTGTGGGCAAAGTCCCTGTCTTGTTTACTTGTACAGCTCCAGTGTTAATGTTGGTGCCTTTAATCCGTAAATATTATTTCTCCAAAGAGTACTTTGTGCCTAGCTCTGTTGCAAAGAGTGGTCAATAAGGCAGATGAAGCTTTGACTGCTCAGATAGAGGGAGAGGTTTTCTAACACCTCATAGTTTGCTTTTCTTGGCGCATTCTCTCAATGTAGCTCCCTTCCAATAATTTTAAGGCAATATGTTGACAGGCTGGTGGGGCTATGATAAAATCTGTCAAAAGAAACAGTTGAAACCAAGAGTTAGACTGTTTAATACACAATGGAAGCATCAGTGCTCAGATGATAAGACAGGTAAGAAAGCATTGTGTTGCCTTCTTTGTGTTTTTCTCCCTCACAAGCCAACAGGGTTGACCTCATTACCTGGCTTATCCTCTCCCTGAAAATATTCTCCTGTTGTTAGAACCAGGCTGCACCCCAGCCTAGTGAAGAAAACAGCATCAAACAGATTGTTTTCAGTCTGATGAGTGTTACATAAAATACACTAAAGGAGAATACAACGTGTTGCTATCTTAGGCTAGGATAGTCAAGGGGAACATTTCTGAAGAATTGCTGTTTAAGCTTAGAATTGAAATCAATGGAAGTTACCTATGCCAAAAATATGAGGAGAGGGATGGATGCCGGGGATTTCAATGGAAAGCAAACCGAATGTATGGTGAGATGACTTAGGAAGAAAGCCTAGTTTGTAACAACAGCCAAAAAAACAGTAAGGCTGGATTTCTAGAGAGTGATAGGAGGCAAGCTAAAAAGATTCACAAGGGCTAGACTAGGGAGAACTTTGCAAATCACTGAAGTTTTAAGCAGGATGATTAGGCACTTAGTGAATATTGCAATTGAGTAGATTTCTGAACTGTATCAAGATACAAATAATCTCAAAGTTCACAGATTTCCTTGAAATCTGATTCTGACAGAACTTACTAATTTTTTATCCCTACTCTTACATGCTCAGAGAACTTCTGTTATTTGAAGCCAGCAACATAGCTAGCCCAGGGGATGAATCAGAATAGATCTAACACAATCACATCTATTTTATTTGTGTGCCAGCTACTCATTACCCCAGGCTCCCTTGTGTCTAGGACTCACAAATATGTAGACGATACCTGGCCAATTCAACATATAGGAAAGTGTACTCCGGGAGTCGTATTAACTTATCACTGCGGCTATAACAAATTGCAGCAAATTTAGAGGCTTAAAACACACACTTATTCTCTTCCAGCTCTGGAAGCCAGAAGTCTGAAATCAGTTTCCTTGGGCTGAAGTGGAGGTGTCAGCAGGGGTCTTCCTTCTTGAGACTCCAGGGAGAGTCAGTTTCCTCACCTCTTCTGGTTTCTGGAGACCATCTGCATTCTTGGCTCATGAGTCTTTTCTCGTATCACTCAAACCTCCTGCTTCTACTTATCTCTCCTGCTTCTCTTCTTTTGTGTCAAAGCTCTCGCTGTCTCCCTCTTATCAGGACACTTGTGATTATATTTAGGATCTACTGAGTAATCCAGAATAATCTCCCCAACTCAATTTAATCACATCTGCGAAGTCCTTTTGCCATTTAAGGTTTCATTCACAGGTTCTGGGAACTAAAACGAGGATATGGTGGCCAGTGTTTAGTCTACCGCAAGGCCTCTGGGTAAATTTTTATTTCCTGATAATCAGAGATCTCTCTTTCCAATCTCTCCCCTTTCTTCTTTCTAGGATTTTTTTGGGGAGATAACTTGATGCCTGGAGCTGCTACTGCCATTTTATGTAAATGACATCTAAGGATAAAAACCACACACAGTAAGTACAGAAAGAGCTCAGAGCCCAAGTTATTGGTAACAATGTTGAGCTGCTGTAAAGAATCATAAGGAACATGCCTCTACATTTTCTGTTAGGTATGATCATTAATTGTCTTTCCTTTAATGGCACAGTTCATTGTGCCATTATGACCTGCAGCTGAATTCAGTAGTCCACTCATCCACTCTTTCTCTTTCCTTGGTTTCAGTTACCCAAGGTATAGTAAAAGAAGCTATTTTGGGAGGAAGAGAGAGAGAAACCACATTTTCATAACTTTTGTTAGAGTATATTGTTATAATTGTTCTACTTTTATTATTGTTGTTGTTCATCTCTTACTGTGCCTAATTTATAAATTAAATTTCATCATAGGTATGCATAGGAAAAAATATGGTATTATATATGATTTGGTACTATCCTTGGTTTCAGGCATCCACTGAATCTTGGAGCATATCACCTTAGATAGGGGTGACTACTGACTTACTTACTGCTCTATTTGACAAATGAAGTTTTGTCTTATTTGCAGCCAGGAAAATTTTATGATAAAGACTTTAATACTTACATAGAAATAGGAACTTACAGGGATAGACAACAATGAAGAGAGCATCTGTTCCACCTTCTTTATTTTAAAGATTTGAGGCTCAGAGAGGTGATATATTTCTTCAAAGTCAACAGCCAATTAGTTCACAACTGGGATTACAGTTTCATCTCCTGGCTCTGGGTTTAATAATATTCCCCCACATCATAAAATCTTGGAACTACTGAAATGATAGCTTTGAGGGGAAAAATAGGCAGAGAACTCACATGTTAAGCTTTCCCTGGGATGCAGGCTTTAATCAGATTTCAAATTCTTCCAACATAATATAATTTAATGGTGAGAGCTCTTGACATTAAGAGGTGAAATTTATATTTGAAAGGCTAAGATCGTGACATATTAAAGCACTTCAAAAATGTTGGCAACAAATACCAAGAGTAACTGATGGTTGTTATTATACAAGAACAAAGAAGTTCATCCCCCGGAATTAAAGGTGTGTTCATGTCACTGTTGCTCATGGGGAGGAGTAGGCACCTGACTTCCTTTTTTTACTTACGACAGCTTTATCCAAATAAAGCACGGTGTGTTTCATCACCCATAATGGAAAGTGCCTGTCACTCCTTGAACATCATCATATGGTTGGTGGCCGGTGGATAATGGACCACTGAGTGTCAAGGTGACTGGCTTTCAATGCACACAAAACTAAAAATTATAGACCTGTCATTCCACAGGCAGGCCACAATTAGCTGTCTATGCAACTTGAAATTTCCATTTTGCCAGCTGAGTAATCATTTGACTAGAGTTTTTCATTTGGAAGCATTTCTAAGCCTTTTGTATGCAAGTCTTTTAAAATGTGGATCCTAAAGTAAATAAACAGTGCACTTAATCAGATGTATTCTTTTTAGGAACACCCCTTCAGAAACACACAGGCAAATCCCAACATTGTTGTAATAGTAACAACAATAATATGACAAAACAGTATAAGACTTGGGTATTTTATTTAGGCAACTTTAAAGTTCACACTGAAAAGTAAGAATCATTTCTTAATACCTCACAGTGTGGGATTTAGAAAGAGAAACTGAGATTTTGGCAGTCAGTAACTTGATAAGCTCACCAAAGGAGAAGTAAACTCAGAGCTAGGGGTCAAAACTTGGGAATTTCAATGTTGGAAACATTCACTGATTCAAAACTATCCATTTACCAGTTTTCTATTTACATTTGGTTTCCAATTCCATACCTGAGTTCTATCATTTCTCTGAATCTTTGAGGGATAGAGAAAATGATGCCAAGTGAAGTCTGTTGGAAAATTGTGTTGTAATTTCCATTCAGTTGTAATTGTGTTGTAATTTCCATTCAGTTGCTGTACATAAAGTAAACGTACAATCTCAGATCAGATTCTAGACCATCTAATTGAACCTGGATCTTCTTTTACCCTCTTCCTGCCGTGTCCCGGGTCCACATTACTATTTCTCCCTCTCCCTCGGATTATTTATATCTACGTTTAAATTGCCGAGCCACAAGGATACAAGTGAAGTTGACAATCAATATGAATTAAGGAAAAGATCAGAAGTCTGAGATCGCAAGCATTTGAGTGAAATTTTCCATACAAGTCTTGGCAACCTCAGGATTTTATTTAATTTTCCATCATGTTTTGGATTATTGGAAATGTTAGGCAGGGTTACATGGAATAAAAAGGATTTGCCTGGCACAGTGAAAGAACTGAATTTGGATTGTACTGAAATAGGTCCTAACTAGGCTGTTGATGGTGAAATATTGACGATTCTATTGTTTTGAATGACTGAGTGTCATATTTTACTGGGAATTGATTTCTGAACTTCAGTCAAGGAGCGATTGAATTTGCAATTAGAGTCACTCTGTTGTGTAACTCAGATTATGCAAGGATCATTCTGAAATGGCAACCAAGATATAAGCCCATGGTGCATGGTTTTCTTTAATTTCTAATTTTGTGTCTGTGTTCAGTTTATAAAAGACCAAAAGCTTTTTTTTTTTTT
>NW_016803776.1:162590-222956 GCF_001698545.2 Rhinopithecus bieti | reverse complement strand
TTTTTTTTTTTTTTTCCCATCTCTCTAGAAAAAAAAGAACATACCCTAGGATTATAAGGGGCTTGATTATCTGTTTTATAAGAATCTTAACCCAGGAATTGGTTAATATTCTTTCTCCCATTTAGAAAAATAGTAGGCTTTGTCATTGATTCCTAATGATTAGCACAGAAAGGGAAAGGCTTTTTAAAACCAAGATAAAATCTCTTTAATTCCAAAAGTGTCCATTTAAGAAATATAAACTGTGAAGATAAGGGACAGTTACTTTCTCTAAAGGAAAGTATTTTCAAATGAACAGAACAGGCAAATGTGGACTTAATTAGGTGGAGTCAGATGGGTATTAATTATTCACCTTTCCAGGGTGAGAATACTAGCATTGTTACTAAAGAAATGAAATAAGGCATGATACTTCTTTCCTCTTCATTCTGTGAAAGCTGCTCTGATCTGAAATGGCTAAAGATGGGATAACAGGAAGACAGACTGAAAATTTGCCCTTCCCTTCACAACTGAGGGTAGATAGTCTTTTGAGAGTGTAGTATTTTCCACTGAAATAAAATGTTATTGACTACCTGCTTGGAGACATAAAAATCTTCTCATGTTTGCAATGTACATGTACTTGTCTGTTTTGCTCTCTTGAACATTTTCAAAATAGCTAAATAAAATTTGTCCTCATTCTTAGAGTTCTGTGTATTCTAGACTTGGAAATAGTGGCCAACAGTGAGTGATAATTCACACTGATGATAGTCACACCAGACTAGCTTTGTTTAATTTTGTTATAGCCTCTAAAAAGCATTTGCTAAGCATCTGCTCTGTTACACAGGTAAGATCTCATGACGGACACAGACTACAAATGAAAAATACTTAAAAGCACTGCAGTAAAAGATCAACACTTACTCGAATATAATTTGTTAGTTGCAAGTGCCACAAAGTGGGGTTCGAAAGAACCTAAGGGTAAGATTTAGCAGGTCTCGTCCTGACACTGATGGTGACTACTTGTTACCTACCTCAATTCTGGTCATAAGAGCTATGAGTGTGAATGTGTATGTTAAGTAGTGTGAGGGTGTGTGACTGGAAGGGGCTGGAGGAAATAGAGGCAGAGAAACTCAGCAACCCTGAGTTGCAGAAAAGGAGCTTTTTTAGTGTCTCTGAGAAATGACTCTGTTATTATGTCTGCATGCCAATTATACCTGTACTCTACATACTTTTAACTTTAGGTAACCTCATGTTAACTGCCTTTTTAAGCTGAGGAAACCAACACCCATGAAGATAAAATGACTTGACTCAAATTGGACAGCTTGTCAATAGCAAAGCTGGAACCAGGCTGTAAAGCTTCTGATTTCTTGTGTAAGATACATTTTTCCCCTAGATGACTTTTTTAACCACGGGGCTCTGAAAATAAGCGGTCTCTTCAATGTAGCACTGTATCCCTGTAGGTTGTTGCAAATAGTTCTTCAAAACTTGAAATAATTATATCATCTTAACAAATGACTTATAAATTCCAATTCAATATAAAAATATGATTTAGGTATATGTTAATTAAACTATCTTTTAAATTCCATAACCATAAAGGAAAATAATTGTAGCTATACAAAATATCTATTCTTTATTTAAATACATGTTCCTTGTGGGAGAAGTGTTTAAACAATAGAATCAAAAACACTGAATTAACTTCTGCAAGGGCTGTTTAGGTAAAAATCCTTGGTGAAGCTGAAAACTGCTTGAAGAAATGTATAGCTGTAGAGATGTGGCAGAAGTTTGTCTTAAACTTGAATCAGCTGATATTATTTTGAAAAATAATATTCCATTTTGCAAAGCCTGAGAGTCATACAACAAAGTATGCCTTCTTTTGAAAGGTGTTAAATTAGACCACAATTTTCTTTAAAAATTTATGAGAAATATACTGTGAATCACAATTGGTAAACATTCTATTTCTCTAAATATAACTGAATTTTATAGCATTGTTACTAAATAAATGAAATAAGGCATGATACTTCTTTCCTCTTCATTCTGTGAAGGCTGCTCTGATCTGAAATGGCTAAAGATGAGATAACAGGAGGACAGACTGAAAATTTGCCCTTCCCTTCACAACTGAGGGTAGATAGTCTTTTGAGAGTGTAGTATTTTCCACTGAAATAAAATGTTAAGAGAAATGTAATTTCTCTAACTTTAGAGAAATTACAATACACGTCTGTAAACACATTTTTTCGTATTAGATGCCACATTTGTAAAGTAGTAGGTGAGTCAGAAACAAAATAAATGCTATGGAGAAGATTATTTTATTTATAGATGAATGTAATGAATAAATTAAACTCCAAATTAGTACAGAACTAATGATGCATTCTACATATCTTCCAGATCTCAGTTTATTACCATTTTATAACAGACTTTCTGCATATTCTAACTCACTGATGCCATGATATTGTTTTTGTGGGGAAAAGAACCTTTTTCAACAGAATAGAGGTTAACCAAGTTTTATGTCTTAAACTATTTTTTTGCAGATCACCAGAATTATGCATTACTATAAGTAATCTTAAAATTATATGTACATAAAGATTGGCCATTTAATGAATGTATTATTCTTTGTTAATATTACAGGTAGGCTCATATTCCGCACTAAAATGGTCATAAATAATATAGTGTCTGCTAAGTCAGGTTAATTTTAAAAGCAGAGTTTGTGGTGCATCTTAAATACCAGCATTCTCAGTGCTATAGTTTAAAAAAAAAAACAGTCATGCACGTAGTTTATACCCCACCCCTTGCCCCCCAAATTCATTTGGATAAGTTTTGTGGGGCTTTTTCTTTTCGTGAAAATTATTGTCACATCATGTGCGTGTATCTGTCACTTTATCTGAATTGCATGTGAATTATACCTTGAATAGATTCCCCAAACTGGAGAAGCGAAAATGTTCCTCTTTTGAATATTTTAGACTTGTATGAGTTCTCTAGTATTTTTGTTTTTGTGCAAGGCCGCTTGTAAGGCGGCCTGGAGCCTTGAATCCTGACAGCCTCCATTAGCATTAATGCTGTTCTCTTATCTCCCGTTGCTCTCCTCCGCTCCCCCCCTCGCTCTTTCTTGTCTGATGGTTCACTGACACCGTTGACAAGGCTGACACCACCAATCAGCTTCGACTCAGCAAGGTCACTGTTCAGACTTGACTCGTGATTGGCTGCTGCGCTTCAGCGTGTTATTACTGTCTGATTTGATCGGAGGCAGGGGGTGGTCTCCAATCAAACAGAGAAAAGGTCCTAGAGAAGGTAATTAAATCCTGTCAGAGGCAATTATCGGTTCCAGGGCCATGACTCTGGCCCTGAATGCAGATGATCTGAAACTGTATTCTTGTAGAAATTCAAGAGGGCTCCTGGCATGGTTCAGTTAGGCATAAAAGAAGCAGCAGGCTTTCTGCAAACAATGCAGCCCTGTATTTTGAACCTTTCTGCCTCTTTTTCCCTTTACCCCAAGACTTCTGTTTTCACTGATCAAAAATATTCCTTTTCAGGCCACATTCTAATTAATTTAATAGACAAGGTTTTCCTTTCTTGTACATAAATAATGACAAGTTTTACCCAAGAACTTCTGCCCCCAAACACGGGCTGTGACAAACAGCCTTTATCAAAGTAAACCAAAGCATTTAATGGAAGGACACCAATCTGCAGTTTAGACCAAGGGAGAAAGAAATTTTAGACTCTAACATGGATGTTCTTCCTGTGGTGGCTTTTGCCCTATCTGTTTATACATTGCAGTGCACATGATAGAGTTGGCTGCTGTGACAAATCTTGAAGTTTCTACAAGGTAATCTAGTGATGACAGCACGCATTTAATGGCTACAGGTTTTTCTTTTTTTTCCCCCCCCCACAGAGAAAAACTGCAGCAGATTTCAGTATGTGGGGTAAGTGCCTCACCAAAACTATTTAGTAGCGTTAACATTTAAAAACTGAGGCCTGAAAAATAAAGACAGCAAGAAAGAAATGCTGTAGTTTTAATTGGGAAAAGAAAACAGAGACGAATGCCATAGGTGTACTTTTGCTTTTAAATAAATAGAAGACTTCAGTTTTGTGTCCTGGTGATTTGTCAATTGCTGTTAAATAAGCTTTGTGATGTCGCTTTCCCCAAGAACCCAGACTGAAAAGTAAACCTCTCTTCATATCCTAAATAGTAGTCATTGTTCTCCATAGCATTAATCAGTTTAGCATGAAAAATATTTGATCCAGTATGAAGGTATATAATTGTTTCTATATCCTCACACTACTGGCTTTAACAGACTTTATAAAATATTGCACTCAATAAATGCCAGCCTTACAAATGCATAGCCTCGATTTCAACCTTCATATTTTGTGAGCATGAGAATTCTTTTTGCAAGAATAAGATGTTCAAAACACCATTAAAACAATTTCTGTATTGTTGCTGATGAAACAGTTTAACCACTAGGGTTTCTCCCCAGGGAACAGTTAACTTTCCTCTAATCTTGGTTGTTTTCTTTGTTTCTAAAACACCATATTCCTTAATATGCCTGCCTTTATTTGTTTTGTTGAAACATAAACAGATGCTCTAAGCGAAACATCATTTTAAAAAAGTAGTCCCTGCTACTAGTCCATTAATCAGAATGAGGTACCAGGCTGGGAAAGAAATCGGTGGGAGAAGATGTTAATAATAATGAAAAATTGCTTTGGACACTGGTTGGTTGGATTTAAAAAATCACAAGTCCAAATCTTTACACGTGACTCTGAAAATGATGTTTAATTCATCCCATATTGCGCTTTTGGAACATCAAAGGCTTCATCAATTTCCTTAATAAAGATAAAATAGATATGTAGAAAGAAGCAAAATACTCACGAATCTGGCGGCATATTTTAGATCATTAGAACCAAGGTTCATTGCTAGTGCCAAATATTTCTCTTTCTTCTATCTGAGTGACAGCTCTATCTGTATCATTTTTGAGCTAGGTTATTTATTTTTATTTGACCCATCATTGTATATTATTGTGTGGTTAAGTTATTTTGTTTTGTTTTGTTTTGAATTGAAGTGCTGGCTGTTTTAACGAAGACTTTTCTTCAGAAAGAAATCTTTAGTTGTGAAAAAAAGGAACAGTACTTGTAAGAAAACAAACAAACAAAAATTGAAATGGTTTCCCCTGATATTTAAGATCAGTGCTTCTAAAACAGAAAAGAAAAAAGAAAAGAAGAAGAAAAACCCCTGAATGATCTGAAACTATATTCTGGTGATAATTCAGGAGGGCTCCTGGCATGGTTCACTTAGACATAAAACTATACCTAGCTTACTGAACAGTCCTCCGTATTCCAGCCAACATCATTTTATTTGCCCTGGTTGCATCTTTCAAGAGTCTTCACTGGATTGAGAGCTACTTAAGGGTAGAAATGGTATACTATTCCATCTGGTATACCCAGGAAACCAATAAGTAGAAGACAGCATCAATTCCACAGACCTTTATGGGCACCCACGTAAGCCCTATGAGATAGACCTACCCCCAAGTTGGAATCCTGGAAATCAGCAGTAACTACATTGCAACGTGATTCAATCAGAGAGGGATTAACTAAAATATCTTATTAAGGAGTGGGCCCTGGTGTGGCTGCTATTACCTGTGTCAAAGTCTAATTTGCTCTCCAAATAAAGATAGGAGCTTCTTTATGCTATTACTTAATTCTGTGAGCATTCAAGTCCAAAGTATCAGAACTGCCTTAATGCAAAATATCTGAGGTCGTTTGAATTATGAAGGTGGGCTGTCTGCATGATGTGTCTTTAAATGGTTTGTAAACAGAACTCTCCAGGGGACATTATGTTCGTTCAGTATTAAAATGTATTTTAAAATTTACAGTGTTTATGCAAAACATAGAAAATAATTCACATTTATCTCCTTATGTTCAGTTGCTTTGGTCAGCATTATTGAAATGGGAAGAGAGGATTTGCCTTTTAATTGGTCTTTTCCAGATTTCTGGTGAGATTCCTAGCACCACCAACTGCAGGAATACACATCCCAAACAAAGCCCACAGGGGTACATTTTCAGGATGGTGCATATGGGAACAATAATTTATGAACAGTAATAGGAGCTGGGTATGCAATTCCCTCCCCAACACCAGGATAAGTGTACCCCACTGATTACTGAGTGCACTGAAAATACTTGAGTAAATAAGATAAAAGCCATCTGCACATCTCTTTATTTGTAAGTTAGAATTCCTCGAAAGCAATGGAAAAAAATGACATTGAAATCACTATTAAGCAATATGTACTAAGAAATATATATACATACATATATACATATATATACACACACACACACATACACACACACATATTTTAAAGAAGGGCTGGCAGTGAAAAATTAGCTGGGCCTTGCTACATGGAGAATAAAAAAATTAACTTTCACCATTCTGTGATGTTGCTGTGAATTCTATTTATTTCAGGCTGCATATTCACCCCTCGAGGGATCTGAAAACTTATCAGGTTTTATTAATTTATTGGCTCTGCACTGAGGTATACTGTAAACCAATTTTAAGTACTTCATTTTGGTATTTATTCACTACTCACTAAAAGAAGCAGCCTTTCCTATAAACCCTGAGGGTTTCCATAATCAGTTGTATTATGGTTTCCTCAACCTGAGGATATGAAATCTAAAAACATTTAAATATTTCATTTGACATTTCTTAATATCATTTGATATTTCTTAATGATATTTCACCCTCCTTCTTGATTTGCAAAATTAGGAACACATTCTTTCAGCAGCAACATCAAAATTGCAGACTTGAGGGTGTGATTCCAGAAGATTCTCTTCTCCCTATTTACTGTAGATGGCAATTTTACCCTTCTTCCAGAGACAAAAACTGGGAATGTGATTGGTGGGATAGATAAGCTAACTTCATAACAAATTTGAAGTTGAACTCAAGGGTCAGAGAATGGTGCACTGGACTGAAAGTTGGAGAACTCAGTCCAGATCTGGTTCTGCCCTAATTAGCCACCCGTTATGTTAGCTGGGATCAGTACTGTTCAGCATCTGTTTCATTTCCTTTCCTCACTCCAGGGTTGCCACATAAAATACAGGACGCTCAGTGAAGTCTGAATGTCAGACAAAGAATAATATTTTAGTAAACATATGTCCCAAGTATT
This sequence comes from Rhinopithecus bieti, assembly GCF_001698545.2. Classification (NCBI taxonomy): domain Eukaryota; kingdom Metazoa; phylum Chordata; class Mammalia; order Primates; family Cercopithecidae; genus Rhinopithecus; species Rhinopithecus bieti. The sequence continues at coordinate 215,841 of NW_016803776.1, read as the reverse complement.
GCAGGGCACATACTTACACTAAAAATTTATTTTATGTTTATGAGAGATTCAAATTTTCCTGGACACCTTGTATTTTCTTTGCTAAATCTGGCAGCTCTGCCCACTCTACCTGCAGAGATTCTCAAACCCTAGTGCAAGCCAATGAAGAAGTTCTCCAAATATGGGGGCGATGTCAATGTGAGTACAAACACTGCCCCTTGATCAAATTTCTACTAGAACTTGGAGGTTAATTTCTTGCCTGTTATCTTTATCATCTTCAGATATCCCTGCAAATATTTTCTTTTATACTCTAATATCCAGACTCGTCTGTTCATCTGCTGCTCCCCAGTTAATCGTTCCTTTTTGTTTCCTTCTCTCAATTCCTTGCACAATGTTTCCAGGGGTTCACAGTCCTGTTATTCACAAAGTCCTCTTCATCTCAATGTTGGAGTGTCCTCCTTTGGTCAGATGCCTTTGAACCACAGTAATTCCATCCTGTGTAGGGACTGGGTAAAATAAGGCTGAGACCTACTGGGCTGCATTCTCAGACTGTTAAGCATTCTCAGTCAGGATAAAATAGAAGGTCAGCACAAGATACAGGTCATAAAGACCTTGCTGATAAACAGGTTTCAGTAAAGAAGCCGGCCAAAATTCACCAAAGCCAAGATGGCGATGAGAGTGACCTCTGGTCATCCTTGCTGCTACACTCCTACCAGTGCCATGACAGTTTACAAATGCCATGGCAACATCAGGAAGTTATCCCATATAGTCAAAAAGGGGGAGGCATGAATAATCTACCCCTTGTCTAGCGCATCATCGAGAAAAAATGGGCAGCCCGCAGCCCTCGGGGCTGCTCTGCATGTGGAGTAGCCTTTCTTTTATTCCTTTACTGTCTTAAGAAATGTGCTTTCACTTTACCCTATGGACTTGGCTCAAATTCTTTCCTGCACGAGATCCAAGAGCCCTCTCTTGGGATCTGGATTGGGACCCCTTTCTGGTAACATCTTTCTGGTAACCATGAAGGGACAATACTAAGGAAACCCCTGACTGAAAGGCTAATTTTGGGTAAGTGGTGGGGTCTGATAACATCTTTCTGGTGACCACAGAAGGGACAATGATGAGGAGACCCCTGACCTAAAGTAAAATCATCTGCACACACCAATTGGCTGATTTTGGGTAAGTGGGGGTGCATATACCCAGGTAAAGGGTTGCATATACCCGGATTGGTTTCGAGGTCCAGCTTAGGGGAGTTAGAGTCTTTCCTGAGACACAGAGAGTTAAAGATTCCTCTCAATAAAAGGCAAGGATGCTTGACCGAACTTGGGTTTGAGGCCCAACTTAGGAAGGTTCGAGTCCTCCTTAAGATTCAGGGGTTTAGAGGCCCCTCTCAGTAAAGTCCCTCTTGACTAAGAATGGGTTTGGCACCATGGGATGTTAACTGTTATTGTCTTTGAATTAATCTACCTTACACTTTGCTGAAAGCTGTGAGTGACAGGATTAGGCATGTACAGGACCAGGGACATAGGGAGCTTTTTTCTCCCTAAAAGGGAAAACTTGAGAGCTAACAGGACTGCTGGAAAAGATCCCTTCACCACTGACAAGCAGCAGCCTGAACTTTTCAGTGTCGCTGGGATGGGTGGGTCTTTTCAGTGTCACTGGGATGGGTGGGTCTTTCTCTGGCCTCTGTGAGCTGCTCACCTTCCCCACCCTGCTGCAGACAATGCTTTTCTCTCTCTCTTTCTCTTTCCTATCTTTTCTATTACTCAGGGCAATCATCTTGGCCAGAGACCACATGTTGAAAACCGTCCTTGGGAGCTTAACCTTGTAACCACGTGGCCGTGATTTCTGTTGGTCTCCCCCAACGCAATGGTGGCCCAGGTTGAATTCCCGGCTTAGGGAATGAAGTCCTTTCTTAATTCATATTTATCTGTGTGACCTTTGTCATTTGTTGATACTCTTCCCCACCACAAACCGTCTTGAATTTTCCTTTCTCTGAGCACCTGTGAGGTTACTCTTGGTAAAGTTCAAAAGCTAGACATATCGGCTGCTTGGCCTGACTAAAATTGGGTAAAAAGAAATTTCAAAAGGACTTTTTAAAGAGAGTGCTGTGGTTAAAAGTCAGCTTCATTAAAAGTGTATATTCAAGCTCTAACAGGCTGGCACTCGCTGGGAAAAGCAGAGGAGGCGCCACAGATCCTGTTTTGGGAAAAAAAACTCTGTTTTCCTCATGAAACCCCAGGAATTGGAAGTGGATAGATCCTTCTCAAAGTCTAAGGCTTTGTTCTGTTTTGCATTGTGTTATCTGACGTTTTTGATTTTTGGGGTTATCAGAAATTACTTTGCATTATGAGAGAGCTTTAGTGTGAAATAACTAGGTAGGAAATATAGTTTTGGGATGGGCTGATTCCCTCTTTTTTGGGGATCCAGCATCTGGTATAAAAATGGGACCCTTGGCCAGGTGCAGTGGCTCTCGCCTGTAATCCCAGAACTTTGGGAGGCTGAGGCTGACAGATCACCTGAGGTCAGGTGTTCAAAACCAGCATGGTGAACATGGCAAAACCCCGTCCCTACTAAATACACAAAACTTAGCTGGACATGGTGGCAGGCACTTGTAATCCCAGCTACTCAGGAGGCTGAGGCAGGAGAATCGCTTGAACCCAGGAGGTGGAGGTAGCAGTGAGCTGAGATTGTGCCACTGCATTCCAGCCTGGGCAACAGAGAAAGACTCTGTCTCAAAATAAATAAATAAATAAATAAATAAATAAATAAATAAATAAATAAAATTTTAAAAAAAAAGGACACTTAATTTTCAGAGATCTGTTTTTTCTTCTAACTGTGTTTGTTTATTAGGCCCTAAACACTGCATGCATACTTTCCTGACCCTGTACTCCAAAGGCTACACCCTAAAGTCAGTAATCCAATTAAAGAACTGACCAATGAAAAATCTTACAACTACTGGATCTTGTTCTGTCTGCCTTTGTATTCATATGTGTTGTGTGTGTGATGTTTATATATGAAAGAGCTTTAATTGGCTTAAAAATAATAACCAATTAAATATTTTGTGAGAGAAATAAAAAGTGTAATGCCTTTTGGTTCACATGGCTTTAGTAATCTTTGGGAAATAAAAATAGTTTTAAAGATGATTGGTAAAAGTCGTTAAGAATTGACATTATATCATGTCATTGAGACTACTGAAGAAACAGTTTGACATGCAAGGTATGTAAAGAAAGTGAAATGTGTTTTTGTAAAAGATTATAAGAAGGCATGGAAGTGTGGATTTTTTTTTTTTTTTTTTGCCTAGATTAAAAGGTTAAAGGATTGTTTTAAGTTAGGTAGAATAAAACTGAATGTTTGAGCAAATTGTGAAAAGTTTGTGAAAAATTAATCTTGTAAAAAAATTCTGTGTGTGAACATACTGGCTAAAGCTAAACAGGTATTACTCAGTTTTTCCGTAAATTGAGCCTTGGAATAAAAGCACAACAAGGTTTTCTGAGAGTATGCATCTGCTCTTTAAGAGAAAATCTGTAAAGGGTTATAGAAGGATTATAAAAATCATATCTTATGGTCAAACTGATTAAGATTGGATAGATTTATGTATAAAGTTTTATCAAAAATTGGGGTTTAACATTAATAGTATACTAATGTAAAGGTGAAACGTGGCTTATTTGGTATAAAAGTCATACAGGAAGCATTGTCAAATATGAAATGATGTTTGCTTTTGTTTGGGCTGTATTTGTATAAATGTGTTATTTGTCTGTTCCAAAATTATGAGAAACTCTTATAAATCTGATATGGCTTAGTGTATGTAATTAATAATTATAATTGTTATATAAAATTGTTATATGCCACAGAAGTAACCAATATTTCCTTTTCAATTGTGGCTTTAATAGGGGCTCTCCTAAGACATTTTGTCATCCATAGACTACTGTTGTCTTGTTTGATCCTCTTTAAAAGGTGGTTTATAACCAACCATAGGATTCTAATAGGTGTTATTAAATGCAGGTTTCTGATAACTTTAGAGATTGTGACATTAAGGTAGAGAAAAAAACTTTCAGGGCTCTCATGGAAAGCTAGAATGTTCATGACTATCAAGCAGAATTGGAGTTAACTGAATGGACTCATAGAAGACTGAATTAATATTTTTTTACTATTTGCTTAAAACGTTGCTGATCCTTTGTTTTTCAGAGTCAATGAAACTTTTATTTTGAGCTATTTCCAGCTTGTAACAATTGAGTAAAGTATACTCCTGTGAACAAAATTTGGAGCATGTTTGTTTCTCTCTTTACCTAATTTCTCCAGAATTTGGAAACTATTTGTAAGTATTTTTAACTTATGGCAATACAGTTCTTTGTTTAAGTGCAATAAGAATCTTTTCCTTTTGCAACAGGGCACAACTGGAGAAACTGGTTATTTTACAAAGGCTTTGACTGTAATGGCATGCTCACAGGATTCCTCAAGAATCCTGTGGTAAGTAAGGGAATGCAAGAATGCAAAAATTTGTATGAATTTCATACTAATTAGTATGAAATTTCAAATTAGTATGAAATTTGAAATTAGAAATTTACCCAACTCATAGGTATTTGAAGGTACAAACCCATGGTTGGGCTTGGCTTTAAAAAACAGTCTTATCTAAAAGTCCTTCTATGGAACAAAGTTCCGTCAAAGCCAATTTAAAAAGCCTACATGAAAATACTTATTTTTGCTGCACTTTATTCAAATAATCAGACCAAGTATAAAACTAAAGCTTATGTTTACAAACAAATCAGTCATATTATGATTTGCCTTTAGCAAAAATGGTAAACTGGAGAGGAAAAATTATGTTTCAAGAACTATGGTACACCTGTTATTACATTCTAGTTTTATCAGGTTTTTTTTTTAAGTTTTTTCCTGCATTTTATGCTGACCTTGAGTATTCCTGTGAAGCAATCAGTGATCTCTGGCTGCCACTCAGAAGAAATAAGAAGGATGGGTAATGTAAAGATCTGAACCCATATTCTAATTCTGGGCACATTGTAATCAGCTAGCAACCCCGTATCAGCTTGGTTCCAACAGTAACCCAGTTCATGGAAAGCCTTCTAATTTAATTTACTTCGATAATTTTACTTATTTTGCCTTACTGTTGTGGAATATATTGCTGTTGTACTCTATGTGTAGGAATGCAGGATAAGCTTACTCATCGTTTTCTTACACTGAACACTTATTAATCTTCCAGATATCACCTTTTGTCAGAACTCAAAAATTTTAAGTGACCCTTGCAAACCACAGCTTTCTGACTGAGCTCCTCTCTACCCTGAATACAGCAGACCCAATAGTTAGGTAGGAATATAATCACCCCTGTTCCGCATGAAGAAGTTACAGAAGATGGATCTTTGTCCCTCTACAACCCTTAAGATTAAGAGTTCTCCTGGGAGGTGGAGGTTGCAGTGAGCCGAGATCACACCACTGTACTCTAGCCTGGGTGACAGAGCAAGACTGTCTCGGCGGGAAAAAAAAAGTTATCGTGTAAAAGGGAGGGGGAAATATGTCAGAGGCATTTGAACCAGAGCAATTCCATCTTGAGTAGGAGCTGGGTACAATAAGGCTGAGACCTATTGGGCTGCATTCCCAGACTGTTAGGCATTCTAAGTCACAGGATGAGATAGGAGGTCGACACAAGACATGGGTCATAAAGATCTTGCTGATAAAACAGGTTGCAGTAAAGAAGCCAGCCAAAATCCACCAAAACCAACATGGTGATGACAGTGACCTCTGGTCATCCTCAGTGCTGCACTCTCACCAGCACCATGACAGTTTACAAATGCCACGGCAACATCAGGAAGTTACCCTGTATGGTCTAAAAAGGGGAGGCCTGAATATTCCACCCCTTGTTTAGCATACAATCAGTAAATAACCATAAAAATGGGCAACCAGCAGCCTTCAGGTTGCTGCCTATGAAGTAATCATATATATACATATATATATATTAGATGGAGTTTTGCTCTTGTTGCCCAGGCTGGAGTGCAATGATGCAATCTTGGCTCATGGCAACCTCTGCCTTCCAGGTTCAAGTGATTCTCCTGCCTCAGTCTCCCGAGTAACTGGGATTATAGGCATGCGCCACCACGCCCAGCTAATTTTGTATTTTTAGTAGAAATGGGGTTTCACCATATTAGCCATGCTGGTCTCTTGCCCAGGCTGGTCTCAAATTCCTGACCTTGTGATCTGCCCGCCTCAGCCTCCCAAAGTGCTGGGAATACAGGCATAAGCCACCATGCCTGGCTTTATACAAGAATTTTATCATTATCCTTGAGAATTTTAGCATCCATATAGAGATTTTACTGATATCCTTTCTTGGCATGATTTTGCTTCTTCCAAAAAAATTGCAACTAACACTAATGGTTAGGATGTGGAGAAAGAGGCAGAAAAGGAAAAAAGGAGAGCAGGACCTCATCTCAAGGTTGTGATCTGAAGAGGTGAAATCCTTTTAGGATTGATAGCAGAACTGACAACATGCAAGTGGAAACCTGTTAAAGGATAATCATGTCTAGACAATTTTATCAACATTATGTAAAAAGTATCTTCCCCTAAACGCACCATGAGCCATCCATCCGCAAATTAATACCCAAGAGAGTGAATTGGACAATCATGGTCAGAGTTTGGTTCAAACAGGTTGTAATTAAAGAGTGCTTATAATTATGGGGCCTCAAATAATCTAACAGTGCATCTTTTTTTTTTAACAACATAATTGAGGTCTACAGAGATGAGATGCCAACAGATGTGTTTCAATGGCTTCCAGGAATTAGTATGGGAGTGATAAGCCCCAATATAACTAGATTTGAAACTTAAGAGATAATAAGATGATGACAGAGTGTAGGTAAATGTTATCAACTAGGAAACCTGATGAAGAACTGGCATCGATAGTGAGGAGGATGCTGAAGGAGAATGGGCACTATTGAACTTCTTTAATCTCATGAATCAGCTGGGACAAAAAAATTCTTGACATGTTTACCACCACATTTGCTTTTCATGGCTAGGCCCATCTTTACTGATCAATTATAACCTAGTGTCCTGTTCACATGCATGGGGCTTCTGAATGAATCTCTTTCAATCCAACAAGCCAGGCAACTCAATCAATACATTAAAAGTGACATATGAGATAAAAACCCATTTCTTTACCTTAGACTAGATTGTATGAAACAACCTTTATAGCATTAAAATTCTTTCATGTTTAACATGAAAAAAATCTCAATGAGTCTTTCTCTGCTTTAGGAGATGATACAGACTGTAGCATATTATAATCAGGGTACTCACATGAAATTATTTCAAGTTCCAGAAAAAAAAAGAAGATACAGACATTTGCTATCTTCAATCCATTTTTCAAAATTTTAAACATAAAAAACCAAAAAAGACATTTAAATTTAATTTTGTCAAGATGAACAGGAAATTTCATTTTTGACATGTCTAACCACCACATTATCAGATATATAGCAATATTCAATTTTGTGAGCTTTTTTTCCTTTTCCATATATGTCATGTTGTAAATCCATTTTGAAGATACAATGACAGTTGCTTTTTTTTTTCAAGATGTCATTGGATTTTTCTTAAACCAGAACCTAAATCTAGCTTTGAAAACAAAAGTAGCCTCAAAACACAAGACCGATTATTCCCTCAAAGATCATCTCCATTTCTCCTCTTTGTACTGACAGAATGTGCACTTTCCATATTAATCATTGTGTTGGAAAACTGTACGGCAGGGGGGACACTCAGTTTTTGTTTTTTTTTTTAAAAAAAAGCTTATTAACCTGTCTTGAATAATTTTACCACTTGTGATGACACCAAAGTTTGAAGAAATATAAGGTAAGATATGTTATGAATTTTATTCCACTGAACAATATTGAATAAACCAATATTGAATATATAGTTGAATTATAGGAAAATTTGTCACTTTTTTTTTGTCCTTTTACACTTTTAAAATACACTTTTGCTGTCTTCACAAATAAAATTAATGCTCCATGTGGAAGACTTGGAAAGACAGAAAACAAAGGAGAAAAATAATTCGTATTTCTTTCTCCCAAAAGTTTTCAGGCTTATTATATTTCCATGTTCTTTGTCCTTTTTCCTCTCTCTCTCCCTGCCTTCCTATTTCCTTCTATCCTGCTGGCCCCATGAAGTATCCATAGTTATTGTTTCTGTTTTACCTTCAGCACCACACTACGAAAACTATTTCCACAAAAAATGTACATCCCTTCTTTATAAGTTTTTAATATAAATGTTACAATGAAACAGACTGTGCAATTTGATGAGATTTACAAATGTGTACAACCATGCGACCTACATTAAAATCCAGATATGGAACTGTCTCACCTTCCAGTTAATTCCCAACACTAACCCCATGATAACTAATGTTTAGTTTTTTCTGTTCTTGAGTTTGCTTAAATGGAATCATACAGTGTGTAGTGCTTTTGATTTGGCTTCTTTTGCTGAACATAATGCTTTTGAGATTTGTTCATGTTGTTGCACAAAGTAGTTCAATCTTTTTTTATTGCTGAGTAGAATTTTATTGTATGACTATTCCACAATTTGGCTACGTTATCTGTTCTCCTGTTGATGAATGTCTGGGTTATTTCCAGTTTTTGTCTATTTTGAGTGAAGCTGCTGGAAACATTCTAGTACAAGTCTCTTATGGATATATGCATGATTTTCAGTGGTCACACAGTATACCAGTGAATTTGTATGTTGTAAATACTTAATCAAACCTGAGTGTTGCTCAGTAAATTATTTTCTGTTTTAACAATCAGAAAGAATGCTATCTTGTAAATCTGTATGAGCTTTATATTATTCTTTTTAAAATAAATAAAATACAGATGACATAAAATTTACCAGTTTAACCATTTTAAGTGTACAGTCCAGTGGCATTAAGTACTTTGTACAACCATCACCACTATCCATCTCCAGAACTTTCTTGTCATCCCAAATAGAAACTCTACACTCATTAAAAACTCCCATTCACACCTCCCTCTAGCCCCTGCTAACTACTATTTTATTTTCTGTCACTATGAATTTGACTGTTCTAGGTACCTCACAAAAGTGGAATTGTACAAAGTTTGTCTCTTTTTGTCTGGCTTATTTCACTTAGCATAATGTTTTTATTATTCACCTATTTTATAGCATGTTTCAGAATTTTATTCTAACTTAATACTCAATATATGCATACAGTAATTTTGTTTATCCATTTGTCTGTTGATAGACATTTGTGTTGATTCTACTTTTTGACTATCATGAATATTGCTGCTATGAACTTGGATGTACAAATATCTCTTCAAATCGCTGCTTTCAATTCTTTTGGGTCTTTATCTAGAAGTAGAATTGCTGGATCATATGGTATTTTGTTTAATTTTTTTGAGAAGCCTTCATATTGTTCTCTATAGTGGCTACACAATCACATTCTCACTCCATGAAATGCATGAGGATTCCAATTTCTTCACTTCCTCACCAACACTTACTATTTTCCATTTAGTTTTTTTTCCTGATAATCATAATGGTTGTGAAGTGGCATCTCATCATGATTTTGACGTTGTGAATTTTTGTGCCTAACTTTGAATATATTCCTCATTATGTGTTTAGGCAACATTTCTAGAAATATTGTGTGTCCGAAGTGATGTCCATTACGGTCCCATAATATGCAGAGCCACGTTTCATTCTAGAAAGGGTATGCTACTTTATTCCATCAGCAGTGACATGAATTCCTTTTTAGCTTGGTATTTCCTTTCTTTTTTAGACAAATGTAAACTATTCTAAACCATTTTCTTGATGGTTTCCAATATCTGGGTATTTCGCCTTCATTGTGGCAATTATCCAGTTACTTGAAAATATTTTCATATTTTGCTTACTGGTGATCACCAATGTTTGTGCTAATGGCCACTAATTAACTATAATCTATGAAGAACTTGAAATTTTCTCATCAATTAACTTTTTTTTTGTTTGACAGTCTCGCTATGTCATTCAGGTTAGAGTGTAGCAGCATGATCTTGGCTCACTGCAACATCTGCTTCCTGGGTTCAAGTGATTCTCCTACCTCAGCCTCCTGAGTAGCTGTGATTATAGGTGCCTGCCACCATGCCTGGCTAATTTTTGTATTTTTAGTAGAGACAGGGTCTCACCATGTTAGCCAGGTTGGTCTCGAACGCCTGACCTCAGGTGATCCACCTGCCTCAGTCTCCCAAAGTGCTGGGATTACAGGTGTGAGCCACCGCGCCTGGCCATCTGTTAACTATTATTCATCAATAATTTGTAGATTATGCTTTCCTTGTTTCCCTGTTCTCCATATAGTACTTTGTCTTCTTAAGGGATCTTGCTGTGGTCTGAATGTTTGTGTCCCCCAAACTCCTATGTTCAAATTCTAATCCTCTAGATGATTGTATCAGAAGGTGGGGACTTTTAAAGGTGATTAGGTCTTGAGGCAGAGCCCTCATAAATGTATTAGTTCCCTTATAAAAGAGACCCCTGAGACATTCCTCACCCCTTCCATCATGTGAGGACACACTGAGAAGATCCCATCTATGAACCAAGAAATGATTCTCCACCAGACACCAAAGTTGCTGGCACCTTAATCTTGAACTTCCCAGCCACAAGAACTATGAGCAATGAACTTCTGTTGCTTATAAGATGCCCAGTTTACGGTATTAAGTTATAGCAGTCCAAACAGACTAAGACAGATCTTCATAAATTATAGTAACAATAATTATTTATTGTATTTGCACACTGTTTTAACTATTTACACACCATATTATTTAAACTCTTTCACACACATTATATTTCTAGAGTCTCATAACATCCTTTCTAGGAAGGTAGGAAACGTACTATTATTATTATAGGTGAAGAGAGAGATGCAGAGAAGTTAACTGTGAGGCCAGCAAGCTAGTTAGTGACAGAGGCAGAAGTAGAGGCTGACTCTTCCAACTCCTATTTAAAGCTCTTTCTTGGATACTATACAACCTTCCATAAATATATAAAAGGAGTCTTTTTTAAAAACACCATATGTATAACATTTAACATAAAATAAGTGAGCTCAAATAGAATTTGCCACTTTGTCAGGCTCAACACACATAATTTTGATATGATGCCAGGATCTAATGAGGATAGGCATATAATTTCATCATTACACTGAAAATAGACATTTTGAAGCAAGCACAGTGGACAAATTAGCTCATCATGGACAGATGATAGTTGTTATTTTCAATTACTTCATGAGAATTTTTCTCAATAATGTTGTACAGTTGCAACTGTCTCACTTTATTTGGCGTCCAGTAAGACATGTGGCCTCTAGGGCAGGAAAAAAATCTCTGTGATGCTTTCTTAGTCACCGAAAACTTATTAACATGAAAGGTGTCATACCTTTAGAAACTAAAATGTGAGGTTAGAATCAAAATTTCAAAACATTTTTAAAATCAAAAATTTTGAAATGATCACAGCTGAACAAAAGGTAAGAATCTTCCAAACTCTGAGCCTAGCTTCCTTCTGTAGGAATGACATTCCTACGCAGGTGTCTGGTCTGCCGACTCAGTTTTGGCTTTATACTTGGAACTCCTGCAGAGGTAAATAAATTCCTAGCTCATGGCTGTCAAACATATTAAATCAATTTTTAAAAAGGAAGTCTTTATGGAATTCCAGTGTAGGAAATTGAGAAAAGTGGAGCAACGCTGGTTAAAATAGAGAATTAAAGCAAAGAGAGGAGGCAATCCTCCCGCGTTGGCCCTCCCAAAGTTCTGGGCTTATGGATTGCTTGAGCTTAGGAATTCAAGATCAGCCTGGGCAACATGGCGAAACTCCATCTCTACAAAAAATACAAAAATTAGCTAAATGTAGTGGTGCGTGCCTGTGGTCCCCAGCTTCTTGGAAGACTGAGGCTGAAGTGGGAGGATTTCCTTGGGAGTGAGGGGTGCGAGGCTGCAGTGAGCCAAAGTCCTGCCACTGCACTCCAGCCTTGGTGACAGAGTGGCACAGCTTGTCTCAGAAAAAAAAAAAAAAAAAAAAAGAGAGAGAAGGAAGGAAGGAAGGGCCTGTATGTGGGGAAAAGAAAGGAATGTATAGCCCAATAGAAGGTGAGGCTAGAGGGACAGGTACAGCTGAGCTATGTAAAGAGATGACTGGCTGTGTTAAGGAGTTTTGTCCTTGTCATAAGAACAACGGGAGGGGGCCGGGCGCGGTGGCTCACACCTGTAATCCCAGCACTTTGGCAGGCCGAGGCAGGCGGATCACGAGGTCAGGAGATCAAGACCATCCTGGCTAACACAATGAAACCCCGTCTCTACTAAAAATACAAAAAATTAGCCAGGTGTGTTGGTGGGCACCTGTAGTCCCAGCTACACGCGAGGCTGAGGCAGGAGAATGCTGTGAACCTGGGAGGCAGAGCGTGCAGTGAGCCAAGATCGTGCCATTGCACTCCAGCCTGGGTGATAGAGCGAGACTCTGACTCAAAAAAAAAAAAAAAAAAAAGAACAACGGGAGGTTAGTGAGAGTCAGTGGCATGGCTCAGTGTGCGTTTTGAGAGCATCACTCTGCTGTGGTATATAGAGCACTCTGGGAAGGGGCTCACAGTGGATGGGAGTAGACAAGTCAGTAGACTAGTGCTGTGATCCAGGCAAAAGAGGAAGAGGGGAAGAGTGGATGGATAATGCTTGTTTAGGAAGTAAAATTTGCAGGACTGAGAGGATATTAAGGGAGAGTCATGAGAGGGAGGAAGATGTTAAATGCAGGATTTTGGCTGGTGTAATAGATAATGCAACTGATGGGGGATAATTCCTTTAGAGCAGGGGCCAACAAACTATGGCAGATCCTGCCTACTGCCTGTTTCTGAAATCCAGTTTTATTGGAACACAGCCATGCTCATTTGTTTATGTAGTGAGTATGGCTACTTTTGTGCTATAAATGCAGAGCTGAGTAGTGGCAACAGAGCCTGGTTCACAAAGCCTAAAAAATTTATTATCTATGTCTTTACAGAAAAAGTTTGCTGACTTGGGCCCTAGAGAGAATGTGTGTGTGTGTGTGTGTGTGTGTGTGTGTGTATAATACACATATTTATTTGATCCTTGTGGTAGGCCATTCTTGCATTGCTATAAAGGAATACCTGAGACTGGTTAATTTATAGAGAAAAGAGGTTTAATTGGCTCACAGTTCTGCAGGTTGTATGGGAAGCATAGTGCTGGCATCTGCTTCTAGGGAGGCCTCCGGAAACTTATAATCATGGTGAAAGGCAAGGGGGAACAGGCATCTCACATGGTGGGAATGGGAGCAAGAGAGAATGGGAAGTAGGTGCCACACTTTACAATAACCAGATGTCGGGGGGACTCACTCACTATCACGAAGACAGCACCAAGCCATGAGGAATCCACACCCATGACTCAAACACCTCCCTTCAGGTCCCACCTCCAACACTGAGGATTATATTTCAATGTGAGATTTGGGCAAGGACACATATCCAAACTATATCAACCCTTGAACAACACAGATTTGCTGTGTGTGTGACATTTGATATGTCAAGACCAGCCTCTCCTTTTCTTCCTCCTCCTCGGCCTACTCAATGCAAAGATGACAAGGATGAGGACCTTTATGATGATCTACCTCCACCTAATGAACAGTAAACAATTTTATCTTCCTTATAATCTTCTTAATGACATTTTCTTTTCTCTAGCTTGCTTTATTGTAAGAATACAGTATACAATACATATACGAAATACAAGTTAATTGACTGTTTATGTCTTTGGTAGGCTTCTGATCAATAGTAGGCTATGAGCATTTACGTTTTTGTGGAGTCAAAACTTACATGTGGATTTTCACTTGCATAGGGGTTTGGTGCCCCAACCTCCATGTTGCTTAAGTGTCAAGTGTGTGTGTGTGTGTGTGTGTGTGTGTGTGTCCATGTGAAAAAACATGAGATTGGGAGATAATGAGTTTGGTTTTGTTCGTATGCATTTGAAGTGCTCTGAGAAAGCCAAGGGATGAAGCGAAGTAGGCAGTTACATATAGGACTTCAGAGGTGTTATCAATGTAGGAGTCAACTGTGTGAAGGTTGAAATGGTCGTAGTGAGTATGGATTAGACCACGTAGGGGAGATTAGAGTGAGAAGAAGAAGATGGCTTGGACAGAGCCTGGAGAAAGTTCATCATTTAAGAGCCAGATAGAATAGTGATCAGAGAAAGTGTGAGGCCAAAGAATGTGGCATTATGGAAATCAAGTACATTTATTTCCTAGGGCTGCAGCACCACAATACCACAACTTAGTGACTTAAAACGGATATTTATTCCCACACAGTTCAGGAAGACAGAAGTCTGAAATCAAGTTGTCGGTAGGATTGGTTCCTTCTTGGGAGCTCATAAGAAGAATGTGAGTGCATTCTATGTCGGTTTTAGCTACTGGTAATGCCATCAATCCTTGGCATTCTTTGGCTTATAGATAGATCACTCCAATCTCTATGTCTATTGTCACATAGAGTTTTCCCTATATTCTCTGTCCATGTGTGTCTTCTCTTCTTCTGATAAGGTCACTAGTCATATGGGATTAAGGACCCACCCTTCTTCAGTGTGACCTTGTCCTAACTAGTTGCATCTGGAATTACCCTATTTCTAAATAAGGTCATATTCTGAGGCCCCTGAAAAGGACATGATTTTGGGAAGACACTATTCAACCCACTACATTGGAGGAAAAGATAATTTCTAAGAGGAAGCAGTATGAACAGCATCTGATGCTATGGAGATGTCCAGAAAATGGTTTTAAATTCATCCTGATTTATTGGATACCCAAAGATAGAATTTAAGCAGGTTATACTTGCATCTGAATGTGCAGATTCCCTTCCTGTTTCCAGTCATCTGCAGTTTTATTGATGACTTGCATTGGAGAGCCTGTCTTTATTTTTGAGAGATGCCCCAGTTGGTGTCCCTCATGTGGCACAGGGGTCTTGGCTCTGGAGCAATGTGAGAGTAGACATGCCACCTTTGGAATTTCTCTTTTTGATCTCTGCAACCACTTGATTTCCCATGGAGATCTTTCCTTAAGTAATATCCAAGCTTGTTCCTATTTAGAGTGCACAAGGGCTAATGGGATCACTAGCTGAGGTGAAATGGTTGCAGATGGTAATGTGAAGACTAATTTATTTTCAGAGGCTTTTAGGAATTCATGTACTTTTAATGATAGCTTACCATAACCACAAATCCCTCATTTTCATTTTTTAAAGGGAGAGGATATTGCCCATTATTAACAACACACGAAGATAGAGTAGGCAGCTAATTGACCCAGCTAAGCTAACACAATTGTGGCGGGGTTATGAAAGCTGAAGAGCTTTACTACGCTCCTAGGACTTTTGTCTCATTTTTTATATTGACTTCTCTGACCTCTCTACAAGCCATTTTCACCTGCTCGTCTCTCTTCCTCAGTTATGCTTCCATCTGGCAGGCCCACAGTGAGGTCTGTTGGGTAGTGTTTTCTGTGATCCTTTCTTTTTTTTATCAAAAAGCTGAAGCTGCCTGTGCCCCTGCCAATAGGATGGTGACTTTTTCTTGGAAAGGGCAAAAAGGGGCGGGATTACATCCCATCCATCACTCTGTTCTGGGGTCCTATTATCTGCTGCTTCTTAAGCCAAAAGGTAGGAATGACATGTTGCCTGACACTAGCCTGGGAGAGAGAAGGAGGGAAAAACGAAGGATGGGAATAGAAGTTATATATATATTTATTTCTTGACATGAAAGGAAAAAATAAAGTCTTAAATAGACAGAAACTGTTAATTCCAGGAGAGAATATGTTAATTCCTTCCCTGGTGTTTGAAGAGAGTTGGATAGCTGATACCATAGATCTATAAATTCTTAAAGGCCAGAGGCCTCCCAGACAGTCTGGCAGGGCTGGAGTTCTCCTTTGCTGATTGCTTCTACCCCTTCTGCTCCCATCTCTTCTGATACTGGACTCTTGGTCCTGCTCCCCACATTTAGGTCTGTCTCTAATGAGTTGTAGGCTTATACTTAGTCTTTCCAGGTCTTGAAGCTTGAGTTTTTTGGAAGGATTTTAACAAGGGTTGCACTCTTGGCCGTTATCCACGGCTCTATACTGCCTCACACTCCATCCATCCCACCCAAGAAAGCCCGATTGCTGACAACAGGATAACAGTCAGGATCAGAAACCTAGAGATCTTCATGGTTTAGGAAATGGCACATAGTCATTCATGGTGGGAAACTTGTGGATTTTGAAGTCAGGCCCACCCAAGATGAAATGTCGAGCTGTGATCACTTCTATTTTTACTTTAAAAAAATTCCACTAAGTACATTCTAAAAACAACACAATAATGTTTATATATAAAATATACATGAAAAACCATGGGCTGAGGAATATGTATGCACTGGAGGATCGTTATTGTCCTGAGGTGAATCTGGAAACCAGGTAGGACTAGGCAGGGAACAAAGGAAACTTCAGGTTTTTCAGCAATGACTTAGGTCTTTTCTTTTTTTAAAAAAATCTGAAGCTATTAGGGCAAAATTTAACATTATAAAAAATTCTGATCTTGGGTTATGTTATTCTCTCTATTTTTCTCCATTGATCATCCTTTCATAAATTTGTTTGCCATTTTTATTTTTTATAGGAATTGTTTGTTCATAATTGCCTTCTGTTTTTCCATTGGGCTGTTTATCCTTTCCACATTGCTTTGAAGTTACTTATATTAGTTGAATATGTGTATTGTAGCATCTGTCTATGGCTTATCATTGCCTTTTCTTTTTTGAGTCTTTTGACAAGCAGTGAGTAATAGAAGAGATAACAGAAAATGACTTATCAAAACTTTTCCTTTATGCCTTGAGCTTTTGGTGTACTGCTTAAAATTCCTTCTTACCTTAAGTTCATAATGTTTGCTATTTTCATATGTTTTCTTCTGATAGAATTAAAGTTTTGTTTTTCCTATAAGTCTCTAATCAGTCTGGAATTAATATTTTTTTGACATGAGTAATTTACAGATTTAGTTTAATTTTTTTCTATTTGGAAGTCCAACTGTCCTAAAACTATTTAATATTTGGTTATAGAAACACTGTTGATTTTGTATCCAAAATCACACTGAATTCTCATACATTTTAATAACCATAGATTTTACTCAATTTTCCATGCAAATTAATCCCTAGTGCTGCAAATAATGATAATTTTGTCTATTAGTAAGCCTCATATACCTTATTGCTTTCTCTTGCCTTATTATAATGTCAGAATCTCTAGTACAATGTTAAATAGTAGTGAAGATAATGGGCATCTGTATCTCATTCTTGACATTAAAATAAAAATGTTTTCAAACTTTTACTACTAAGTAGAAGTTTGCTATAGGCTTTTGTTAGATATGCTTTTATCAGGTTAAAGAAGTTCCCTTCTATTTCCAGTTTGCTGCAAATATATTTTTTAAAAATTATAAATGAATGGGACAAAGTTATATCTTTCTTTCTCATATAGCAGTTCTGAGGTGAATGTTTTAAACTGGCTGTTTGAACCTGCTGCTCCTTGAGGTCATTGAGGAGCCCAAATAACTGCTTTACCTTTCCTTAGACCACTGTTCTCATTGGGGGAGCAGAGAAGAAAGACTTGGAGGAAGCATGAAGATCTGAAGATCCAGGCCCCAAAGTGGCATACAAAGATACTATTCTCATTCCACTGGGGAGAAATTAGTCATAGGGTTACACATAACTGTAAAGGAGGCCAGAAATTGTAGTGCACAACCATCCCTGCCTAAAATATATATCTTATTTATTTCTAAAAACTCTCTATTTCTAATTATTTTTACTAACATCACTGCTTATTTGTGTTTATCAGAGATAGGAAAAAACCAAAGTGTTTCTGACACCAGATGTGTAGGGGCTGTTTCCCCAGACACCAACCAATTCTTCAGCAGATCTTAGCTGGGCATCCTTTAATTCAAGTCAGTTATGACACCACATACCCAGAAATAGCATTAGGTCCCACGGGTTGAGTTCGTCTCCATGACTGGGCCCCTCCAGATGCCAACCACAAGCCCTCAGTTGTGATCTGTGCTTCTGACCAACCAGCTGTAAATCAGGGTTTCCACAATCCCCTTCCTCAGGTTGCATTAATTTGCTAGAGGGCCTCAAAGAACTTAGGGAGACATTTTACTTATGTTTGCTGGCTTATTCATAAAGACTATAATAAAGTATAAAGATAAGCAGAGATACACTGAGTGAGTCTGGAAGGGTCCTGAGAGCAGGCATTTCTATTCCCATGGAGTTGGGATGTGCAGTTCTCCCAGCCCATGGATGTGTTCACCAACCTGGAGGCTGTCTGAACCCCATAGTGCAGGATTAACCACATAGGCATTATAAATTATTAACTATTTACACTCCCTCTCTTCTCTCTGGAGAATGAGAGGGTGGGGCCAAAAGCTCCAAGCTTATAATCATTGCTTGGTCTTTCTGGTGACCAGCCCTCAGCCAGGTGCCCACCAAGAGTCACCTCATTACAACAAAAGATGTTCTTATCATCCAGGAAATTAAGAGCTGTGTCAGATGTTCCTATCACTCAGGCAATTACAAAGACCTTAGGAGCTCTGTGTTAGGAATCAGGGTAAAAGACCAAATATTAGAATAAAAGATTCTCCTAGCATCCCTGTCTACAAAGGTATTAGGAAGTTTGTCTCAGGTACTGGAGCAGAGATGAAGTATTAAAACGTTACAGGTATGGTGACTCACACTTGTAATCCCAGCACTTTGGAAGGCCGAGGCATGTGCATCACTTGAGGTCAGGAGTTTGAGACCAGCCTGACCAACATGGCGAAACCCCATCTCCATAACAATACAAAAATTAGCCAGGTGTAGTGGCATGGGCCTGTAATCCCAACTACTTGGGAGGCTGAGGCAGGAGAATCACTTGAACCCGGGAGGCAGAGGTTGCAGCGTCCTGAGATCGCGCCATTGCACTCCAGCCTGGGAGACAGGACAAGACTCCATCTCAAAAATAAAAAATAAAAAAATAAAAAAATAAAAAAAGATTCTCCAACACTGTTATAACTCAGGAAATCTTACAAGGGCTTTAGGAACTCTGTGTCAGGGTCTGGAGGACTGGAGACAGAGACTTATATATATACATATATGTTTCTTATAATTTTATTGCTATTTTCTTCATATATATATATATACACACATGGAGAGAGAGAGAGAAACAGAGAGAGAGAATCTTGCTGTGTTGCCCAGCCTAGAATACAGTGTCACAGTCACAGCTCACTGCAGCCTCAACCTCTTGGGCTCAAGCAATTGTCCCACCTCAGCCTCCCAAGTAGCTAGGACTATAAGCATGCACCACCAGGCCCATCTATTTTTTTAAAAAATGTTGTAGAGATGAGGTCTAACTGTATTGCCCAGGCTGGTCTCAAACTCTTGGACACAAGCAATTCTCCTACCTCAGTCTCCTAAAGTGTTGGAATTACAGGCATGAGCCACCATGTTCAGCTTCATTACTGTTTTTTTCTCGATCAGTTGTTAAAGTTTGTTTTCTTTTTTCCCTTATAAACTCTGACATTAGTGAAAAAACTGACAAAAATCCAAATGAAGCCTGGAGTTTAGTTAATAGTAATACATACCAAGGTTGAATTCTCAGTTTTGAAAACTGAATCATAATAGTGTTATACGATCACATTAGGGAAAACTGGTTGAGGTACATTTTATCTCTGCAACTTTTATCTCTGCAACTTTTCTCTAAAGCTAAAATTATTCCAAAATAAAAACACTGTTTTAAAAAAGCCTTCAGTTTTGTTGATCATTACTACTCTGGTCTTGTTTTCTTTTTCATTGATTTGTGTCTCTCTTGGTACCACTTCCTTCTTTCTAATTGCTTTGGGCCTAGTCTGTGTTTCTAACTGTTAAGTTTAAAGGGGTGTGTCATGTTGCCTAGAGGCTGCTACTTGAGCCATATGAACTGTCTCAAATCACGTAATATCTCTTAACCTGTTACTCCCTCTTTATATGAGTACCTATAAAATAAGGTAATAATGCCTTCCTTCTAAAGTGGATACAAGGGTTAAATGAAAGCACACATTTAAACCACTCATAACATAGCAGTTAATAAATAATTGTTGCAATCATCATCATCATCATCATCATCATTCTTACAAGAAGAATCCATGATAAAGTGTTTTGGGTGTTTTGAACACATACAATGAAATTTGATGGGATTAATTTTTGGGTAATACTAGTTATATTACCTGCATGAACACATTTTTCATATTTTATTCACTATTCTTGTGTCATAAAATTCCATAGAATGCTAATCAAAACTGACGATGAGTTATGTGGAGGGATGTAGAAATATGTAGGAAAAAAATAAGTAAAGGAATTGTAATTGCTTTTGGTCTTGTATGTTGTATTGGACATTCTCTACTTGTCTTCCATGCCATGCTTCACCCTTCTACACTTCTACATCCTGTTCTGACTCCTGGGAAGCTAATCCCTATGGACTGAGTCAACCGGATTCCCTTATTTTTTCCCAAAGAGAGATGTCAGTAGGAGATTGGAAAGTGAGAAGAAAGAACATTTTTTTTTTTTTATTTTTATTTTGAGACGGAGTCTCGCTCTGTCGCCCAGGCTGGAGTGCAGTGGCCGGATCTCAGCTCACTGCAAGCTCCGCTTCCCAGGTTTACGCCATTCTCCTGCCTCAGCCTCCCGAGTAGCTGGGACTACAGGCGCCCGCCAACTCGCCCGGCTAGTTTTTTGTATTTTTTAGTAGAGACGGGGTTTTGCCGTGTTAGCCAGGATGGTCTCGGGTCTCGATCTCCTGACCTCGCGATCCACCCGTCTCGGCCTCCCAAAATGCTGGGATTACAGGCTTGAGCCACCGCGCCCGGCACTGATGGCACCTCGTTCGTGCCTTTTTTTTTTTTTTTTTTACTACTATTTCAATGCCTATTCCAAGGATAATACAGGGTGCATGAAGACATAATTTAAATAGTCAACATCTTCAAGCATTTGCTATATTCCAGGCGTCCTTCTAAGCTATTTTAATCATTGAAATTGCCTCGTGAGGTAGTTGCCACTAGTATCCATTCTGTTTTATAGATGAGAAAACTGAGATGTAGAAAAGTTAAGAAATTTGTTTAGGATCACATGATAAGCAAGTGGTCAGGATGTGATTTCAACCCAAGCACTTGTATTCCCACACCAGCACTTGGAACCATTGAGTTGCAACTGGCCCAACAATGTAGTTATGAGATGACTTTCAAGCCAATTTCAAAAGGTGCCAATCAGAGTTTCAGCATGAAATAGATGGCATACTGAAAACTGGCTAATTGAGGAGTATTTCATAAAGATCACATTACAGGGTTTAGGGAGACCAACAAGGGATGGTGCAATGCCTCAGGGCTAGCAATAGTGAGGAAATGCTACCATACCTAGTTCTAAAAGGACAAGAGGAGGAAATGAATGGTTACTGGAACCTGGAATAGTTACTAGCTGTTGCTTTAGCTATAAGAGAAGGCTGCCAAGCAAGAGTTACGGCATTTGACTGAAAAATGCAGCCAATATTGCCATGACCATGCAATGAAGGAGCCAGGAGAAGAAATACTTCCCTCTCATTTCCCTTCCATCTACCCATCTCCTGCTGATCTCTCTTACTGTTTAAACCCATTGTAAGCCAGAGAGCCAGGAGCCCAAATGATATAATCTATAAAGCTTTCCCTCCCAGGGGCCAGAGGCCAGAGCGGGGTGGG
Organism: Rhinopithecus bieti; assembly: GCF_001698545.2. Classification (NCBI taxonomy): domain Eukaryota; kingdom Metazoa; phylum Chordata; class Mammalia; order Primates; family Cercopithecidae; genus Rhinopithecus; species Rhinopithecus bieti. Next base: position 194,162 of record NW_016803776.1, on the reverse strand, counting down.
GAATAATATAGAGGGGAAATAGAAAATACCCAGTAGAGTGAATTTTTCTAATTAAGGAAATATTTTTGCTCCTGGAATAGTTTTATACAAGACTGAATTCTAAAACAAAATGATCATATTCAACAAGGTGTTAACAAAGATTCCTTCTCCTCTTTATTTTTACTGCTTTTGAAAACAAGTTAAGCTTTTGTAAATATCCACACATACTATTCAGTTAAGTCTCTGTGGCAAAAATGTTTATATGTCTGTGAGTCTGTAGATATAACTCAGTGGATGGAAGCCACAGTTAGGTCTATTATCAACTCAGGAATAGTGATTGACCTTTAGGCTACCGTATAGCATTGTCACCATACAAAAAGAAGTGCTATAGGCTACAATAATTTAAAGTCATTCACGTCTTTAATGCTGGAGATTGGTAGATCCAATTGTATACATTTTCTAAAACGTCAGCAACTGTATGAACTTTCTGGATTATCTGTTTTAACTTCCCACTCACGGAGGGAATACTCTCCATAAGAAAATTCAAAAGGATCATTTTTCAATCTATAAATCAATTCAATCCATGAATCCACAAATCAAGGAGAGAGAACTTCTTGAAATTCTATAACACTACTGATCTGCAATTCTCACCTTTTTCAGATGGGTTTTTTCTCCCTCTCCCATTATTTTTTTCTACCATATCCTACTTTACACCAATACTTAATTTTTAAAATTTTTCTTTAAGTTATCTATTTTTTCCAATAAACAGCAGTCAGACTACAGCAATGTGGAATGGAAGAGTGAATTAAAACTCTGTTCATCTATCTAAGCATTTTTCAGAGAAAGAGAAAAAAAAGTTAATATCTTAGGCTTGGTGCAAGTTAGTGTATTTACACAGAAAGGCTTATGTGTATATCAGGGGCTGTGTATTATTTGTTTCATTTGAATCACACAATAAGGTAGATACTAACATGTCCATTTTTACAGGTATGAACATTAAATAATTTCCTATGAATAGACAGCTAGGCCCAAGCCCTAACTCTGTCACTTCAACCAGTGTTTCTCAAGGAAGTAAAGAGAAAGAAGGAAAAATGCCTCTGGAGGGGATGCTTGAAAATATTTGTGGGCATTTTTTTTTTTAATGTCACAATAATTGGGGAATGCTACTGGTGGCCAAGAGGAGCCATAAGTATCCCGCGATGCTCTGGACAGTCTAACATAACAAAGAATTCATCTACACAGTCATGCCCACTTAAGAAACACTGACCTGTATCACTCTAAAATAAAATGGAAAAACACTGAAATTGTTTACGTTTTGAGGTAAAATTAGAATGTTCAGCATTTATTATCTTATGAATTTTGATTATGTATCTATGTCTTTTAAAAAATGTGATGGGGAAAGAAGTTAGTTTTTTATAGAGAAATCTTACGGACACGGATGACAAAAGTGAAAGCTGAAGGAAAACTGTGATACTCCAAAGCAAATAGGAGATCATGTGACTGTAAAGTCACATTCTGGAAGCCTCATTTTACAACACAGTTAAAATTGGTATGAGAAAGGAAAGAACTATTGTGTAGATTGACAGTATTTATTAGTGTTTCAGGCAATACTTCGTAAGCAGTTGAATTGGCTCTTGAAAAATGTTTCTGGGAAACCTTATTGTTAAGCTCATCTCTTCTTTCCCAGTGGATAAGTTATGCCTCAGCCATTGGCTCGTGTGCTTTTTTGTTCATGTCAGATAAAGTAAATTGCTGGGGAAGGGGTGAACATTTTGAACTTGCTAAGAGGGCCTCCCTTTTGCTTTGATTATTTGAAGTGCAGACAAAGAGAGGGATCTTCTTCGGTGATTCAGCCACCATAAATCTTCCCATTTTCAGGTCCTTCCTACTTCATGCCCATCTCTACACATGCAGGGACTCTCTACCACAGTGATTTTAAATTTCTGTTCAGTGGCTACCATACATTTCCTTGGGTGTAGGGATTGGGGTGTAAATGAGTGGGAGAGGGAGTGTGGACTCCAGGCAGTCTAATTCCAGAGCACTAGAGTGTACATCAGGTTCGACCCTAGCACTACCACTTATTAGTTATGCAGCCTTCAGCTAGTTACTTAGCTTCTCCATATGTAAACTGGAGAGAAAATAGTAGCACTTACATCATAGAATTGTTGTGAAAATTAAATGAAACGATGGGAATAAAAGTATCTGACCCATAATAAATAGTCAATAAATGCAAACTATTAGTATTAATCATCTGACCTTATCCTGTCTCCCCAGCTTCAACTCCTTTACAATGCCTCACCATATACATTAGTTATATCAGATTAACTAGTTAGCATTTCCCAAATGTATTAGTCTGTTCTCATGCTGCTAATAAACACATATCCAACACTGGGTAGCTTATAAAGGAAAGAGGTTTAATGGACTCACAGTTCCACAGGGCTGGGGAGGCCTCAGGAAACTTCAGGAATTATAGCGGAAGGGGAAGCAAACATGCCCTTCTTCGCGTGGCTGCAGCAAGAAGTGCAGATCAAAGAGGGAAAATCCCCTTATAAAACCATCAGATCTGGTGAGAACTCACTCACTATTATAAGAACAGCAGCATGAGGGTAACCGCCCCTATGATTCAATTACCTCCCACTGGGTCTCTCACAGAGACAAGTGGAGATTATGGGAACTACAAGATGAGATTTGGGTGGAGACACAGTCAGACCATATCACCAAACTACCTTTCTACTGTGGCTCGTGCTGCACTTCTTGTAAGAAATAGTACTCTTCTTTTTGGGCACAACCCCATTGTCTTTTTAAGTTCAGCTAAAATGTCCACCAGGTTCACTTATCAGAATGAACTGCACTATCTTGACTTCTGCGTTAGGCATAGAGCAAATATTCAGTCCCCAACTCCTCTTTTCTGACATGGCCTGACTTTGAGGCCTAATATGCCAAGCCCCAGGAAGGGTCATGCTTGCTTTATAGCAATTATGAGGTTGGTGCAGTTTATGTCATTAAAAGTAACGGCAACAATCTGTTTTCTGTGTTCCCAAACCCCATTGTACCTAAGAGGGCTCATGTGACTCATTTCTGGCCAATAGGATATAAGGGCAGGGCTGCTGGGACAATCTACCTGGAAACCTTTGCTTTCCTGTTAAAGGAACTGATGTGGTTGCAGTGCTTCTCACACCTCCCTTTCCTCTTTCCTTCATTGGAGATGGTAACTCCATAGCAGCAATGGGCTGTAAACACGAGGGAGAAGTCAAAACAATTGATGAGAGGTTGGCTCTAAGAAGACTGAGTTGTTAACCAAGACTTGAAGCCACTTACCCTCATATTTATAAATATGTGAGAAGATCAGGCTTTGTGTTTTTAAGCAGTTGAAAGTCAAGCTTTCTATTATTTGCAGCTAAATGCATTTCTACTTAAAGAAAAGTAAAATTTCTTAAAATCAACAGCTCAGATATTTTCTGTTAATAAATATTACATATACTCATAGAAAATTTGTGAAGTACAGAAGGGTCTTTGGTAGGTTATTTTTCTAAATATTTTGGGTCTCTCGTTATAGGGGCAATATGGTTCCTCTCCAAGAACACAGGATTTGGCAGTGTGGCTTGTTTTGATCAATGAAATGTGAGAGAAGGGACATGTGCCACTTTCGAGAAAAAGCCTTTATTTTATTAAACCTCTGTTACGAGACTGCAGTATCCCAAATCGAAGCGTATCCTTCAGGCATGAATAAGAGAGAAGAGAATGTAGAGCTGTTATATCCAGCCCCACAGTGGACATGAAGATGAGACAGAAATAAGATTTGGGATGATTTCTTTTTGAATCATAACTGAACCTAAGCTGACAGATTTAGGCGAAGAAGAAGAAGAAGGAGGGGAGGAGGAGGAGGGGAAAAAATGTGTAATTCCCCTAACAGGAAGCAAATACTATTAGTGATTTTCTTCTTTAAAAATTACTGTTAGTAATTCGGTTAATTTACTGCATTACTAATAGAAGCTATTATTACTATCAGTACTAAATTACTATTAGTAATCTTATTGCATATTTTAAATATTTGAGATAGGCCATATTTTCTCAAAACCTATGTAATTGTTTTCCCTTGCTATTAAAATCTGTAGATTGTTCTTAATGATTACTTAATGTCTCATTGTTCAGAAACCCTTTTCACAGACCACAAAGAGGGCATTTGTTTTATTACTATTTGTGTGAACATGGAGTCCTCCCTAGAATTCCTTATTTATTTATGTAGTTAAGAACCCAGCAGAATACCCATATATAAGCTCTCAAAATTCTTTCTTCAAAGGAAGCAAATAGGAAATGAACAAAAATCATAAAGTGGACAGAGATACAACAGGAGCCATGGAAAAAGTGTCAACAATACATACCACATTTGCCTGGTTCCCTGTTTCTTTTTGGAGTTAATCATTTATAACTTCTGGGTCTATATTCTCATTATAGCCCATTTCTCACTACCTTGTGAATATTCATGAGAAGATTCCAGAGAACCAAGTGCTTAAAGGAGACTGTTTTTTGGCCATGTCATTAATTAAGTAATTTATTCATATATTTAGAATAAATGCCTATTATGTGCCAGGCCATGTTCTAGGTCTGGCAGATACAGTGGTGAATATGACAGGCAACATCTCTGCTTTGTGGAACTTTGCAGAATGAATGAATAATTTTGTATAGAGATAAGTGTTATGAAGAGACTAAAACAGGGAGTCATGAGAGCAAATGGGGAAGTAGGAAGGGAGTGGTTGACTTTAGCTTACGTGGTGAGGAAGGTCCTCTCTCAGGAGGTGACATTCAAGTTTTTGGCCTGCATGACAAGAAGTATGCAGCTACGTGAAGATGTAAGGGATGAGTGTGCCAAACAGGGAACAGCAAATTCACCCAAGAAAATAAAGAATTATGTGATGAGTGAGGAAAATAGGAAGAGATGAGCTGAGGTGGCCAAGGGTTCCCAGAGTTTGAAAGACTATGGTGAAGACTCTGGATTTATTCTTAGAGGAATGGAGAAGCCAGTGGAAGGATTTAAGCATTGGAGCAAAATCAAAGTCTGATTTATATTCTAAAATGTTCACTTGGTTGCTGCATGGAACATGGGTTGTTGGGGGATAAGAATGGAAGCAGAGAGACTAGTTAGAACCATTGTCATTCTCCAGAGAAGGGATGATGGAGGCCTAGACTAGGGTGGTGGTAGTGAGATGGAGAACAATGAATGGGCTGGAAACATGTTTTGAAAGTAGAGCCAGCAGAACTTCTTGGTAGATTATACATGTGCTGGGTCTCCTTTGTGATTTGTGCAGTGTTACTGCATGTGGACACTGGTGTCAAATGTCTCTGCTGGAATCCTGGCTCTACCACTTACTAAAATTGGGCAAGTTATTAAACTGTTCTTCAGTTTCTGTATCTGTGAGAAACTTCATAGAGTTGAATAAATGAGTTAATGCATGTGAAATGTTTAGCACCTGGCCCACAGGCGGCATTTGATAAATTTTAGCTATTACATTATTATTATTAAAACTGTGCACTCTATAGATTTTTTTATTCAGAAACAAGTGTACCTAAAGCACTTAGCTTTAAGTGGGTAGCGAATAGAGGACATGGAACAAGTAATGCAGGTGATTTATCTCAGGAGACTCGTGTCTCTCAAAGGGATAACTTCTCCAATTTTTCTCTACATTGAATGGATGGAGACTTATTTTCCTATGCCAGTGATAAGTCAGTGTGGGATATAAAAGACTGTTCAGAATGAAGCATAATACTTTTTTTCATCTTTGGTAATTCCCCTAAGATCTTCCTTTTATTCCTGCACTTTATTCATCTGCAATATAAAGGAGATAATATGGAAATTAAAGTGCTAATTTCAGTTGTTATGGGAATCAGACCACAGTATGGGGATTAAGAAACAAAAGAACAGAAAACACACACACACACACACACACACACACACACACACACACACATCACCTTCCCATAGAGGTTGCATTGAGTCTGTGGATTTTTCTGAACAATTTTCACAGCATTGAGTGGAAAAAATCCCCTTTTATTGCTAAATTTCTTAACACCATAAGGTGTAGTGGCACTCACAGTAATTTGTGGTTCCATTCATGGGTTTCTTAACCAAAAGACTATGAGAAATGTTGGAGGCAAGGTATATACTCTCTGTCTTATTGTTAGTTTTTTTCACTAATAGTAAAAGCTGCCATATGTTGACTACTAAACATGTGCCAGACACTGTGCCAAGTTTCCCACATATCCCATCTTATTTAATTCTTACCATAACTCTGCAAGATAAGAATTGTTATTCCCATTTTGGAGAAGATAAAATTGAGGCTTAAAGAAGTTAAGTAACTGGCTCAAAGTTACTCACAGTAGGTAGTGAAGCTGGGGACTTGAACCTAGATCCATTTCTAAATGCTATGCTCTTAACCACTCTGTTATAATACCTATACCTGCCAAATGTTTTATTGGACTTTATGTAAACTACATATGTGCTTTATGTGAAGTAAAATCCATGAAAATAAAATATAGCTTTTAGAAGAGGAAAGGCAAACAGATTTACATATGATAATTCAGGTTGCATAGGATACCTCATTTGTAATTCAATTTTAGAATCACTATCTTAAATTGCTCACCCTGTGGTTTAAGCACAAATGTGTAAAACTTTCTTTCTTCTTTTTTTCTAAGTTAAAAATTCTTGTCCTGCAGTTTGAAGACAAGTGGACAGGGGAAATAAACCTTGAAATATTAGATTCGTGTATGGCTTGGTTTTGTCTTCCAATCACTGTTCTAATCACTTCTGACCATGAACCTTGTCAATTTGACATTTTGTTTATTTCAGAAAGAAATAAAATAGGCTGAAGTCATAATGTCAGGAGAGTGTATAAAAATCCTCCCTACTCCACCTCATCCCAAGAAAAAGTGCAATAGTATTGCCTTTCACAGATTAACTCCTTCAGTTTATAAGAGGAAGATATCCTAGGTCTGCACTCTGCAAGATGGTAACATTAGCCTCACATGGCTATTGAAATATAGCTAATCTGAACTGAGATGTGCTCACAAGTGCAAAATACACACCATGTTTTGAATACTTATGACAAAAAAACATAAAATATCTCAATCATTTGTATTGATTACATGTTGAAATGATAGATAAGACTTTAGAAACAGTGAGTCAAAAAAATAGATTATTAAAATTAATTTCACTTACTTCTTTTACCATTTTTAATGTGAATACTAAAGAAGCGAAAATTGCCCATGGAGCTCACATTATTTTTCTGCTTGATAGTGCTGTTCTACAGTCCTATATTTAGCATATTTATTTTGAAACCCACTTTGGAGGTTAATGAGGGAAGAATTCACACCTTCAGATACACAAAGAGAGCTTGTATAATGCTCCAATTCTGATAGAGTGTAAAATCAATACCAGATCCTCATCTAATTGCTGAGGATAATAAACTCATCCTTAAGTTCCACAAAGCCAGATATCTTCTTGGAAACCCATGTGAATTATGGAAGGCACCCAGGCCCTGCAGTTAGGCAGGCTTGATTTGAAGTACTGAATAGTCATATGACCTCGGGTATTAGCTACCTCTGTGTATCACTGTATGTCTTCCTAGCCCTACCTTTTGCTACAGCCACTGCTGTCCTGGCCATTTCTGCACAGGCTTCAACCAGCTTTGCACAGATCAAAGAGGTAAGTGCCTGCCTCACTCCACTCATATTTCTAGCTTCCTGCCCCAGGGCTTAGACATGGGGTGCCCATGGGAACACTTTTGATATTTGTACATGCAAACCTGAACTTGCAAGGGAGTAAGCAGCTGTGGGGCCATCTTGACCAGTCAGAGGTGGAAGACTAAAGATCAATGCTTCTCCCTTTTCTAACCCAGGTGCACAGTTATGTGCCACATTTCACAAACCTCCTAAGAAGGGATGAAGTTCGGTCACCTTCCGAAGTGGGCAACTTTATAATGCATCCATGTACTGGCTTTTCCTTCTTCCTGGTTCCTTTCCCTTTGTCCTGCTCCCTGGATCACATCCCAAATAAACTACTTGCACACAAGCCTTGTGTGTCAGGCTCTGCTTTAGGGGGACCTAGGCTGATGTACTTTGGGAAAGTGCACCTTGGGAAATTAGGATCTCAATTTTCTCATATGTAATTGGGGATAATAATATTTATTTTGAAGAATTGTGGGAATTAGAGATAATGTATAAAGCACCTAGCAGAAATCTTTGGTATCCATCATTATCTTCTCCCTTGACATTTGTTAGAGTAAAATTTCACGTCAATGGCAACATAGCGCCCTATGTAGATGTTCTTTCACATGAGCCTCTGGAATGGCAGGGATTTTGAAGAATTTTCTGATGGGAGTCTCTGCTTTACATTCAAAGATAACCTAAGTGGATTAGAAATAGAAATATATGCTTAAGGTAAAAAGATATGCTTGGGAAACTCCTCCATGTGGAAATGAAAGGGATAAGGAAATGATGACTTCATGGGACATGGCTCTGGTCTGGGGTCTATCACCCTCCCCTTCTGTCTCTGAAGTATGAGTGCGAGAAATATAAGCACAGGAGAGATCACACACTCCCAATGGGTTTAGAAAAAAGAACTGCTCTTGTTAGTTTGTTTTTTAAAAGTGTGAGAGCTTAATGTGCATTAAATATAAATATCAGATATTTTTTTCTGTAGATAGACCTAATTTTTATGTATAGCCCCCAACTACTGATATTGGAAAATTAGTGTTAGTCAGTTCCAAGGAAACTCAGTTGATTTGGTGTTTCCTGTTTCCTTTTCTCCTTGATGTTATATCTAAGTTCATCGGGGGAAAGGAAAGGGAGCCAGGCATTAAATATCACAAAGTCACTGGGGTCACGAGAAAAGAGGATGTCTTGTGCTTGGATGCCACATTTCCATGCTGGCAGCTGTTGACATGTGCATAGGCCTCCCTGGTGCCTGGTTTTTCATTCCTACCCATTGGTACACTGTATAAATCTCCTGCTATATTTTCCTGAGTTTGATAGTATAAATTCTCTGGGTCTTTCAGTATCTCATGCCCTGGCTCTGCTATTCTCAACTTCATGAGGAAAACCATTTTCTTATTCCCTGTGATGCCTTGGGCATTCTTTGAAGTTGTGCCAGGCATCACATACAGCTGTGGTAGTTAGAATAATGACCTCCTGAAGATGCCTATGTCCTGATCCCTAGAATCTGTGAGTATGCTATGTTTCATGGCAGAAGGAAATTAAAGTTGCACATAGAATTAAGATATTTAATCAGTTGACATTAAAACAGGAAGATCATCCTGGATTATCCAGTGGGCCCCATGTAACCGCAAGGGCACTTAAATGTGGAAGAGGGAAGCAGAAAAGTCAGTGGTACAGTGATTCAGTGTGAGAAAGACTTGGCTGGTTATGGTTGACTTTGAAGATGGAAAGAGGAGGACATGAGCAAAGAAATATGGAAACCCCTAGAAGCTGGAAAAGGCAATAAAACAAATTATCCCCCAGAACCTCCAGAAAGGAATGTAACTCTGCCCATACCTTGATTTTAGCTCAATGAGACCCATTTTTGTCAACTCTGGACTGGGGAAAAACAATATCGCTGACCAGTTACATACTCTTTCAGATATACTAACTATGCCAAGACCCCTGCAAGATTCTCTTTAGCTGTATTTTCCTCGCCTAAGTCAGAAAGTTCAAAATGCCCTAGCTGCTGCTTGGATAGGAGAAGTGTCCAGAAAAAAAACAACAACAACAACAACAAAGCAAACCAAAACAAAGATCCTCCAGTTAATAGATACACAATATTATTTTATTATATCAGTCAGTTATTCTTTAAAACACTTTAAAATGATTTTCATTTTCAATATGGATTGTATGCATGAATGCGTGTTTCTATACAACACACAGAGGTGCAAATGTGCATATACTCATAAACAATGAAAGAAAGGGAGAGGAAGGGCAGGTAAGAGCAAGGCAATGAAAAGAAGGTAGGAGTCAGGAGGAACTAGAGAGATGACAACCCAACAGGACAGAGAGAAAGAAGCAAGTCAGTGAAAGAGGATCTGTTGAACAGCTGCCCAGAGATGCCTGTGCAAACCAGAACCAGACAACTCCTGGCTGAGGATGAGTAGGCTTCTCCAGGGTCTCCTCTAGGAAATCCCTCTTCCCGCCAATTCATGTGAATGCCTTGATTTTTTAATCTTTTTGCTCGGATTTTCTACCTCTCTTCATTAATTTATTTTCCATAGCTTTCTAATCTTTATTCCCATTAGTAAAATTTCCTAGGTATTCCACTGGAAGTTTATAACAGTTGTCAACATTTAGCAAACATTTACATTTGTTGAACACCCCTTATGTGCCAGGTGTAGTGTTAAGTAGGCAGTGGAGATGAGACACATGCTAATTTACTAAGTCAAGTAAACAACGATAATTGTTTTTCTTACTGAATTCCTGTAAAGGGCAGAAATAATAATATAAATAGTCAAAAGAAATATAGAGCTATTTATCCCAGCATTTTTGCCACATTCAAAAAATTTATAGCTCTTTAATAAAGACAGTCATAATTTATTTATGCAATGTGACATATAGGTGAAATGTCTGCATAAGAGTTTGCAGTTTATTCTATACAGAGTACTCTCTTACCAATTTATGAGTTATTATTATTATCATGTTTCCAGTTGTGCAATTAAGAAAACTGAATCTCAAAGAATTTAAATGTTTTGATCAGAGTCATTTGAAGCTGGGGCTTGAAACAACCAGGTCTTTAACTTCAAATTAGATGAGTATTTTACCATACCATATTATTATATCATATACCAGATTGCTAAATAAATGTGAATTTTATTATGTATTGTATTTTACATTTTTTTATAAGATGTTGAATTTATGTACATAGTTCATTCAGTAGCCATTATGTGTTTGGTAGTAGTTTTTACACAGACTTGAGCACTAGAATTAGTTTTAATACAAAAGAGTTTACCTTTCCACATTTAATTGATAACAGATGCTCTTTCAGTGGGTGGAAGGACAATTTCAAAGTTTTCTTATATGAAATCCTCCAGAGTGCAAAAGTGTGGATTATCCTATGTCAAATAATAAATTCCAAGCCTACTATTAAAATACTAAAAATGTAAAGATAGGGCCTTAGTAAATCTGGTAAGATAGGGCCTGTGAGCAACCATTCTCAATGTCAAAAGTTTTCTAATTTCAGTCTTCATTGATTATATTGAAGAAAGAAAAATTTTACGAGAAAAAAAGTGTACTTAAAACTTCTGCATAAGATTGACTGATCGATTCATAATGTTAAAAAGTATAAATTTTAAAATGTAAAAGCTTTTCCAGAAGTTTAAATTTTACTCTGAGATGAGTTCTCAACACTGGTCATCTGCAGACATCCTCTGACCCTGCTGAGGGAAGTGCTACTGCCTGTGATGTTTTCCTCCCCGGAGAATTCCAGGAAAACCCCTACTTTGTCAGTTGCTAGCTCTAGGTCTTAGTCTAATCTCAGTCCCAATTTAGCCAGATGACTATGAATGAGTTACTTAATGTGTCTGGGACTCAGTTTCTTTATCTAGAATTTAATTCATTGAGGACATATTTATTGAGACGTTGTATGACTCTCATTGAGCTCTTACTATGTACCAGAATATTCTAAGTGCTTGATATATATATATTTTTTATTTCAAAAATCCTGTGAGTTACGAGCTGTTATTATCATTTCAAATTTACAGATGAGGACACTGATGCCCAGAAAGATTAAGTCACTTGCCCAAACTCACACAGTTAGTAGAAGTGCTACAACTAAGACTTGAGCCTAAGAAGTTCAGCTCCAGCATCTGTTCAGTTAATCATCTCATTACATGTCAGTTAGGGTGGGTACAGCTGCAAAAAATTGGAAACTCAGTCAGAAGAAAGTTTACAATTAGAATATTTATTTATCTTACAAGACTGAGATTCCAAAGGCTGGTGGTACCTGGGTTGAATTAATGGTTCCATGATATCGCCAAGGACCTGGACTATTCCCTGTCTTCCACTTTGCTTCCCTCAGCATGTTGGCTCTTGTCTCCCAAGCTTGACTCTTTCTGTTCAAAGGATAGCTGCTGTAACTGTAGGCACCACATGATATTTTTTATCAGGGAGGAAACCTTTCCCAGAAGCCTCCAAGAGACTGGTCAAAACTGGGTTATATGTCCATCCTTAAGCCAGTCACTAGCAAAAGAGAATGAGATTATAATTTTGCTTAGACCAATTAGGGTTAACCCTTGGGTCTTGGGGAGTGCCTGTCTTTATTGAGCACTTTTTCTCTGTGAGGATTTTATGAGTGAGAAGGGGTCGGATGCTTGGCTATTGGGTAGGGATAGGACAATGACTGCCACTGTGGTTAAAAGCTAATTCCCATGTTCATTGGATTTACTATCTTCTCTCTTAGCTTCTTTTATGTCCTCGATCCAACAGTCACCAAGTCCTAATCAGACTATTCTCCAGATTTGCAAACATAGTGTAGTTCTTCATTCATTAAAACATGAAGTCTAATCTTAAGAGAGCACAAAAGTCCTGTCCTACCTGGGTCTACAATCCCTTTACCTTTCCAGTAACAACAGTTTCGCCCCAGCATGTTATATATAGCCAAAGTGGAGAATTGCTTGGAGTTCCCTATGCACACAGAGTTGTTTTATGTTTGTGTCTTCAATTCATACTGTTCCTTCTGCCTTGACTCCCTTCCTCTTCTTGCCTCCCTGGGGAATTGCTACCCTAATAGTATCATGTACAATTTAGTGAGAGATAGAAACTTTGGGAACAGGAGAATCCATGTGCAAAACAATTTTGTATCATCTAAGTGAGAGGTAGGGTGGGAAAGTGGATCCAAAAGGAGGTTTTGTAGTAGTCCCCTCCTCGTCTGCAGTTTTGCTTTCCAAGGTTTCGGTTACATACCTTCAACCATCAATCCAAATATATTGAATGGAAAATTCCAGAAACAACCAATTCATTAAGGTTTCAATTGTGTGCTGTTCAGAGTAGCGTGATGAAATCTGTCCTGCTCCACCTTGCCTAGAGCATAAATCATTGCTTTGTTCAGTGAATCCATGCTGTAGATGCTGCCTATCCATTAGTCACTTAGTAGCCGACTTGGTTATCAGATGAACTATTGCAGTATTGCAGTGTTTGTTTTCAAGTCACCTTTATTTACTCCATAGTGGCCCCAAAGCACAAGAGTAATGACCCTGGCAATTCAGCTTTGCCAAAGGGAAGCCATTAAGTGTTTCCCATAAGTGAAAAAGTGAAAGTTCTCAACTTAAGGAAAGAAAAAAAAATTGTGTGCTGAGGTTGCTAAGATCTACAGCAAGAATGAATCTCTTATTCATAAAAAATTGTGAGGAAAGAAAAAGAAATTTATTCCAGCTTTGTTATCACATCTCAAACTGCAAAAGTTACAGTTATGGTGTTTGAGAAGTATTTAGTTAATATAGAAAAGGCATTAAATTTGTGGGTGGAAGATACGAACAGAAATGTGTTCTGATTGACGGCAACGTGTTATGCTAGCAAGCATTGGGCCTGTGTGAAGACTTAAGCAAGGAATCTCCTGAAATGAGTGACACCAAGCCATCTGCTGCAATTAAGAGATGGTTACACAGATTCAGTAACACAGAAGGCCAACTGGAGCCTCATGCAACATCACAATGCCTACCTCATTCACCTCACATCATCTCATCACGTCTGCATTGTATCAGCTCACATCATCACAAGAAGAAGGGTGGTACAGTACAGTAAGATATTTTGAGAGACAAACCACATTCACATAATGTTTTTTCATGATATGTTGTTAGAATTTCATTATTGTGTTGTTAATCTCTTACTATGCCTTATTTATAAATTAAACTTTATCATAGGTATGTATGTATAGGAGAAAACACAGTATATACATCCAAAGTTTCAGGCATCCACTGGGGGCCTTGGAATATATCTCTTAAGGATAAGGGGGACTACTGTATATAAAGAAGAATCTGCTGAGTTAAAACTGACAAGTAGGAGGAAAGTGTCAAATTTGGTTGTCTTGGAGGATAGTGAGGCCAAATAACCAAATAAAGAGTGGACATGGAGGAAGGTCAGTTCCACTATGCACATCTTACAACTGAAGTAATCGTGGGACCACTAGCAGGGAATTGTCCATCAAGAGCTGAATGAGAGAATGTCAAGATAAGTTTGACCTAATGATTTAGAAGTCATATGATATGGTTTGGCTGTGTCGCCACCCAAATCTCCTCTTGAATTCTAGCTCCCATAATCCCCACATGTCATAGGAGGAACCCAGTGGGAGGTAATTGAATCATGAGGGTGGGTCTTTCCCATGCTGTTCTCGTGATAGTGAATAAGTCTCACAAGATCTGATGGTTTCATAAATGGGAGTTCCCCTGCATAAGCCCTCTTGCCTGCTGGCATTTAACATGTGACTTGCTCCTCCTTGCCTTCCGCCATGATTGTGAGGCCTCCCCAGCCATCTAGAACTGTGAGTCAATTAAACCTCTTTCTTTTATAAGTACCCAGTCTTGGGTATGTCTTTATTAGCAGTGTGAGAACAGACTAATACATCATAGTATAGATATGATAGATGGAGGCATTTTTCTGATTTTCTTCTCTTTACAGAGAGGATGATGAAAATGGGCATGTGTGAGTCCATGGAACTAGGCCAGGACATAGAAACAGCCCTTAGCAGAAGCAGTGGAACATGAGTCATTGGACCAGAATGGAAACTAAGATTAGACAATAGCAAGGCCTCCTGGAAGAGTTAAGTCTAAAGTAGTTTATAAAAGTTGAGAAGATGATAGGTCATTGGATATGGGCTAAAAGTGAAAAAAAAATTCAAGAAGGGTCTGAAATGAGTATTGAAAGATGCAGTGTGAAGTTAACTAAAAATTGGAGGGCTAACGAGATAAAGGAAGAAGAGGTTATAACATCAGGCAGAGGTGGTCTGAGTGACGCTGACTTGAAGACATGGTTGGTGCCCACTGTAGAGCTTTGCCATTCTTGTTTATGGGTGGACGGGTCAGGATTATTTAGAGGAGCAGAACTCATATAGATGCACAAGCAGGAACAATTTGGAAGTACTCCTCAAAAGCTGATAGGATAAAAAGAGAAAGAGGAAGAATACAAAAACCTGATGAACAACCCACTTACAAGGTAGGCAAAAGAAGAAAAACCCCAAAATACCCTAAAAGAGGTCAATCACCACATAAGAGAAAAAAGGTGGAGGGAAAGAATAAGATAGTATCTATGATCTCCTCTGGCTCTGATATTTTATGATTCTTACCCAGGAAGAGTTCAGAAAAAAAGATTTAATTCATCTAATCCACTTATTAATTTACTAATATCAGTAATGGATTTGGGGAGAGCAGGCATAGAAACATAATATTCCCTTCTGAAACCAAGAAAGAAATATGATCTGTAATTCTCAGTCTTTTATGTAAAACAAAAATATCCTCAGATTTAGTATTTCTTCTCTGCTTCTCCAATGAGGGATGGCATGGCTGCTTGTTCTCCAGTGGGAGTAAATAAAATGCTAGGAATTCAGGGACTCCAGTTAACAGCTCTGACTGTTTCTCTGCTTCTTCTGTAGGAATGGAATTGGCGACATCTGTCTCAGTGAGCATCTGGTGACAGCCCAAGAACACACAGGCACTAAGAGGGACCACATCCTTCTGAATCCCTTTGGATTGAAGAGCTTGCCTCTGAAGCCCTTGGGAGTCAGAATCAGCTTGGAAGATTTTTATGAGGTAGAATGGCAGGCAAGTTTGGATGAATCGAAAGAAAGATAATTTCACATGCCATGAAAACCTTTATTTAAAATAACATATGATTTCATCAATGGCATACCATTGCATCTTGGTCTGATTTACAGACTTTGAAGAATAAGCTAACAGAGGGAGTGGCATAAATTTCTGGAAAAAGCTTCCCTGATTCCTCTCTGGCGGGGCTGCCTTACGACTTAGGTGGACCCCAGAAACATCTGCCTTCATGGGCCCCTTCTGCCATGAAAAAAATACAAAAATTATACTTTACAACGGTGTTAGTATAAAGGCAAATCTAATCCAGGCTGGGCTGATTATTACATATTCATTATTATTAGACTCATTGTTTTTCTTCTGTGAGAGAAATAACAAAAGATTTTTGTGGATGCCTAAAAGTATTGTTGGTGCTGGCCTACTGTGCCTGTTTGGCCCCTGGGTGCCAGCCCTGTTGCTAGGAACACCTTTCTGCTTTTCCTGACCATGCCTGAGTCCCACTGCCAGACCCTGCTTCTCCATGGAGCCCTGCTTGACTGATCCTGCCTGTGGGAACGCCTTCAATATTTATTGTCTGTCTGACTCATTATGCAATTAGCGTAATCTGTGATCTATTAGCATTTATCTTTTATGTATGAGTCCTTATATTCCAAATAAAATTTAAGTTGCTTGAGGCCAGGGACCATGGCTTATGCCCCTTCTTCTCCTTGGTATTTACCACATTCAGTGATAGCTGCCATTTATTGAGCACATGCCTTGTGCCAGGCTTAGTTCTGCTTACATATGGAATTATTCCCACTTTCCAGAAAAAATGCAGCTAATGGGAGAAAAGCAGCTTGCTCCAGGTCTCCCATCCAGACCCAGAATGTCAATCTAAGTTTCTCTCGTTCTGAAGTCGACCATTTTTCTACTCAATAATCTCCACATGTGGGTTGTGGTGATGATTATGAGGATGAATGGGGGTGGGGAGAAGGGAAAAATAGGAAATCAGTGTAAAATCTCAACAGGGCTTAAATTCTGTATAGTAAAGCAAATTTAAAGTACATCTTGTTCAGCTCTAACACTTTTTTTCATAACTTACTTGAAATCTTTATTCTAAGTGTTTTTGATAAGAGGTATTCATTTACCATTCATATCCCATTATTATGGGATAAGTCACTTGTCTTTGCCATAAGGAAATCCCCAACTTCAATATCTTGAAGTGAACATTTCAATATCTTGTCTTTTTCCTTTGTTTTTTAAAAGAGAGACTAAAAGAAAAGTAATTTCTTCCCAAGGACAATATGATCAGGTACTAATTCTTCCTTTAATACGTCATAATCACACCCCATGTTTCAACCAATGTTGGGTGATGTCAGAGTTAAACCCAAAACATCTATTCAAGTAATTCCAAATTTGAAGCAATATTAGTTATCCATGGATAAATCAAACACCAGTATGTTCATATCTCGTATGCTTTCATTATAATTCATGGAGAGACCTATGATCTTGCCATTTTGTCATGATGCCATATAGTAGCTAATGAATATTAAGTTGTTTCTTTTCTAGCTATTTTTCTACCACAGTTTCAAGTGGGAACAGATTTCACCCATGTGCTGCAGTTTGTCCATTTAAAATCTTACCTGCCCAGAATGTGTGAAATCACAGAAACCCAGAAGAGAACACTATTTTTACATATGCAAAGTTTGGTGTCGTAGAAAGAAGATGAGCTCTGCATCCAAGTACATTTGGCCCTGGATCCTTCCTCTACTTAGACACTTAAAGCTGATGTGGCCCCAGGAGTGTCACTTGATTCCATTTGTTCATATATAAAGTAGTGATAAAAGTGTTTACCTTTACACGTTAACTGTAAGGCTAGGAGATTTGCTATGGAAAATACTTTGCCCAGTCTTTAGCATGTAGTAGGTGCTTACTAAATGCTAGTTCATTAATATCATTGGTATTATAGTTACCATCTCTGAATGGTGCCAAAGGAATAGTAAGAAAAGTTAAGATAAAAACAGCTCTTGAATTTATTCACTTGGGTCTTGATACGGACCAGGCCTTTTATGTTGCCGAAATAGCCAGGGAAATATAAGTGTAAAGTCACATTAAAATGTTTCATGCAGGGAAAAATAAGTGGTCTCCTAACTTGATTTTGCTCATTTATTTTTTCAGCAAGCATTAAATCATAATCAGGCCCTTACAACTGGAAACATCACATAGCAATTAGAGTTTCACATGTCACAACTGAGGTCTTTGGGGAAGAGATGCTACTGACATACCAGCCCATTCTGTCCTCTGCGACCTAATGTCCCCGTTGTTACAACCAGTATTTTGTAATACTCTTTCACTATCCTGAAATGAAACTCATAAATAAAATAACCTATCTTCTCATTGGTTTTTTTTAAAAAAGTGCCCTAAGTATCTATCATTAAAGGAAAACTAAAAGGAAAGTAATATACAATAAAATAATCTAAAATGCTATGGCACAACTACATTGGGGAACTTAAAGTTGTCAGACACTTTTGCTTAAAAATAGTATCACCTTGACTGCAATACCTACAAATACAGATTGATACAGATGGCTGAATTGGCAACTCAGACACCAAGAGCTATATTGCCTCTTTGATGTTATTTTCTGAAGTGATGAATGACTCTTGATAAGTTCCAAACACAGCAAAACACAATCTTTCCTTAATTTATGTAATTGTGTCCCTGGAAAATTTAGTGTGTATTAAAACTGTGCAAAAATATTTTGTTTTATATGTATATATGGAGTTACGCTCTATGCCAAGACAGTTACAAAGAGGTTTTTCATTGACAAAAATGCCTGAAGGGACATCCCTAACTTGTCCAAACTTGAACTTGGGACAATATTTCATTGTGTGCAATTGTCTTGCCCATTGTAGAACATCTAGCATCAGTGGCCCTTTATCATTTTAAGCCTAGTAGTGCTTATTAATTACTGGGACCAAGAAAATTCCCCATTAATTTTTCAAAACAGCCCCTATGGATGTCCTGCTCCCATTGAGACTACTGCTATAGTCATACTAAGCACTTGCAATTTTCTCAACAGCCAGCCTTTGCTTATTCTTTTTTTCTCTGCAGGAGATGCTCTTCCCCTACTTGGCCTTGCTATTAATGGCTTAACCCTAAAGACCCACATCAGATATCTCTAGTCTAGGAAGTCATCTGTAAAGCTCCAGTTGCCTTCCCTTTGTGTTCTCTCTCATAAGACCTTCTGCTTAAGGAATTTCGACTTTGATTGTATAGTATTATTTATTTTCCTACATCATGTAAGAGCTTCTGAAGGCAGAATAAATCAGTCAATTTCTTTTTCTTTATCTTTATTTACTTATTTTTACCCCTTTAAATTTAAATTTATTGGTTTCAGCCTGCCAGCTTAGAAGAATACAAGAAGTTCAAACAAGGAGGGGTTCCCTGCAGCATAGCACAGATGCCTTGCCAGATCATGGCGAGACTGCTTCTTTAAGTGGGACCTCAATCTATTCCTCCTCACTGGGCAAGTCCTCCCTGCAGGGGCTTCAGCCACTCCAGCAAGGGTTCTGATCTCTCCCTGGGATGAAGCTCACAGGGGGAGGGGCAGCCGTCATCTCTGCAGTTTGGTAAACTCAGCCATTCCAGACTGCCAACTTTGGAAAATACAAATGGTCCAGGGGAGGAAGGGTCTCCCAGCACCTACTCTACCAAAGGGAAGTCAGAGGGCTTCTTGGGGCGGGTCCCTAATCCCATTCCTCCTGAGTGGGCGGGACCTCCCAGCAGGGGTTTCCAGCCATCTCCTCCTACAGGCACCTTCCCTCTGGCAACAGGTCAGAGGGTAAACTCAGCCATTCCAGACTGCCAACTTTGGAAAATACAAATGGTCCAGGGGAGGAAGGGTCTCCCAGCACCTACTCTACCAAAGGGAAGTCAGAGGGCTTCTTGGGGCGGGTCCCTAATCCCATTCCTCCTGAGTGGGCGGGACCTCCCAGCAGGGGTCTCCAGCCATCTCCTCCTACAGGCACCTTCCCTCTGGCAACAGGTCAGTGCACCTCCAGGATAGAGCTTCCAGAGGAAGGAGCAGGCTGCCATCTTTGCTGTTTTGCAGCCTTCACTGGCAATATATCCAGGTACAGGGAAAAACTGAAGCAACTAAGGTCTGGAGTGGACCCCCAGTAAACTGCAGCAGCCCTGTGGAAGAATAGCATAACTGTTAAAAGAAAAACAAACAGAAAACAACAACAACATAAACAAAAAAGACCCCACAAAAACCCCAAAGGACAGCAAACTTCAAAGATCAAAGGTAGATAAGCCCACAAAAATGAGAAAGAATCAATGCAGAAATCCTGAAAACTCAAAAAGCCAGAGTGCCTCTTCTCTTCCAAATGACAGCAACGTCTCTCCAGTAAAGGCACAGAACGGAGCTAAGGCTGAGATGGCTGAACCGACCAAAGTAGGCTTTGGAAGGTGGGTAATGACGAACTTCGCTGAGCTAAAGAGCATGTTGTAACCCAATGCAAAGCAACCAAAAATCACGATAAAACAATACAGGAGCTGATAGCCAGAAGAGCCACTTTAGAGCAGAACATAACCAACCTGATGGTGCTGAAAAACACAGCACAAGAACTTCACAAAGCTAATAAGTATCAATAGCAGAACAGGCCAAGCAGAGGAAAGAATCTCAGAGCTTCAAGACTATCTTTCTGAAATAAGACAGGCAGATAAGAATAGAGAAAAAAGAATGAAAAGGAATGAACAAAACCTATGAGAAATATGGGATTATGTAAAAAGATCAAACTTACTACTGATTGGGATACCTGAAAGAGATGGGGAGATGGAACCAAGTTGGAAAACGTATTTCAGGATATCATCTAGGAGAACTTCCCCAACCTAGCAAGATAGGCCAACATTCAAATTGAGGAAATGCAGAGAACCCCAGTAAGATACTCCATGAGAAGATCATCCCCAAGACACATCATAATAAGATTCTCCAAGGTCAAAATGAAAGAAAAAATGTTAAGGGCAGCCAGAGAGAAAAGCCAGGTCACCTAAAGGGAAACCCATCAAACTAACAGAAGACAACTCAGTGGAAACCCTACAAGCCAGAAGAGACTGTGGCCAATCTTCAACAGTTTTTTTTTTAAAGACAGAGTCTTGCTCTACTGCCAAGGCTTGAGTGCAGTGGCATGATTTCAGTTCACTCCCACCTCCACCTCCCAGGTTCATGTGATTCTCCTGCTTCAGAGACCCATCATATGGAAAGACACACATAGGCTCAAAATAAAGGGATGGAGGAAAATTTACCAAGCAAAATGGAAAACAGAAAAAAGCAGGGGTTGCAATCCTAATTTCTGAGAAGACAAACTTTAAACCAATAAAGATTTAAAAAGACAAAGAAGGATATTACATAATGGTTAAGGGTCAATTCAACAAGAAGAGCTAACTATCCTAAATATATATGTACCCAATACAGGAGCACCCAGATTCACAAAACATGTTTTCTTAGTGATCTACAAAGAGACATTAGACATTAGACTCCCACACAATAATAGTGGGACACCCCACTGTGAGAAAATTGACATAAAGTTAACAAAGATATTCAGGACCTGAATGCAGTTCTGGATCAAGTGGACCTGACAGATATCTACAGAGCTCTCCACCCCAAAACAACAGAATATACATTCTTCTCATTTCCACATGGCACTAAGTCTCTAAAATGGATCACATTGAAAGTAAAACAGTCCTCAGCAAATGCAAAAGAACTGAAATCATAACAAACAGTCTCTTGGACCAATGCAATCAAATTAGAACTCAACATTAAGAAATTCACTCAAAACCACACAACTACATGGAAATTGAACAACCTGCTCCTGAATGACTCTTGGGCAAATGATGAAATTAAACAGAAATCAATAAGTTCTTTGAAACTAATGAGAACAGACAATGTACCAGAATCTCTGGGATGCAGCTAAAGCAGTGTAAAGAGGGAAACTTACAACACTAAATGCCCACATCAAAAAGCTAGAAAGATCTCTAGTTAACAGCCTAATATCTCAACTAAAAGAACTAGAGAACAAAGATCAAACAAAACCCAACACTAGCAGAAGACAAGAAACAACCAAGACTAGAGCTGAACTGAAGGAGATAAAGACATGAAAAACCCTTCAAAAAATCAACAAATCCAGGAGCTGTTTTTTTGAAAAAAACTTAATAAAATAGGCCAGGTGTGGTGGCTCACACCTGTAATCCGAGCACTTTGGGAGGCAGAGGCAGGTGGATTACCTGAGGTCAGGAGTTTGAGACCAGCCTGGCCAAAGTGGTGAAACCCCATCTCTACTAAAAATACAAAAATTAGCTGCATGTAGTGGTGGGTGCCTGTAATACCAGCTACTTGGGAGGCTGAGGCAGGAGAATCACTTGAACCAGGGAGGTGGAGGCTGCAGTGAGCCGAGATTGTGCCATTGCACCGTTGCACTCCAGCCTGAGTGACAAGAGCAAAACTCCATCTGAAAAAAAAGACTGCAGAGATTCCTGAACACATACACCCTCCCGAGACCGAACCACAAAGAAACTGAATTGCTGAATAGACAAATAACAAGTTCTGAAATTGAGGCAGTAATAAATAGCCTACCAATCAAAAAAAGGCCAGGACCAAATGGATTAACAGCTGAATTCTACCAGAGGTACAAAGAAGAGCTGGTACCATTTCTACCAAAACCCTTCCAGAAAATCGGAAAGGAGGGACTCCTTTCTAACTCATTCTATGAGGCCAGCATTATCCTGTTACTAAAACCTGGCAGAAATACAACAAAAAAAAAAGAACTTCAGTCCAATATTCTTAAACATCAATGTCAAAAATTCTCAATAAAATACTGGCAAACCAAATCCAATAGGACATCAAAAAGCTTATCCACCACAACCAAGTAGGCTTTATCCCTGGGATGCAAGGTTGGTTCAACATATGCAAATCAATAAATGTGATTCCATCACATTAGCAGAACTAAAGACAAAAACCACATGATTATCTCAATAGATGCAGAAAAGGCCTTTTGTAAAATTCCACATCTTTTCATGTTAAAGACTCTAAATAAACATACCTCTAAATAATAAAAGCCATATATGGCAACCCCATAGCCAATACCATACTTAATGGGCAAAAGCTGGAAGTATTCCTTTTGAAAACTTGCACAAGACAAGGATGCCCTCTCTCACCACTGCTATTCACCAAAGCAATCAGGCAAGAGAAAGAAAGAGTATTCAAATAGGAAGAGAGAAAGTCACCATTATCTTTGTTTGCAGCTGACATAACCCTATGTCTAGAAACCCTCATCATCTCAACTCCAAAGCTTCTTAAGCTGATAAGCAAGTTCAACAAAGTCTCAAGATACAAAATCAATGTGCAAAAATTGTTAGCATTCCTATACACCAACAACAGACAGACAGAGAGCCAAATCATAAATGAACTCCCATTCACAATTGCTACAAAAAGAATAAAATACCTAGGAATACAGCTAACAAGGGAAGCGAAGGGCCTCTTCAAGAACTACAAAACACTGCTCAAAGAAATCAGAGAGGACACAAACAAATGGAAAACCATTCCATGCTCATGGATAGGAAGAATAAATATTGTTAAAATTGCCATAATGCCCAAAGTAATTCATAGATTCAATGCTATTCCTATTAAACTGCCATTGACATTCTTCACAAAATTAGAAAAAAATTATTTTAAAATTCATATGGAATAAGTAAAGAGCCTGAATAGTCATGACAAGCCTAAGCAAAAAGAACACAGCTGGAAGCATCAAGCTACCCAACTTCAAACTATACTGCAAGTCTACAGTAACCAAAACAGCATGGTATGGGTACAAAAACAGACACATAGACCAATGTAACAGAATGCAGAACTCAGAAAGAAGACCACACATCTACAACCATTGGATCTTCAACGAACCTGACAAAAACCAAGCAATGGGTTTAATAAATGATGCTGGGAGAACTGGCTGGCCATATGCAGAAAATTAAAACCGGACCAATTCCTTACACCAGATACAAAAATTAACTCAAGATGAATTAAACATTTAGATGTAAAACCCAAGACTATAAGAACCCTAGAAGAAAATCTAGGTAATACCATTCAAGACATAAGCACAGCCAAAGATTTCATGATGAAGATACCAAAAGCAATTGCAACAAAAGCAAAAATTGACAAATGTGATCTAATTAAAGAGTTTCTACACAGCAAAAGAAACAACCATCAGAGTGAACAGACAACCTACAGAATGGGAGAAAAATTTTGTAGTCTATCTATCTGACAAAGGTCTATTATCCAGAGTCCACAAGGAATTTACAAGAATTACAAGAAAAAACAAACAACCTAATTAAAAAGTGGGTAAAGGACATTAACAGACACTTCTCTAAAGAAGACATACATGCGACCAACAAACATATGAAAAAAAACTCAGCATCACTGATCATTAGAGAAATGCAAATCAAAACCACAAGAAGATACCATCCCATGCCAATCAGAATGGGTATTATTAAAAACTCAAAAAACAACAGATGCTGGCAAGGTTGTGGTGAAAAAGGAACACTTTTACACTGTTGGTGTGAGTGTAAATTAGTTCAATCATTGTGGAAGACAGTGTGGCAATTCATCAAAGACCTAGAGGCAGAAATACCATTTGACCCAGCAATCCCATTACTAGGTATATATCCAAAGGAATACAAATCATTTTATTATAAAGACACATGCACACATGTGTTCATTGCAGCACTGTTTACAATAGCAAAGGCATAGAATCAACCCAAATGCCCATCGATAATAGACTGAGTAAAGAAAATGTGGTACATATATATCATGGAATACTATGCAGCTGTAAAAAAATAAGATCATGTCCTTTGTAGGGACATGAATGGAGTTGGAAGTCACTATCCTTAGGAACAGAAAACCAAACACCACATGTTCTCCCCTATAATTGGGAACTGAATGATGAGAACACATGGACATATTGCAGGGGAGCAACACACAGTGGAACCCGTTTTTTGGGGGGGGCAGTGGAGGGAGGGAGAGCATCAGGAAGAATAGCTAATGGATGCTGGGCTTGATATAGAGGTAATGGGATTACCTGTGTAGCAAACTACCATGGCACACATTTACTTATGTAACAAACCTCCACATCTGGCATATGTACCCCCGAACTTTAAAAGTTGAAGAAAAAAATTTAAATGTATCTCTTTATTGTTAGTGCCTGGCTCATGACTGTCACATGTGAATGATAGATGGATGGGATGGATATTTGAAAAAATCAATAAATGACCATTTTTATCCCAAATATTAATTAAGTAGCTACTTTAAAATATATAATATGACTGACTCTCAGAGAGGTAACTCAAAAGTGAATCCTGTTATCAAGATGTTGGTAGTCAAGGAGGGAACTTAGATCACTCATGGCCATTTTCAAAAAATAAGTATAAACCATAGCGTGTTAATTAGATATGGGTTGAAAGTAATCTACATGGTGCCATGTATTTTATTTAGAATTGGTGAAGAAAAATGCCTTTGTAAAACTTCGAGTTTAGGAATCATTAATGTTATTTCAGGTGGATTAGGTAGGTTATTCTGACATGGAGCAGAACAGCACAGGACTGTTTTTAAAGAGCAGTTTTCATACTTGGAGTATTTTAAAGTACTTTAAAGTGCTTTACAAAGTAATGAGTTAAACATTGGTAGTGAGAAACTATGTATGCTAATGGAGAAACCCATTGTGCTCTTGACAGTAGCTCAAACGGGACTGTGGAAATTAGAAGCAGTTTTATTGATATTGGCCAGGATTTGGGATTAATCCTTGCTCCTTTTGAAAATTGCCATGGGATCTTTAAATTGCACTTGGATGGCCGCCGTGTTTAATAAGATTGTTTTCTAGACCTGAAACTCAACCAAAAAGTTTGTGCACAGACATTCTACAAATAAAGCATATTTGGAGGTAGCAATTTTTTTCATAATGAATTTGGATAATGAAAGATTTTATAGAAGAAGCAGCAGGAATAAAAGAATCCCCATGACCCTTTCCTGGCTTTTAGAAGTAACCTCATTGGAGATTCTGAAATATTCAGATAAATGTGTTCCAATTTTGCCTTTGCTCTTCAGGATTCTGGCTGGGACTAGTATAAAGGTGCCAAAAATCTAATGAGGAAGCCTGTTCATGAACAATTTCCATACCACTTTTAACAGACTTGCAAGGTTAAGAAGGTCTGAATAAATATGCAAACTTTATGATATTCAATGGAATAATTTTTCATGCCTTTGGTCTTTTAAAAATTTTACACAAAATTCCATCCAAATTCTATCCAAATATGAGTGACAATTTAATCAGAAAGAGTGAAGCAATTTGAAGTTTAAAATTTATTTTAATATATTGTATCATCTATTAATACAAAATGAAATGTTAATACTGTTATTAGTATGCTTGAGAAGTCCCCACTCTAAGCCTACAATGAAATCTGCAACATAAATGATAGATATTAAAACTAATCATTTACTAAAATTCTTTAACATTCTGTTTAGATTTTGCTTGAAAACTATGTTACTATAATTCACTATTCATTCACCCAATAGAATTTGATTGGGACTGAATGCTTCTAAGACAGGAATACAAGTTAAGAAAGGAATCTTAGTAAAGACCCGGAAAGCAGAAGTTTATTGAATCCAGATTTTAGAGTTAGCAATAGTGAGACTATATATTAGTTCTGGAATTTAAATTAATCTCCAAACTCTCAGTTTTTAGTTATGAACTCTGTCTTTTCACATCATACAGAGGCTTAATATGCTGAAATAATTAACTTGATGTCTGCTTCATTTCCAAACCTTTAAAATCCACACAGAATACATTCATCAAGCCAACTTTCAAGGAAAACCACGAAGGAATTTTGTGTATTAATGTCCATATTATTTGCCCTACTGTACGCAAAACAAAACAATGCATTTTTTATAAGGAAAAGTTACATAAATTTGACCACAGATGAGCTTGCCTTACCCATCATAAGTAACATAAGGAAACGATTGAGCTTGACAGTGCTTAGGGCTCACAATGTGAGTTAACCTCAATGTGAGTGTTAGAAGTTGGGGATGGTTAAGGGGCAAGTGCTTCTCAGTTGTCAACATTTCAATGTAACCCCAAAACTTTTCAGAGGTGGAAGCCAGTAAGAAATTATAACTATTGCAAATGTAACAGACTTTTCAAAACATGGGAAAATCTGAAGGATAAGTATTATTTAAAAGAATATACAATTTATATATTTTACTTGTAAAATTATTTATAAAAAGTAAAAGTAAATCATGAGGGTCATCCCATGGTAAAATCTACCTCTATGACATTCCCCTTGCCTGCAGTTTCAGACGTTGTAGTGATGATATGTCTTTCTCAAGGACTGTAATGATAACCCAAACTAAGGCAAAAGCTGCATATTAGAATAGCAGGAACTCTGATTTAGGACGTAATTCGGTTTGCATAATCTTACTTCTGCCATGAACCCTGAATCCCCATGCGACTATAAAGGCAAGGCTCACTCTTGTCGTATTTGCCACTACATTCTCAGTGCCTCATGCATCGAGTATGGGTGTCCCTTAAATATTTTTTGAATGAATAAGTAACAATATTTTGGTTTTGACTTCTGTCTTGGTCTCAACCTCTTCATTTGTAAAATAAGTGAGTTGGGCCAGATGATCTTCATGTCCCCTTCCAGTCTAGTACACTGTTTCTTAACTACCAGCCCTTGTTAACAATACAGATTTCAGGACTGAAATCAAAGTCTCTGGGGGTGGGGCCTTGGCAATTGCCCTTTTAATGCTTCACAGATGCTTCTTTTGTACAAGAAATTTTTTCTAGGACCATACAAGTATCTCAAAATAGATTTAGAAGTAGAAATTTTGACCATATCAAAGTACTTATATATAAAGAGCTAGTAGATAGTGAAGGCGACCATCTTGATAATTTGGTTCTCTAATTCTCAATACTCTAAACTTAGAGATTATGAAATTTTTGTAAGGCCTTTCTACCCAGAGAATTTCCTTCATTCTTGATGGAGGTGGACAAATATATAGTATTTCCAGATTTGGCTGAAAAGCTATAACTTTTAAATAAAGCACTCTATTCTTTATTTCTTCATGAAGATATAATTCAAGCTGTTAATCTTTCTATATACAAATATATCGCTAAACTAGGTTTTGAAATATTATATTATAAACACAGTAAAATCTCTTTAACTGACAGACCAAAATAATAATTGGCTTTATTAATATTCAAAACATATCAACTTTTAAAAATGTTAATGACATCAAACCCTTTCCTTGAATAAATGTTTTTCTTTTATATAAAATGTGTAATTTTAAAATCCTAAATTTAAAAGTTGGCATTGGTAGGTATAAGTTTTCATATTGACAACAGAAAGACAACTTTTTCTACTCAAATTCCTGCTAACCACAGAAAATACCAAGAAAACATGATTAATAAAACAACTTTAAGTCTTTTCATTGACATTCCCCAAAATCAAAACTAACAGTTGGATTTAGGATGCTCAATTGCTTCTTTGTTCTTCCAAACTTCATACTCTTGATGAGGCATAGATTGCTATGACTCAAGAGAAGCCAAAGCAAAGATATTTGGTTTATGAATCTGAACTCTAGTCAAAGTCAAATAGGTAGGCTTTTAAGGTAGACTGAGAGGCCAGATTTTCAGACATCACTCAAGCAGAACTCGCGCAGGGCTCCCTCTCATTTGGATGAGTTGTCCAAACCAAACACAGCCAGTCATTTCCAGTTTTTTCCAACAGTGTGCATAGTTTCCAACTGCGGAAACAGAGAGACAATTTTTGTGACTTCATGTCAGATGTCAGGCCTGCTGACCTTCAAGGAAAGCTGAGCTTGACAATGGTGAACATTGCCCAGAGTACACAAAGTTAAAATATTTGATCCTTTGCCAGAAATACAAATGGATGTAAAATTGGAACATTTTAAAGGTTTAAATTTAAGCAGTGTTCTTTAAAGAACACATTATTTTGAAACTTTTTTTTTATTCCAGAGCTATCATATATTTTAATTGTAGGTACAAAGAGTATTACACTTTGATTTCTAGTACATATTGTTACACTAAAAAGTAAAGCACAAAATAAAATCTATAATATGCTACCCTTCAAATAAGAAAAAAAGAAATTTGAAAAAATATCAACTCCTTTGTGTAGAAGAGATACAGACAGGGTAAAGCACAAACTAAAGAGATTGGTTACATGATGGAGTAAGGTGAGAAAAGGATGGAAAGAATGGAGGAATCAAAACAGGTTATCAGGGATGAGGAGGGCAAGACATTTTTCTAAGTATATATATTTAAGAGCTCTTACTCTTAGAATCATAGTAATGTTTCATGTATCCATCACATACCCAAAATAATAAACAATAAAAACCAAGCAGGATCCAGAGGAAGCCCAAAATGCAACAGAAACAAGAACACATGATCTGCCAATAATGCAAATAAATAATATAACCATATTCAAGGGAATGGGGAAGAAAAGAACTAGGTTTGGAGAACACTGTCTTGGATGGATATTGTAAGGCTAAAGACACAAAGAACTATTATGCATGCATAAACAGTTTTTATGCAGAAATAGAATTTATGCATGCATAGATTCTGTAATATTACAAGTAAATGTGTTTCTCAAAGGTTTATGGTTTGGCAATTCTGAAACAATGGGTGTGCTAAAATTGGACAAACAGGTAAATATACTGAAGATAATAAGAATGGGTTTCTCACTGCCAGGGAAAGAATTTAAAAATAAGAAAAGAGTAAAAACTAAAGCAGGAGTCCTCAGCCATTTTGGCATCAGGGAAAGGTTTCCTGGAAGACAATTTCTCCATGAACGGGTGAGGTAGGGGGATGGTTTTGGGATGAAACTGTCCCAGCTCAGATCATCAGGCATTAGATTCTCATAAGGAGCACACAACCTAGATCCCTCACATGTGCAGTTCACAGCAGGGTTTGTGCTGCTATGAGAAGGTAATGCCACCCCTAATCTGACAGGATGTGGATCTCAGGTGGTAATGCTCCCTCACCCGCTGCTCACCTCCTGCTGTGTGGCTCAGTTCCTAACAGGCCATGGACAGGGTACCAATCAAAGGCCCAGGGGTTGGGGACCCCTAGACTACAGAGAACACTGTAGTGTTGTACTGGAATCTGAGGTATCAGCATAAACTCATGGCTAGATAGATAGGTAGAGATATAGATATAGATAGATAGACAGAGATACAGATAGGTAGATAGATAGATAGATAGATAGATAGATAGATAGATAGATAATAGAGAACTACAGATATGGTATGTATATGGGTTAAAGTACACAAATATCTTTTCTAACACATAGATATAGATAGATAGATAATAGAGAACTACAGATATGGTATGTATATGGGTTAAAGTACACAAATATCTTTTCTAACACATAGATATAGATACAGATAGGTATAGACATAATAGATAGATGGAAAACTACAGATATGGCATGTATGTGGGTTAAAGTACACAAGTATCTTTTCTAACATATAGATATAGATAGATATAGGCATAATAGAGAACTACAGATATGGCATGTATGTGGGTTAAAGTACACAAGTATCTTTTCTAACATATAGATATAGATAGATATAGGCATAATAGAGAACTACAGATATGGTATGTATGTGAGTTAAAGTACACAAATATCTTTTCTAACATATAGATATATAGATAGATAGATATAGATAATAGATAGATAGATAAAGAACTACAGATATGGTGTGTATGTGAGCTAAAGTACACAAATAACTTTCCCAACTCCGTCTGCCAAGGGGGCTTAGAAATAATGGCATCCTAGTAGTAATGCACATGCAGCACGCAGATCTTGGTTTCTAAACACCGTTCCCCATTGAAAGGAACCAGGGCTCCCAGGAGAAATGGTTAGTTCCAGGGCTAAGATCAGAAAAATACAAAATGAACCTGAGTATCTTGTGATAGCAGAAAGTAAGGACATGTTCACTAAAAGGTGGGGGCCAACTGAACAAACAAGAGCCAAATCTAGAACAATTTGAGTAATGAAATAAATTGCAATATTGGATTATAACCTATGGAATACATAAATATCTATGAGTCCAGACTAGCAGAAATAAATGCTTGGTTAAATAAATAAATGAGAAATAAAGGAAAACCCTTAGTGTAGAAGTATAGTTAATAAAGGTACAAGAGAAAGGAAATAGACAATTACCTTTAGGCAAACACCATAGTAATAATTGTGTCCCACAAAAACAAGATCCATCAATGAATGCCAAAATTAGTAGGTGAAAGTTTGAAGAGAAACACTTTCTATAGCCTCAAAATGTGTCCCCTAAGATATTTAATAACTACAAACGAATGATAGTAAGTTTACAGTGGTGAAATGCAGCAGACACCAACTTAACCAAGTAATCAAAGTCAACACCACTGGCAATAAAAACATTAATATTATAAACCCAGATATAATGCACTGAGAAAGACCCAACATCATTTCTGTGATATATATATCACAGAAATTATATATATGGAATCTAAAAATTATGTATATACACATATGGAATCTAAAAAAGTCAAATATATAGAAAAATATATAGAAAAAGAGAAAAGAGCAATGGTTACCAGGGTTGGAATGTAGGGGGAATATGGGGAGATGTAGGTCAAAGGATACAGAGTTAAATATATATCATATATATAAATATATATTTATTTATATATAAATATACTATATAATGTATAACATATAAATATATATT
>NW_016803776.1:152143-159414 GCF_001698545.2 Rhinopithecus bieti | reverse complement strand
GCCTTATATATTATATATATAAGGAAACTTCTCCTATAGAAGACATTGCAAGTCACATAGTAAGGATGTGCAATCTTCCAGGAAAGAGGGCAAGAATGTGGGAGCAATAAATAATCTATTATAAGACTCCTTGAACCTTTCTCAGAGGAACCTTCTTGTACCACCTGCATCCAAAGTTATCCCTCTTCCCCAGGTTACTTAATATTCTATTATTCTGTTCTATTTTCTTATCACTTTCTAGAATTATCTTACTTTGTTAAGGTTTTCTTTTATGACTAGCCTTTCCCACCAGAATGTAAATTCTATTAAAGCAGATAATTTATCTAAGTTAATCATCACTCTGTCCAATAGTTCCTTGCTCATATTTAAGTGTTCAATAAATATTTGTTGGATAAAAGAAGGGCACAGCCTCGGACTCTCCAATTTTCATGTTTTTATACAGGACATCATATACAATGTCTCACTAAGAGCAGGCACTGATAAATGTTTGTTAAATAAATAAATGAATACATATTTATATTGAATGAAATTAAAGATGACAAATATATACATATATTTATACACACATTTTGGTAATGGTTATGACTACAACTAAGAAAAAATAATTTCCTTTTTAAGAAGGGACATTTCTATGCATTGGCTTTTTTTCCTAGTGTACTTGGAAGAAGTAGATTAAATTTGATTTTTCTCATGTAGTTCCAGCTAACCTCACCTATTAATGAATACAGCATTTGAGGATTCAATCTGGCAAATGCAGAGCAGGTCTGCAGAACAGACATATCAACAAATTGTTTTGGAAGTGGAGCAGCAGCAGGATGGGAGATTGAAAGGGGCTGGGATATAGGAGACAACCAGCACAGATACACTGCTGTTGCAAGTGCTTTTTCCTTCTTTTGACTGGTAAGAGCTTCTATTGATAGCTCATTTTAATAAATGGCACTTCCTTGAAAAGTTTCTTTCTTTTCTTTTCATAGGATCTAGGAAGGTTCCATATCAATTCCTTGATTGGACTTCCACTTCCTCCCCCAAAGGGCAAAATTATGATCTAATTTCTTTAAATGAGCATTGCCCAGTAAGGTTTGCTTTGTTTAGCATGACTGTTTGCAAGCTCAAAGTATTCACAGACCTGCTCAGTTTTAGCCTTAGGGGTAGATGGAGTCAGGGCTATGACTGCAGAAATCAGGGTAG
The DNA here is from genome assembly GCF_001698545.2 of Rhinopithecus bieti. Lineage (NCBI taxonomy): Eukaryota > Metazoa > Chordata > Mammalia > Primates > Cercopithecidae > Rhinopithecus > Rhinopithecus bieti. The sequence goes on along the minus strand of NW_016803776.1, from coordinate 158,226 downwards.
ATGTTGCCTTCCCCAATCATAGATTTCCACTATTAATAGTTCATTACTGTAGCTTTAAACTAGGTAATCCACAATTTAAAGGTTGCTTTTCCTCTTAAATTAAAAAAAAAAATTAAGATGAAAATAGTTTGATTATTTTCTTTACAATTTTAAATTAGGTCCCATGAAAAATGTGCTAGAGATGGGTGTCATTGTTGTGAAATGGGAAAAGGAAAAGCATGGGAGAAGTAGAACCACGAAGCTAAAAAGTTTGTTTAATTTCCCAAGTTTACCTTGAGCTGGCTTTGACCTTAGGGTAAATTACCCGCAGTTGTCGCCATAAACCTGCAACCCATTACTGCACAGACTGAATTAAGATGAGGTCTGTAATAAACTCTGTTCAAGGAGGTTCAGTTAAGAAAAGTGAGCAATGGACCAGTTATTCCAGCAGTCTTTTAGGGATACACTTTCATTACATAGAGACCATTAGAGTGAGTTTCTACAATATTTACTTCTTTTCAATACTTCTCAAATGTAGAGTATAATGATTCCAAACAGTAAACAATACTCACGATGGTACTGATGAATTGTAAATTTTTGTACGGAGGTATTCTGAGAGTTAACTTTTAGTCTGCCATCTGTCCGCTATGTATTATTGAGCAACAGACTTAACTTCTCTGAGCCTCAGTTTCTTCATCTGGAAAATGACTACACTAACACTATCTATTCCGGGGCATATTGTAAAGATTAAAAGAAAACGCCTTTGTGTAATGTCAGGATATCATGAGTTGAAGGTACCCCCAAAATCCAAATCTAATGCAAATGAAAAGGAAATGTATTAATTTATGCAACAGGAAATTGAAAGTGAAAGGCTGGCTTTAGGTATGGTTGGATAAAGATATTCAATGAATGTATTCAAAATGTGCCTTTTCTCCAAATATTGGCTGAGCTGTTCTTTGGACTGACTTTAATCTCAAGTAGTTTCTCTTCATGTGTTGGCAAAGATGACCTCCAGAAGCTAAAAAACAGTACCTCTTTTTCATAGTTCCAGAAAAAGTCCCAGGACCAAATCTCACTTGTAACTCCTGGATCGTGTACTCTAGACTGAGACCAAGAGAAAGAATTCTCAGATTGGCTTGATCCTGGAGGAAGTTGGTTGTGCCAGCCTCACTCAAATACTACGGACTGAAAAAGGGTGAAGGGTAGCACCTTTCAATCAAAAAGGTGATGTTGCATCACTACAAAAAAAAAAATAAATAAATTGAGAGTGGGCAAAACAACAGCTGAACGTATTCGAAGTGCAGCACAGTGCTTGACAAAGCTCAAGCCATCCATGAATATTTGCTGTTATTAATGTCATCAATTTTCTGGAGAAGGAAATAGACGGCGACCTTAGGCAGAGATCACCAGGGGAGAATCTGGGTGATTAAAAACTAACCAAGGATGTGAAATATGAGAGCATGACCGATTCTTCTTAAACTTTCCATTCCCAGTCCCAGCGCAGTAGCTGGCACATAACGCTGCTCATAAATGCATGACAAGTGAATGAGTATATGCTAGGAATCCTGCTAAGCGCTTCTCATCCAATGGCCGTTTTATAATAGGAACATAACTATTTCTTGGTCTGTTGTCCCAGTAGACTCTTTCTTCTGAGAGGTTTGTTGTAGGGTGCTCTAAACTTGAAAGTACATGTGAATTACCTGTGATCCTGATACAATGCAGATTCTAACTGGGCACTGTGGCTCATGCCTATAATCCCAACACTCTGGGAGACTGAGGTGGGTGGATCACTTGAGGTCAGGAGTTCAATCAAGATCAGCCTAGCCAACACGGTGAAACCCCATCTCTACTAAAAATACAAAAATTAGCTGGACATGGTGGCACACACCTGTAATCCCAGCTACTTGGGAGGCTGAGGCAAGAGAATCATTTGAGCCCAGAAGGCGGAGGTTGCAGTGAGCTGAGATCACGCCACTGGACTCCAGCTTGGGTGATAGAGTGAGACTCAGTCTCAAAATAAAAAAACAGAAAAGAAACAATGAATGGAGATTCTGATGGAATGAGACTGGAATGGGGCCTGAGATACTGCATTTCTAACAAGCTCATAGGTGGTGCTATTTCTGCTGGCATGCAGACAACACCTTGAATAGTGTCTTAGTCCGTTCAGGCTGTTAAACACAATACCATAAACTGTGGCGCTTATAAACAACAGAAATGTCTTTCTGACAATTCTGGAGCTGGGAAGTTCAAATTTACGGGGCTGGCAGATTCAGTGCCTGGTGAGGGGCTCACCTTCTCGCTGTGTCCTCACATGGTGGAAGGGACAAGGCAACTCCCTGGGATCTCTTTTATAAGAGCACTAATCCCATTCAAGAGGGCTCCACCTTCATCACCCAATCACCTCCCAGAAGGCCCCACCCCCTAGTACCGTCACATTGGGGATTGGGATTTCAACCAATGAATTTAGGGGACACACAAACATTCAGATGATAGCAAATAACTAGTCTCTAAAGCTCTAAACTATTTCCAAGTAGGAATTGACATAAATCTTTTACCAAGTTAGTCAACCCCACTGTTCAGTAGAGACTCTGCTTTAGGGTGTTCTTGTACATGTCATTTCCTTCGTGGGTAAGGCGGCAAAAAGGAAGTAACAGATAATTTATGCTTAGAGTAGGTCTCCTAAAAGTCTGTGAAAATGGAGTAAACCACGTAAAATGTACTTTTAAATAGATTAGTGGATCAGTTTCTAGCTCTTAATCTCTTAGTATTTTAATTTATGGTACAGACTACTCTAAAAATGTTAGAAAATGTACTCATAGCTGTTTTTAAAACCAGGCATCATGAATTTTAACCCTTATTTCCTTTAGCACTTTATGGTGTGCAAAGCATTTTGGCATTTATTGCCTTATCTGATTTGGCTAGTCCGAGATAAAAGCTGACCTTCTAAAATAAAATAGTGAAGATGCTGTGATTAGTTTGTCTGAATAACCGTATTTTCTCTTTTGGCCATATATCTCATTTTAATGCACTTATTATCATCCCCAATCTTTCCCCTATCAAATCCATTTCTAGGATTTAGAATTCTTGGCTCCACACCTGAGATTCATAATTGCTTCCTTCTGTTTGGGCAGCTGCAAGAAGTTCACATGAAAACAGTCTCCTTCCTCTCTCTGTAGCCATGACATTGAACATGCATTTTCCCTCCTCAGCAATTACATGGAGGTTACATAACCTACTTGTTGAATTGAAGTAGCATATCTAGACTAATAAAATTTAACCATTGACAGATCCTTACAGGTGATCTGTGGGTAGACGAATCAGAAAGACATATTTGCAAATGTAACATAGCTAAGCAGAAAGATTTAAATGCATCTAGACATAGGAATCCAAGGAGAAAACAGAGTTGCTCTAAAGCACACTTGGCCTCTCCAAAGCATGTCCAGGGCAACAGGAATGCCCTCAGGGAGCTAGTGGCTGTTATGGGAGTTTCTGTCCAAATGTGATTATGCAAAGCTCAGACATTGGCAAGCTAGTAAATAGATAGCCTTGTGTCTGCAACACCCTTTCTAACAAAGAAGAACTATAAATCCAGCTCTGATGCAAAAACCGCCATAGACAATTTGTAAATGAATGGTTGTGGTTGTCTTCCAATAAAACTTTATTTACAAACACAGATGGCAGATGAAATTTGGCCTACAGACTGTAATTTGTCCACCTTTGAAATAGGCAATGCTAAGATAACATTCTTGTACATGACATCAATAATTATTTCTGTAGAACAAATTCTTAGTAATGGAATTATGGGTGAATACGGATGCACATTTTAAAATATCTTAATATACATTATTAAATATGTTTCCCCAAATAATACAACAATTATACTTCTTACTGAATATACATGTCCTTATTTTGCCATGCATTCACCAACATGGACTACAGTCATTTTAATGAATTGATTTGACAGAAACAAATTAGTAGTATTTCACTCTTTTGACTTGTTGTTTTATTACCGTGTTTACAATGTTCCTGCATATTGTATATTTATTTTCTGTGTGTTCAAAATGTTTTGTGACATATAGGTGATTTTTGTTTCATGTCTTTTAATTTTCTTAAAATTCGTTATTAAAAATCCATTATAACACTAAATTTAAGGGAGATACAACCAGAGGTTGAATATTAATGGATAGAATTAATCTGAGTAAGTTAACTGTTTTAACAGTTAATCTCAATCCCTGAATCTCAAGAGTTTAATATAATAAAAGGTTATTTCTCACTCATGATACAGTTCAACATAGTTTTTGAACTATATGATGTCATCCAATGACTGAGGATGACAAAGCTCTGCCATCCTCAACACATTTTGTCCCTGCACATGGGAATCCAGCCTGCAGTTTGGAAACCACTGTGTGGAGGAGATGGACCTTGCTTTGACTGTTTTAGCCTGAAAGTGACACAGGACCTTCACTCATCTCCTGCTGGTGATAATTCATCACATGGCCTTACCCAAGAGGGAGAAATGATGTTATGTCTTTCTCAGTGCATTATATCTGGGTTCACAATATTAATGTCTTTATTACCAGTGATGTTGACTTTGATTACTTGGTTAAGTTGGTGTCTGCTGCATTTTACCACTGTAAACTTACTATCTTTCTCTTTGTAGTTAGTAAATATCTTAGGGGACACATTTTGAAGCTATGGAAAGTGTTTCCCTTCAAACTTTTACCTACTAATTTTGGCATTCATTGATGGATCTTGTTTTTATGACACACAACTATTACTATGGTGTTTGCTTAATGGTAATTGTCTACTTCCTTTCTTTTGTACCTTTATTAACTATATTTCTACAGTAAGGAAGAGTTTTCCTTTATCTTATTCCTACACCCAGGAAGAGGAAATGGGTTTGGTGAGCATCTAGCCCATCTTGCCACGTAATTAAAGTTTAAATACTAGATTTCAGGACTTTGTTTTTTTTTTTTTTTTTTTTTTTTTTTTTTTTTTTTTTTTTTTTTTTTTTTTTTTTTTTAGTTCTTCTAATATTTATGGCAAAGACTAGTACTATTTTATAAAAAAATTTGGCTGATGGAGAAACGTAAAAAACAACAATAAGGTATCATCTTACTCCAGTTAAAATGGCTTTTATCCAAAAGACAGACAATAATGAATGCTGGTATAGATGTGGAGAAAGGGGAACCCTCATACACTGTTGGTGGGAATATAAATTACTGTAGCCACTAATCCACTCTGGAAAATAGCATGGAGGTTCTTCAAAAACTGAAAATAGAACCCCTATATGATCCAGTGGTCCCACTGCTAGGTGTATATCCAAAAGAAAAGAAATTAGTATATCAAAGAGGTATCTGCAAGCTCATGTTTGTTTGCAGCCCTGTTTACAATAGCCAAAATATAAAATCAACCTAAGTGTCCATCAATGGATGAATGAATAAAGAAAGGTGGCATATATACACAATGGAATATTATTCAGCTATAAAAAAAAAAATGAAATCCTGTCATTTGCAGCAATGTGGATGGAATGGAAGATCATTATATTAAGTGAAATAGGCCAGAAACAAAAAGACAAATATTGCGTGTTCACACTCAAATGTGGGAGCTCAAAAAACAAACAAACAAACAAACAAACAAAAAAACAATATCAATTGAGCTAATGGAGATAGAGACTAGAAAGATGGTTACTGGAGGCTGGGAAAGGTAGCAGGGAGGGGTAGATAAAAAAACCCAAGGATGGTCAATAGGTACAAAAATGCGGTTAGAATGAAAAAGATTTAGTATTCAGTAGCGCAATAAGGTGACTATATGACTATAGTTAACAATAATTTATTGTATATTTTAAAATAACTAATATAATAAAATTGGAATATTCCTAACCTAAAGAAATGATGGATCCTTGAGGTGACGGATACCCCAATTACCCTGATTTGATCATTACATATCGTATGCCTGCGTGAAAACATCACAAGTACCCCATAAATATATATAGCTATGATGTACCCATAATAATGAAAAGTAAACTTATTTTAAAGAAAGCAAAGATAGACATGCTTGCTTGCTCTTTTCTTTTTCTTTCCTTCCTTCCTTCCTTCCTTCCT
>NW_016803776.1:80496-149614 GCF_001698545.2 Rhinopithecus bieti | reverse complement strand
TCTTTCTTTCTTTCTTTCTTTCTTTCTTTCTTTCTTTCTTTCTTTCTTTCTTTCTTTCTTTCTTTCTCTCTCTCTTTCTTTCTTTCTTTCTCTTTCTTTCATGGAGTCTTGCTCTGTTACCCAGACTGGAGTGCAGTTTTTGTATTTTTAGTAGATACGGGGTTTCACCATGTTCGCCAGGCTGGTCTCGAACTCCTGGCCTTAAGTGATCCACCCACCTTGGCCTCCTAAAGTGTTGCAATTACAGGTGTGAGCCACCATGCCTGGCCTATTTACTTTTTTTTCCTTCCTTCCTTCCTTCCTTCCTTCCTTCCTTCCTTCCTTCCTTCCTTCCTTCCTTCTCTCTTTCTTTCTTTCTTTCTTTCTTTCTTTCTTTCTTTCTTTCTTTCTTTCTTTCTTTCTTTCTTTCTTTCTTTCTTTTTCTTTCTTCTTTCTTTCTTTCTTTCTTTCTTCCTTTCAGACAGAGTCTCACTCTGTTGCCCAGGCTGGAGTGGAATGGCACAATCATAGCTCACTGAAGCCTCGAACTCTGGGCTCAACTGATCCTCCTGTTCAGCCTCCTAAGTAGCTCAGACTACAGGTAAGCACTACCACACCCGGCTGAGTTTTAAACATTTTTGCAGAGACAGGGTCTCACTGTGTTGCTCAGGCTGGTCTCAAACTCCTGACTTCAACTGATCCTCTTGCCTCAGCCTCTTATAATTATGTTTTCTTTAAAAACATTTTAGCTGATGATTACTAATATAAAACATATACTTTATAAGAAAAACCAAAGTGCCAATGATAAAACTATAAGCACTTTGCTTTTTGGTTCTTTACACTTAAAAGGTCTATCTGCTTGCATTTGTAACTAATCCCATGCTATCATAATGATATCCAAAATTTGCGTTAATTTTGCTGATTTTCTCAAGATTAACAAAAGTTAGACCATGAAGCCAAATAGAAGTAGGTTAAATAGCAAGAAAAGAAAGCATCTTTGAAGAGAAAATTCAAATATATTTCAAAACAATTTTAATAAGTAATTACCATTAAATAAAAAAGAATAATATCACACTTAACACACTAATACAATCTTCCTGGTATTGAATTCAGACAAACATAAGCAAGGAAAAGAGATCACTAGAAATCAGTGCACAAAATGAGTATGAGAAAACTCGAACGTTTTTTCTTAGGTAATTTAGAATGCAAATGGAAATCAAGTTCTTATTCCTTTGATGCTTATGTATGATCTTCTTATTGAGAAAGCTCAAAAGAATCAGATCACTGTATTCCTCCTTATTTTAGGATGTTTATATGAATGCAGGATAACCTGGCCAGAAAAGCAAAGGGAAGTGAAGAGGCTGTTTAATGAAGGGAGTTTAGCACCAGAAATTCCAAAAGAATAGATTAACATTGTCTGCCTCTAAACTCTTCAAAGAAAAACATAATTGTGCCTTTTATATCTTACCCCGTGCTCCAACTGCAGAATTCCTCAACTCCCAGGAGGAGCCTCATAGAGATGCTGTGCTGTTTGATTTGGCACTATTCACAAACCTTGGCAGATGATCAAATAGAGGGCACAGAAGTGCAGGAAAAGCCTTAAGAAACTGTCTTCGCTGTTGTTGTTACTGCCCTCATGAATTGAAATCTCAATGGTAAGCATAAAGAAGCCATAGATATTAACCGAGCGTGCATAACTCCAATTTAGATGTTTAACACACCTTAGCTTGGAGACAGCATGCACGTTTACGCTGTATATGCTCTCCCTTGAGTTGTATTTGTCTCATCTTTCAAATAAACACAGTTTCTTAAAATAATTAAGTCTTTTTGCCCCAGAACTCTTGAACTAAGTGTATAGACATGATGCGATGAGTGACTCTTGTCTTAGAACTCAAAAGATCTGGGTTCTAGTTCTGATGCTACCAGTTCCTAGCTCTTTAACCTTGAGCCAGTTGCTTAACTCCACTGAGCCTTAGCCCATGGGTCTATCAAATAAATACTGCTCATTTCACTTATTTTCTGTTAGAAGCAAGTGAAAATTATATTTAGGATCACATAAAAATAATATGTAGAAGCATTTGGTAAAATATAAAGAGCAATGCTGTTGTTAGAAATTATTACTGTGATGAAGTAGAATTTTGCAGCCATGCAAAGTGTCATTAAAGGATAGGTATTTTAAAACATTTATTTATAATCAAAGGATAAAATCTAGGAGAGAATCTACTAGATTGTTACAGTTTAAAATATAAATGTAGCCTGTACTTAAAAAAAAAGGAAAGAAAAAAAAAAGAAAATGGTCACAAAATCGAAAAAGTTATGCTAATTATGGAAATGATTAGCAAAATAATGGAATTTCTAAGGCATGAAATTCTTTAAAATAGATTAATTACATATTTGGGAGAGTTTTTGAAATGGATTTTATGATCTCTAGATGATTTCTCTCAGCTTATATTCATTCATTCCTTCATTCATAGAATGTAAGCTCTTTGGGTTGTGTTCCCTAACTTATGAGGGTACAGAGCAGGTGCTCATTAACTATTTGTGGTACAAATGAACTGATGAATTAATGAGATCATTAATTCACAATTTTCTGTGGTATTCATTGTGCTAGTTNTCGCTCTGTCACCCAGGCTGGAGTGCAGTGGCCAGATCTCAGCTCACTGCAAACTCCGCCTCCCGGGTTTACGCCATTCTCCTGCCTCAGCCTCCCGAGTAGCTGGGACTACAGGCGCCCGCCACCTCGCCCGGCTAGTTTTTTGTATTTTTTTAGTAGAGACGGGGTTTCACCGTGTTAGCCAGGATGGTCTCGATCTCCTGACCTCGTGATCCGCCCGCCTCGGCCTCCCAAAGTGCTGGGATTACAGGCTTGAGCCACCGCGCCCGGCCGAGGTGAAAGAATTCTATAGAGACAGTTTCTGCTCTCTGGGAGCTCTTATCCTAGTGAGGGAAACGGGTGCATAAATATACAATAATATAATGTGAGTCCCATGGTCCTATGCTGACCAGTTCTCTTCAGAAAATAATCATAAATGTGAATTTAAGCTGCTCCACAATTTTCACTTAAATTCTTTAAACATTTCTTTTAAATTTCCATTCATTTTACTCTTTTAGAAATCATATCAGTACATATATGGGGAGAGTACTTTGATGGCTACCCCCAATCTCAGTCCCTTCCGCCCTCCCCACAAGTCATTCTTGCCATGAGGTTATTTTGTGTATACACACACACACACACACATATATGTAGGTACATATACATATATACACATATACATATATACATACATATGTGTGTACGCACACATGCATTATTGTTTTTTAAGTGTATGTTAATTAAAATAATAGCATACAATGTATTATTCTAAAATTTTCTTTCCCTCCACAACGTTTCTTGGAAACCTATTAATATTAGTACATTTCAATATAGTTCATTCTTTAAAACGTTGCAATAGTGGCCACAACGGGGCTATCATTCACACATGGTACCTTATGGAGTCGTGCAGTAAACAGCCTATACACCTGTTTGTGGCAGCTCTCTGCCCTGTTTACATAAATAACATAGCTACACCATAGCTCATCTAGTTGTTCCTCTATTGCTAGATAGACACGTAGGTTGTTTCCAGCTTTTCAATATTATCAACTATCTTTTAATGAATATTTTTGTACAAGTTATAATAGCTAAAATATCCAAACAACATAATGAAATTCTTCATTTATTTTGAATCCTAGACTTGGGATCAGAAATTCCTTCCTGAACTCTATGTATTGTGTGCACACTTAGCAGCAGAACTATTAAAAACCAAAACAAGATAGCCTTTTGAGAAAATGGGAGGGAGGAATAAACCTCTTTTACTCTTTCAACTCAGAAACTTGCAGAGATTAAAGCCCTCTCTCTTTATTCGGTATTCAGTAGACACAGAAATTAAACTTTTCAGACTCTCTCTTTTTGCCTCACACTGATTTGATTTAGTTGTGGGATTCTGAAGATGTAATATGTATGCACCATTTGAGGCAAGCTGGGGCTTTATGTGTTTTTGAATGGCAACATTTCTTTTCCACAAAAGATAACTTTATGACAAGTTACATTTATATCGAACTGCTTTGACATTGTGTAAGAACAGATTCATATAGCTTGATACATTTGGCAGAGATAGATGTTTCCTCTATAATGCCTTTGATCTCTTTTCTGTGAAGAATGCTTTTGAATATTGAGGGGGCTGTTTGTCCTGAGGCATAGCCACTTGTAAACACATAGACACCCCTGAGGAGCTATGTATTACTCAGGTAATGGTTGCAGGGACCTGTTCTGTCTGGTGCCAAAGACAGCCTTTAGTGCAGACCTCTTAAGGAAACACAGGCTAATGAAACTGACTTAATGAAATTGCTAGGCATTAGAAATAGCATTTCCACAAGCGGAGCAAATGGACAAGAGCTTCCTTGTTGTCATTTTGGCAGTGATTTGTGGTATTGATTCTGGCCTTTGGCTGGAGCTTGAACTAAGTACAGCAGAGGTCCGAATGCCTTGACCTCAAATGGAATGTTTACTCCATCACAGAAGGAGCTGGCTTCCTGTATTTGAAAAGAGGATGGTGACATAGAGATTGGGAGGAAGAGAAGGCCGGAGAAAACAATAGAAGCAAATCCCTAGCCCTGACGATCAAAAGACACACTCAGGGGCCAGATGAGGCTGCCTCCTTGATAAGGGACCTGATCAACTGACCTCAGCTGCAGTTTCTTTCCAGATGTTTGGTGGAGGGTTCTAAGGCTAAACGTAAGTCTTCTCACAGTGGCATTGCCAGACCCCGCTGGGGCTGGTTCTGTGGCGTGAGCAGCCTGGACTGCCTTGGCAGGTCAAAGCACTCATGTCTCCTTTTAGGTTCGCGTAAATACATGTGATTCAACTTGCTTCTCCACTTAGAGTTACGGATTTTTCAAACTAGAAATGAGCATAAAGATTACCTATCAAAATCTCCTTCACTTGGAAGATGAGGAAGCCAATCTCCAAAGTGGAAGGAGTGGCCTCTGCCACTAGGTCATTCACCTCGTTAGTGATTTTACCAATCGATTTCCCTCTCGATAATTTGAGGATTCCTGCCAATGGCTCCCCCTCTCCTAATTATCACCACTATCATCGCCATTGTCATCATCTTGAGATTCCTTGAATGTGCTCTCCATATCTTCTGCTTAATAGCTACAGTTCCATCAGCATTCAGTGTAAAGGACCCAGCAGCAATTGTCCTTGTTGCATAATGAAAAGAGCTCTGGGTTCAGAAACAGACACACTTGAATTTAAACAGACCTAACTCTTTACTTTCATTTGCATGACCTTGATAGCCATTTTATTCCTCTGAGCTTGTTTCCTCATTTGTAATATGAAGACAATAATATCTGCTTCAGAGTTTCTATGAAGCTGAAGTGAGGATGTTATCATTGTTGTGTATTGCCTGTACAGGATAGATCCTCAGTAAATGGGCACCTGGGATACTAATATTGCTATTATTTCCCAGAGGCTTGGCTTCTTGTATTTGAAGAGATGCTCTGAAAGTTATCACAGATGCTCTCGAAGTTAGTCCTGACTCAATTGTCTAAGCTTGAACAAGTTAGTTTCTCTCGTGGCCAGGCCAGGTGGCTCACATCTGTAATCTCAGCACTTTGGGAGGACAAGGTGGTACAATCACTTTCACTTGAGCCTAGGAGTTTGAGACCAGCCTGAGCAACATATTGAGATCCTGTATCTACAAAAAATAGAAAAATTAGCAAGGCGTGGTGGCGTGTGTCTGTAGTCCCAGTTACTTGGGAAGCTGAGGTGGGAGGATCACTTGAGCCTGGGAGACAGAGGTTGCAGTGAGCCAAGATGGTGCTAGATGGGTGAAAGAGTGAGATATCATTTCAAAAAAAAAAAAAGAGAGAGAGAGAGAAAGAGCCTCATTTATAAACTGAGGAGTTTATAAAAGCACCTCATTTATAAACTGAGGAGTTGCACCAGCTCAGTGCATACATTTTTTGACATAGCATGATGCAGTGGTTCTCCAACTTTGATGAACATTTCAGTCACCTGGGGGTTTCATGCCTAGAGATTCTAATTCAGTAGGTCTGGGAAAACGACTCAAGAATCTGTACTTCTTAACAAAGACACCAGATCTTAGTTTTCTCTTGCTATGATTGAGAAAAGTAATAATATCCATGTGGTAGGAAAATGGTGAGGAGCAAATTAAATAATGTCTATAAAGCACTTAGCATTGTTTCTAGTATACAACAATTTCCCAGTAAATATTAGCTTTTATTCCTCTTTTCCTTTGTAACTTTGTATAGCACATATCTGTAGTTGGTAGGCTAAATTTGGCTGATAAACAGGACTTTCCATATGTGAATTACACACTAATATTTGCAATTAGGGGATTTCTAGCTTCTCTTGAAAAACGAAGAGACCTAGCAACACCAAGCCAGAAACCATTTACAGTGGCTGTGTCTGCACATTGGCTGTTCCTTTAGCCGTGGGTTCTCTATTGAAAACAGTCATCACTCAATCTGCTTCACCGATCTACATTTCTTGTTTGGCTTCTGTAGGCATTTGGGTTTGTAGATTTCTGTTGTACGCCCTAATTAAGCCTCTCTATCCAGAGTTTTAGAAGAGCTAAGAGACTATTCTTTCATGTTTTATTCTAGCTATTCTAGATCAATTAACAGTTGTCCATGGGCAGAGGCACAGCCCCCGTCACAGCTCCCTCTTAACTTAGCAGAAGTGAGAGAGGGAGTAGCTTGTCTTTATAACTTTTATGATTTAGGGGCATAATTTAGGATGAGTTCCAAGGGGCAGTATTATGAAAGTCTACTGGAATACTTTGCCAGGGAACCTAACCCAAACTGAGATGTTGCCCAACAGAATCAAAGCAGGGTTTAAAGTCAGCTGCTGCCTTTATTACACATTTAAAACTTGGCAAAGGAAGTCCTTTGGCTTGAGACCACATGAAAGAAATCAAGGCAGGTGAAGGGTGGTTCAAGAGAACAGATGGACTTGGACATCTTAAACCATTGGAGTGATGCTGCAACTTCCAAAGAAACCTGCTTGGATGCTCTGAAAGTTATCACAATCTTTGTATTTTTTTCTCTAGCTACGGGTGTCACACATGAAAAAAAATATGAGGCAAGAAAGGACTTTATACAAAGGTATTGAGGCCACATTTGTCAAACCCAGGATCCCACGCAGATTTGGGAACTATGTTTCAAGCTGAGCTTAAAACTTTCAACTCTCAAAAGTGCTACTTACCCCAAGTAAAAGGCAATTTTCCAGCTCAAAGAATGGCAGTTCTGCAAGGTTCAGGAAAAAAGGTCAGAAGACTCCTTGTACATCAATCAGCTCTTGGAAAACAACATGTCAATGAGTTAAGTGAACACGAATCAGGCACATATGGATTGAATTTCCCTTGAAATACTCCTGGGGTCCAAGTTTAAGGGGTGGAGTGGAGGAGGGGTGAAAATTCTTAGGACAATCTGCAGACCCCAAATGCTTGAAAATACTTCCAAGATGTCAACTGGCTATGCTGCGAGTTCTGCTGGCCTGAATCAATGCTGAGCCCAGCTGACCTTTGCTTTCTGGAGATGAGAATGGATCTAAGGCCCATATAACAGTCAAGGACTTCCCTACCCTTGATCTAAACTTCATTCCATGGCACAAAAATAGGGAGATCTGGTATAGAACGGCTTTGAAAACACAAACCGTAAGAAATGTTCAAGGTTACCAGTTATTATTGCTAGTAGACTATGTTTTTAAGCAAGCAAATCAGTCTTTCTATGTTTCCTTCCTTCCTGGAATCGTAAGAAAAGCAACTTGGAAATTATATAGATGTGGGGGAGAAAAAGTAAATACAAGAATATTTCCCTAAGACCATTCTGCATGGAAATGTGTGTCATAGTGAAAATATTCTTTGTAAATAGAAGTTCCTATAAAATCTTAAGAAAGAGATCAGTGCAACATTGTGGTCTATTCTAACCCAAAACACTAACCAATAAATGTAGTGAGAAAAAAAATTAGATTTTGCATTCAGCATAGAATTCATAGACGCTGGGACTATTTAAATTTGATTTTAGAGTGAAATTGAAAAAATTCAATATCAAGGACAACCTACTTCAGTATATCCATATATGATCGAAAATTGGTTAGTACTGAATCCTTTCCCAAGAAAGCAACATAGGATACTTAGAGTAGAATAGGGTACATACATTTTAAACTCTGTAAAAGGAAACCTGTTGAGAAACAATAAGATATATTTCATCTTTTGTTTTATAGGGTATTTTGTAGTTGAACTATAATTTAAGTGCAAGAAAAGTACAAAACTTCTTGGTGGCAGAGGAATTGTTATGGCTTTTCTTCCCTTTTCTTTTTCTTTTTTTTAAGGCAGGAGGTAATCAGGGATAAATGTTAATGGGATTTTTTTTAAACAAATGGTACACTGTCAAGAGAAAATTTTTTCACAATTGTCAAATTGTGTAGACAGTGTTCAAATGGATCATTCATTATTAGCAGCACCACCAAGTTGAAAACACACTTTTTCTGGTCTGCAGCTGATTGATGTACATTACTCATATCAGGCTAATGGCACTTTATTTTCCAACAGTAGCAAGTAATGAGTGACCTTGAGTGCATATTGTTTTCCTGAAAGGGTTTGTTGCTCTGCTTCCTTCATAAGCACCCCAAGGAAACAAGGCCTCTGTATTGGTGTTTTGCAGCAAACCTCATTTCTTTCATGGCTTTCTGTAAAAGAATTTGATACAGGGATAGAAGCTAACCTCAGTGAGTAAATGAAATATTGATCCATGCTACTCTGGCCTTGCCTTCACCTTGTCCCAGGGCGGTGAGTTACTGACTTTTCCGTTTTGGCTGTAATAGGAATTATTACAACAGGCCTGTGCAAGTAATTACTTGGCATGGTAAAAAAGGAGGGTCCATCATATATTTCTGTAGAGACGTTAGTTTCCATCAGCCCAGCAGTCTGCTTTTTTGGCTCTGTCTTTCCTACTCTTGATTCAATTCTTTTAACCATCATTAATCACACTCCTTGTCAGCAGAAGTTTATCAAAAGTATTAAGTGAGCAAGGTTGCCTGGCCTTCTTAAAAAAAAATCAGCCAACATGGGGCAGTAAATTTCAAAATATGGAAGGTTGGTTCCGTGATATATATGAGTGTCTCTTCAGCTAGAATGAGCCGTTTGTTTTAGTGATAGATATTGTAGTTTGAGCTGTGATAGAATCCTTCTCAAGTTTATATGTCGTGGGCTATCGTTTATGAGAGACCATGTGTTTCTAAATGGTGAAGGTCATGGCTGATGGCAAAAGTAAAAGCAGTGGTGATTCATTAAAAATAGTTAATAGGGCCTGCAGCTGACAGGGATAAATCGGAACATGTGGCTTGCCAACCCACCAGCACCTAAGATGACATTGTGTTTCTTCAGTCCCAACCTGCCACTTGCAATTGCCAGACAGCTGTGAGCCGAAAGACAGACGGAAACAAGATCATTTATTTCTTGTTAACAGATTTTGAAAAACTTTTTGGCAAGAGAGAGAACCCTCTTCTCTTCAGTTTGACTTAGCTGACATGTATTTTCAAGTTGTTACTGATTTTTTGCTGATCATAAGTATGTTTATTACTTAAAATTCAAATATTATAGAAACACATGATGTGAAAAAATGAAAAGCTTCTCTATTATGTCTGAAATGTTAATTTCCTTTTAAAAAATGACATGACGCAATATATGGCATAATGTTAAGATTTGATAAAGCTGAGAGGTGGTTCTGTGAGTGTTTCTTATGGTGGTCTGTATTCTATTCCTGGAGATTTGAAATAGTTCACAACTAAATTTTTTTTCCATTTTCACAACTAAAAGGAAGCCCGCCACTGAATCCCATCTCCTAGAAAGAATCAGTTTTATCATGCTGTATATTTCTGTATATCCCTCTAGATTATTTTTTTCACTATATGTATATATATATATATACACACACACACACACCCCCATATATAGACACAAATAAACACTTGTGGTATATATAGTAAAGAAAAATGTGTTCAATATAATAATTGAATACATAGAATATATATTGTATTTTAGATTATGCTAAAATACCAGTTTGCAGCATGCTTTAAAAAATTCCAATATTTAAATATGAATATTTGTTTAAATTCATGGACTCATTCATTCATTCATTCAGTCATTCAGAACATATAGCAACTGTCAACCAATCTATAGCAAAATATTCACATCCAGTGAGGGGAACATAGGGCCAGAGTTCTACTTCCAGCTTTCATTCAGAATTTATCTAATAAATGCTTCTGTTCCTGGGTCTTACTATAACAAATATCCTCTCCGAAAACTTTCTGGCTAAATTTCAAGACTGCTAAGAATGAGAAAACTAAAAGGATTTTGCTGATTACAATCAATAGAATTTGATGATCCATTTAAGACTTGTAGATCAACAAAGGAATGTATGAAAGTGGATGCAGCCCTCAGGCAATTTCCAAATAAGTATGGATTTTCTATACAACTTACTGTCCTAATGAAGATGGTTCTTAAAAACAAGAGTGTTTTGGGGATTTGATTTTTTTTTTCGGTTTTTTTTTTTTTTTTTTTCTCTCTCTCTCTAATTTGAGAAAGTTGTTGAAAATAGCACAGTGGCTTGAAATAATATTGGGAGGTAAACATCTTCACTTTTCACTTTGGATTGCCTCTTTTCCCTAGAAAACAAATTGACTAAAAGTTAGAGAGTGGTTGCTACCTCCAGATGGAAAAGGATAATAACCAAGCTGCATTGGAAAAACAGTTCCTGAATATAAGGAAACATATAAGCAGAAAAGAAAAAAAAAAGCTGTTTTTGTTTGTTTGTTTGTTTGTCTCCTTGCAACCAGAGCCTTTGCCTTTGCCTGCAAAATCTGAGTTGGTAACTCCAGGCAGCTCTGCCTGCATTTGCAGTCTGGACAACAACCCTGCCTGGAGAATATCAATCTCACAAAAAGAACTATCTCTTTCCATGATTTCAAGAGGCACAAGTAATTCAACAGTACAGAGAGGTTTGCGTTTTGCAAACTGTGTCTTCAACTTAGCTTTGCGTTTTTTTCATTTGTTGACAGTTTAGACTTTGGGGGCCACCATCATCACAACAACACTGCCCGGGCAATAGCAGTGCATTCCATTGAGAAGTGCTCAGCGAGAAGACAGAACAGCATTGCAAACTAACATGTTTACAGGGAAAAACACTTAGCCTCAAATTAGCGAGGGAAGACAGCAGAAATGTGTTGGGCTTAATTCAAGGCTAAGTGACAATGGGCACAGAGGATGTTTCTGGTTACCATCATCTTGAAGAAGACATTCACAGTGGTTACAAATTGACTTTTTATGGAGAAACTAAGACTGTTTCTAACCTATTGCACCGATATTATATTTAGTTAATATTTTATGAAAGAAAGTCCTCCCATTAGAGGTGGCAAATTGCTTTATAATTATAGTACTTTACAGAACAGACTGTCTGCTCCATTTTATGGCAAAAGCACAAAAATACAGCTGCCTTTTCCATGTAACTCCTTTGCAGAGTCCTTGTGGTAAGTGACTACCTCTCCCATGATTGTTTTTCTTCATTTCAAATATTAGTTTAATTTGCACACAAAGTCATGTTGCATGCTTGGTATGAGTTAATGAAATATTGATGCAGAAATTTCAATGAAGCAGGCCTGGAACACACTAGGGACCAGAGGTGAACAAAGATACCTCCTCACTCTTCTAAACTCTTGTCTGACTCTATGCCACTCTCATGGTGACTACCAGCCATTAAACGTGATGGCTATTTAGTAATGATGACTATAATGAATTGGTGGGCAGAGCAGCATCAAATTTTCATCAGAGAGTATAGATTGAATGGGAATGGAGGCTGGGCTATTTTCCCTTCCTTCTTCCTTCTTCTTTCTCTTCTTTTGTCCTTATTCTTCAATGAGAAGTGACAGATCTAAGTTCCTAGCAGATAAGGAACATGTTTTATTTATTTTTGTATTCCAGTGTATATCACAATGTTGGCACTGAATAAATGTTTCCATGAAAAAAATTTTCCTCTGATTGAAATGTGCTGTGTAGCAGAAGCTGTTAGTGCCCTGATGTGTCATGTTAGAACTCTTCGCTCCCGTGAACACCGGTGAAGTCTTACTGAGGCATCTGGTACTTACTGAAGGTGCTTTCCCTGACCACTACAGCAGGCTCCACTTGCACAGGGGACCCTGGGAACTTAATGCTCAAAGAACAGCTCTCAACCAGTGATGAATGGAAATTGGTAGATAAATACCCCTCAGGCCAGACAACTCAAAGGTGTATTCTACAGACTTTTTCCAGAAGTCCCCAGTGGAACTGAACTCTGATTACCCACATAGGAGTGAACAGTCCTTGTCTTCACTTCCTTTCCTTTCTTGTCTCACTTCCCCGTGTCCCCATCAGCACTTCCAGGGATCACATCCCAGATTAACTACTTGCACTCAAATCCTTATCTCAGGTTGGGCTTCTGGGGAATACAGCCTAAGACATCCTCTGACACCAGGATAATCAATTGATAAGAATTGATGGAGAGTTTTCTATGTGCCTAACTTTGCACTATGCACTATGGGACTATTAAGGCATTTTAAATATTCACATTTACTCTGCTCAGAAATCTCTTGTTTTGTTAATTTTTATTTCAATTGTTTTTGGGGTACTGGTGGTATTTGGTTACATGGATAAGTTCTTTACAAATTATGATGGAAGATAAGACATACATATTTAAAACAATTAGTGGACCAGGCAGCATTATACAGGGATATAATAAAGTCTAAAGTGTGTATTATAGATAATTGGAGACAAGGAAAGTGGAACAAGGTTCTACATGTACAGTAGGGACAAAAGTCATGAAAACGGTTGCTTGACTTGCGGACGCTCATGGTAGCTGATGTGAAGGACTCAAGGAGGATGGTACACTTAGTGCACAGGATGGTAGGTCTCCAAGCCTACTATTCTGCATGCAATGGTGGCTCAGTAAATACTTTGAGGAAGGAAAAATGAACAGGCAAATGAATCAGTCATGAAAACTCAGATGAGCTCCACTATGTATTCTACCAAATTTTTGAATTAAATAAATACGTAAATGTAATCACATCTTACATAGTGGGGTTTTAAGTATTTGACTTTCTACTTTTCATCTTTTTTCCTATTTCACCTACATCAACTTGGTTCTCTCCCCAAGAGATCTGCTACTTGGTAACTGGGTGACCGTAGGCAAGTTAATTAATCTCTTCAGTTTCAGGTTCCATACCTGTAGAATGTTCA
The DNA here is from genome assembly GCF_001698545.2 of Rhinopithecus bieti. Classification (NCBI taxonomy): domain Eukaryota; kingdom Metazoa; phylum Chordata; class Mammalia; order Primates; family Cercopithecidae; genus Rhinopithecus; species Rhinopithecus bieti. The sequence continues at coordinate 136,304 of NW_016803776.1, read as the reverse complement.
AAGGTTGACTATGACTCTGGGGCAAGATTTATTTGGCTAGTCCCTCAACTTCCAAGGGGGAGAAAAAAGTCCCAACTTTCCACTATTGCTTTATCCCTGGCCCCCTCCTATATACGTATATTACTAAGTTCCTGAAAATATTAGGGTTTGCCATTCCTGAATTAGATAACATAATTTTTTTTTAACTTTAACAAAGCATTTTGAAACAAGCAAAATGTTTGGAACTAAGACTGTGTGGCTTTGAAGAAGACATTTAATCTGAGGATCAATTTCCATTTTCCAAAAATGAGGCTATTGCTCTTTTACTAGAGATAATTATGTAAAGCACTTGGCTCGATGAATAATCAAAAAATTGTACTTTTTTCATCAACTGAATTGAGATATAATTTAGATATTATAAATGCATGCATTTTAAGGACACAGTTTGATGAGTTTTGGAAAATGTGTACATTCATATGACCACACCAATCAATGTATGGAACACCTCTGTCACCCTGAAAGGTTCTCTTGTTCCTCCTTGCAGCCAATCTACCCCTTCATTCCCAACTCCAAGTAAGCACTGATCTGCTTTCTGTCACTATAGATTAGATGTGTCTCTTTCTAGAGTTTTATATAAATAGACTCATGTAGCATGTGCTTTTTTGTGTCTGGCTTGTGTTGCTGAGCATTTTTGAGATTCATTCAGGTTTTTGTGTGTATCCGTGGTTTGTTTCTTTATAATAAGTGGTAGGTCTTCTTTTACTAATCAGCAAGAAAGTTATTTATTTCTAGAGGCCTTTAGACATTATTGTATTTTGCAGTTATAACTGAGGAAGGATGAATCATAAATAGATTTAAATGATATGATACCTAAGATAATTTTCTTTTTCTAAATAACAACAATAATCGCTAATATTTATTAAATACATGTTTTATAATGAGCATAAAACAGAAAATAAGAGGTGTATTAATTTTCCACTGCTGTGGCTTAAAAGAATACGTATTTTTTCGGTGAAACCCCGTCTCTACTAAAAAATACAAAAAACTAGCCGGGCGACGAGGCGGGCGCCTGTAGTCCCAGCTACTCGGGAGGCTGAGACAGGAGAATGGCGTGAACCCAGGAGGCGGAGTTTGCAGTGAGCTGAGAGCCGGCCACTGCACTCCAGCCTGGGCGGCAGAGCAAGACTCCGTCTCAAAAAAAAAAAAAAAAAAGAATACGTATTTTTTTATATCAAAGTTTCTATGGGCCAGGAATTCATAACTTGCTTTGGCTGATGATTCTGGCTCAAGATCTATCATGAAGTTGCAGTGAAGATGCTGGTTTGAGCTACCATCAACTGAAGGCTTAACTAAAATTGGAGGATCAGCTTGGATGGCTCACTTATGTGACTAGCAAGTTGGTGCCAGATGTTGACAGGAGGTTTCTCCCCACGAGGACTCTCCATAGGGCTGCTTGAGTGTCTTCTCAGCATGGGTTTCTTTCCCCCAGGGTGAGTGAGCCAAGTGAGAGCAAACAGGAAACCTGCAATGTCTTTTATACTTAGCCTCGAAAGCCACATACTGTCATTTTTCCGTATCATAATAATTGCACAGGTTAGTCGTATTCAGTGTGGGAAGGGACCATTGTCCATTGAATTTGTTCCTGACAAACAGATATGTTGAAGTCCTAGTACCAGTACCCGTGAATGTGATCTTATTTGGAAGCAAAGTGTTTGCAGATGTAATCAAGTTAAGATGAGGCCATACTGGATGTGGTGGGCCTTAAGTCGAATGGTTGATGTCCTTATAAGAACAGAGAGATTTGGAGACAGACACACAGGGAAGACAGTCACGTGAAGATAGAGGCAGAGACTACAGTCATGCATCTATCAGCCAGAGTGTCAAGGATTGTAGGTGGCCATTAGCTACAAGTGGCAAGGAGGGACTCTTCCCTAGAGCCATTGGGGGAAGTATGGTCTTGCCAACACTTTTATTTTGTGCTTCTAGCTTCCAGAACTGTGACAAAATAAATTTCTGCTGTTTCAAGCCATTGGGGTTGTGGTAACTTGTTATGGCAGCCCTCGGACACTGATACAGGGACTAAATAATGGCATGAATATCAGGAGGTGGGGATCACTGAGGACCATCTTGGAGCTGGCTACCACAGCAGGGGGGAACTTACTATGATGGAGTAATTAGGGAATGTGATAAAGTTTAAGCTGATAACTGAAAATGACGAAGAACCAACTAGGTGAAGTAGGTGAAAAAGCATTGCAGGCAGATGCAACACCTTATAAAGACTTTATGATCAGGAAAAGTTTGGTGTGTTTGAGGCATGAGAAGGAGGCCAAACTTGGCTATTCTCTATTGGGTAAAGGAGAGAGAGATTCAAAATAGACTGGAATAATCAGTAGAGGCTGGATCCCTCCCCATTTGAGGGAGTTTGAATTTTATACAAAGGGCAGTGTGTGGCATTTTAAGCAGGGGAGTGGCATGCTTTTGTTCATGATTTTAGAAGATGACCCTGGCAGCCATGTGGACAATAGATTGAAGAGAAAAATTTAAATGAGAAGACCAACTAGGAGACTACTGCAATAGTCCAAGCAAGAGGTGTTATTGCCTTAATAGAAGGAATTAAGATGAAAAGAAATAGACTATTAGAGATATATGTTGGAGTTCAAGTTACAGGGCTTAATCATTATATGTGGGGTATAGGGGTAAGAAAAAAGAAAGAATCAAGGATAATGCCCACTAAATGCAGAATATTCTTTCCTAAGTAATTGAAACTCCTATTAATTTTAAATGAGCTTTATCCATTGTGAAATCTTCAAGCTTAGAACTCTTTGTCATTCTCTATTATAAAGGCTACACTACTTAGCGTGGCACAGGAATGGCCTCAATAAGTCTTTGCCTGAATGACCAGCCTCATCTCTTCACCTACATCTATCACACTGAGCTGCTCATTCTTCTGGGAACATGGCATGATGACAAAACACATTCCCTTCCTTCTGCCTGGAATATCTTTCCAGTTCACCTCTATGAAGTCTTCCATATTGGTGAGGGGTTTCATCACTTCCCCTACTTTGTTCTCATAGAATCCTGCTGACCCCTTTCTTTCTCCTTATCTCACCATATGTTTGTGATCCACCCCACCATATGTTATATATCTGTATGTCCCATTAACCATGGGCCTCCTGAGAGCCAAAAACTCATCTAATTCTTATTTGATATCTCTGTCTGCTCCTAGCATAATCATAAGCACATGGTAGAGACTCAATTAATGATTGTCAAATGAATAACAGAGATATCAGAGATGACTGGAAGTGTTTGACAGCTATTGGTGGATAGACTTATTTCTGATGAATATCAAGATGCCATGATTTCTCTCTGAGTTAGAATAAAAAAATCCCAAAGGCCCACCAGAAAAGACAAATATGATTCATACGCTTATGAAATCATTCATTTAACAAATACTGAGTGCCTATTATGTGTCATGGTTCCAAGTGTCAGGGACATAGCAGGAAATAGGGTGGACAGGCCTCAATTCTCATGGATATTACATTCTTTTGAGAAGAAACAAACGATAATTAAATGTACAAAAAAGTGAATAAGGTAACTTCACATGACTGTGACCACAATAAAACAGAATAACCTGATTAAGTCTGAGTGGGGATCTCTGAAAGGTGCTTAGAGAAGATATCTGTTAACCAGTAACATAATAACAGGAGAGAAAAGTTTCCAGGCAGACACTCTAACTACAAGTCCCAGAGTAAGAAAGAAAGACAAGCAAGCAAGCAAGAATGAACGAACGAACGAAGGAACGAAAGCAAGAAAGAAAGCAAGAAAGCAAGAAAGCAAGCAAGCAAGAAAGAAAGAAAGAGAAAGAAAGAAGGAAGGAAAAAAGAAGCCTAGGCGGTGTGTGGTGGCTCATGTCTGTAAACCCAGCACTTTCGGAGGCCGAGGCAGGTGGACCTGAGGTCAGGAGTTCAAGACCAGCCTGGCCAACATGGTGAAAACCCATCTCTACTAAAAACGCAAAAAAAATTAACCATAGTGGCAGGTGCCTGAAATCCCAGTTACTCGGGAGGTTGAGACAAGAGAATCGCTTGAACCCAGGAGGCGGAGGTTGCAGTGAGCTGAGATTGCACCATTGCACTCCAGCCTGGGCAACAGAGCGAGACTTCATCTCAAAAAAAATAAACAAATAAAGAAGAAAAAGAAGCCTATGATATACCCTAAACTCTATTTTCAAATGCCATGTCAGGTTTTACACTGTAAAAAAATCAAAGCAAACAAAATCATCAACATATTTTTTAACAAGTTTAAAATTTCAGGGAAATCATACTTTATATACATATCTGTAACCTACTTGCCTTTATTAACTTGATATCTTTTGTTGTCATTAAATTTGTTTTACAAAAATTTGTTATAGTTATATGGTATTTCTACATAGACATAATATAGTTTAGGTAATCAAACTTCTATTTTTGTCCATTTATATCATTTTCAACTTCTCATAAGTAATAGGAGAGTAAACATCTTCAACTGTAAATACTTTGTCCATACATGATTTTTTGGCATGTGTGACAAATTATTAGGAGAAAAACTGCTGAGTCAAATATTTTTCATCCACATGACCAATTTGCCCTGCAGAAGGTTTGTAACCATTTACTATCCCACCATGAGCAAGTGGAGGTTAGATGCCTGATTAGAATTAGCTTGTTTTGTATCATATGAACAAAAGGAGAATTGTGCAACTTAGTTCCAAGAAAGGCCACCAACGTGGTTGGAACAGCCATCTGAAACCTTCAAGGACAACATTCCAGCACTAGCTGTTTCTACAATCATCAGGACTGTAGGTGCAGCCCTTAGCCATTTGAAGTTGTTAAAAATCATCCACACTATTTTCAGTGGGCAGAATGAGAGGATTCCCATCTACTGAAACATGACATGGCTGATTTCTGATTTAACTCTCAGTGGTCTTCAAGCATCTAACCTAGAAAAAAACCTAAGAGTTCCTAAGGTTTATCAAACTCATCACCAATTTCAATAGGAAATGGACAATTTATGCAAAAAAAAAATCACTGAGACTTCAGACTTCAAAGGAACAGCTATTGGTAAATCTACGAGCTTCTGCTTTTCAATGACTATCTCAACAAAACATTCAGGGCAGTCACCATTTTTGCCAGAAAAAAAAGGAAAAAAAAAAAAAAGCAGCACATAAATACGTTGTATGACTGGGGAAAAGGTAATCTAAATGCATTGCTCCTGCAACTTTTAAAAATTAATAAGTCATTTTAATTGTCTCTAATAATCATTGACATTTACAACTGGAAGGGTTTTGAGATATCATCTTGACTTATGATTTCTTACCTTTGAAGAAACAGAGGCCCAATTTTGATGTAAAAATATTTTTGAGAGTCCCAACTTAATAATAAACTTTTTTAGTTTATTGTTTGAGAACATAATCATGACAATGAATCTATGAATCCAGAAATATTCTTTAAGTTTATTTTGATATCCCCAAAACAAACCTACACACCTGTAAAACAGGAACACATATATAAGCAAAACACATGATGTATTTAGTCAGTGGATCACTTGCAATGAACTCCAAGCACACTGCTTGCTCGTTCCCCACCTCAGGAGTTTGTCTACTACAGATTAGGAATTACTGAGCTTATAACATTAGCAGTGAGGAAACTAAAGTGCATGAAAGTCATGTGAATTATCCAAACCACAGAATTAGCAAAGGAGCCCAAACTGGAGCCAGAGCACCTGATTTTTCCTCTAAAGCTCTTTCCCGAGATGGGTTGGGACTACAGCTTAACTAAGGGTATCCAATCTTTTGGCTTCCCTGGCCTACATTAGGAGAAGAAGATTTGCTTGGGCCACACATAAAATGCACTAACGCTAACAATGGCTGACGAGCTTTAAAAATCGCAAAAAAAAAAAAAAAAAAAAAAAAAATCTCATAATGTTTCAAGGAAGTTCACAAATTTTTGTTGGGCCACATTCAAAGCTGTCCTGGGCTGCATGTGGCCTGCTGGCTGTGGGTTGGACAAGCTTGAGTTAAATCATTTACCACTGTGATCTTGAAAGTCACCTCACGTTGCTAAGCCTCAATACCCTAATCCATGCAGTGAATAATTATGTAATTTATGTAGGTACTTCCTCTGAAAGCCCATGACCCAGAGCAGGTGCTCTGTACATGTTAGCTATTTTCATTATTGTTATCTTGATTATTTCCATTTCCACAACATCTTTGCTTTAGAATTTATAACAAACAAATGAAAGTGCACCAGACCTTTACAATTTATCCACCAGGACTCTCTGCTTATCAATTCTTCAGTTACCTAATGCAACCCCATATCATTCAGGGCTTCAGAAATGCCTTGCCATTTTGATTGGAGAAGAAATGGTTCCCTCTCTGTAACTTATCAACTAACCTTGCCTCTTGGGTATTTACATAAAGAATGGGAATTTATTTGACAAGAAACTGTGGGAATAAATTGCCTTTAACTATTCTCCCACAACTATGTACTATGAATTTGCATCATTCATTTCTATCTCTCCGCAGGCTGATACACAGTTTGTTTTTAAAAAGTGAAATCTTGTTTGTCTTGACTAGTAAGACCATGAACTCTGCTGAAAAAACGCTATTATTTCTGCTATGAAAATTGGTTTATTTAATGGATTTTCATTTAAATGCATTGTTAAGCTAAAACAAAGAAAACAAAACAGAAAAGTGACATCCTGATTTCCCAACATGATAATTAGAGCTTAGAGAAATTCAGAGATCCTCCTTTCCTCTCTCTTGTCTTTTTTGCTGTGTGGTTATTAGGCCTATAGCATAGTCAAGATGTTACTCTAAAGCAGACTTCATCAGGAAATAAGAAATTTGCTACATTTTGCAAAGGACTATCATAAATATTTCAAATTGTTTTTCTATATGCACAAATGACAGCACATTTGATGCTTTTCTTGCCAGACCATATGTACATATCACAAATTATCACATACATTGGATATATGCTTGTTCGAGACAAAAGTAGGCATAGAAAAGAGAAGTTTTTACTATTCCTTTGATGTAAATCTTAAACCAGACTGACTTCAGTTACATTGGCTAAAAGCTTCCTGAATCTGCTGCGATAAAAAAATTGTTTGCTAACATAGGACTTGATGATCACCACAGTGATTGACTCAAAAACTGAGTGAAGGCAGGGCATGGTGGCTCACACCTGTAATCCCAGCACTTTGGGAGGCTGAGGCAGGTGGATCACTAGGTCAGGAGTTCGAGACCAGCCTGGCCAAGATGGTGAAACCCCTTCTCTACTAAAAATACAACAAACAAACAAACAAACAAACAAACAAAAAACCATATCAGCTGACCACAGTGGCAGGCGCCTGTAATCCCAGCTACTTGAGAGGCTGAGGCAGGAGAATCACTTGAACCTAGGATGTGGAGGTTGCAGTGAACCAAGATCATGCCACTGCACTTTAGCCTGGGCCACAGAGCAAGACTCTGTCTGAAAAAAAAAAAAAAAAACTGAGTCAAGTGAAGAAGATAAAGAAAGGAGAATGTGAGTGAAGGGAGAAAATGTCCTTGCTGCACATTTACAAGACAAAGACAGAGTCTTGGCTCAAACACTGATAATTTGATTTTGGACAAATCACCTGACCTCTTTAAGCACTTTTCCTCATTTTATAAAGCGGAAATAATAATAATCTTAGCCAGTTTATCTATCAGAGTTGTGATGAGAATCAAACCAGATGATGAACGTAAAAAGATTTTGTAAATTATAGGTGTTTACAAAATTACATGAGTAAAGTTATGGCTATTTCAGTCTCTCTTGATTTGTTTTCACATTCCACGGAAGAAATTAGATAAGACATAAAAGTAGACTCAGCTTTAGTTCTTTATTTCTACACTTAGTGAAGTACATATCATCTGAGAGAGCAAACAATGCTTTTATTCTTGCATCATAAAAAAAACAAAAATGAGATCTCTCCTTGAACATTGTGATCTAATCATGCTTTGTTGTATTTCACTTCCTGTAGAGTGGACATTCTTATCTGACTATCAAACGTTAGGGTCACAACGTTGAAACTCCATATTCACTTTTATCTCCCACCTCTCTAACAATCTGCTTGATGCAATCAGTATCAAGACTGCCTTATCTGCCCTCTAAAATATTTTTCTGTTAATCACCAGGTAATTCAATTGAGACAGTGATTGTGTCTTAAAAATAACTGAATGTATACAGTTTCCTCTTTGATGTACTAATTCCCTAATGGTAAATTTTATCTTTTTATATATATCCCTCTGTGACCTTTTAGAAATTACCAGCAGCTTTAAAACATCATTTTAACATATTTTAACATAAATCATCTAAACCAACACAATAATTAAATATGTATTATTCCCTTATTTTAAACTTAAAAAAGTTTTCCACACGTATGAATAAGATATAGTAAGGAATGGTTCTTTTTAAAAAGTTGGGGTGTTTGAAAACAGGAACATTATTTGTTCTTTATAGGCAAATCTGTATTTTTTCCTATTCACTACTATCATCAACTATATTTAATTTAAATCTCTGGTTAATATCCAGGGCCCCTTGTCCCTGGGGGAAAGTCACATTCTGAAGATTGTTTTAGAAAGATTCCGGTGCCTGTGTTCTCACTGCTGAGCAAAAGGGAAGATTGAAGAGTGCAGTTTTATAGATGGGTTCTATAAGAAATCAAAGACATATGCATGTTTTCTTAGTGACGCTCATATGCTTTTAGTTCACCTTGTAACACCTGTGACTGTTCTATAGCAGACCGCAGCATGTGTCTGGTGGCAGCACCCAAATGTTAAAACCCAGCATGCAAAGCCAAAATCATCAACATGTGATCTATCAGTGAATCAGCCTGCATTTGCTCCCTTCCAGAAGAATGGTGCCTGTATGTAAAAATCACGAAGCATGCACTGTTGGTGGCACTTGGTGGCTTATTCATTATTCTGTTTGGTAGATTGGAGAGGCAGAAGAATAAAAAGATTATTGTTCTCATTTCTATGTGATTTGACTCAGGCATGTTTAAAGGGTAGCTCTTGTACCAGGGAAAGGAAGATTTGATCATGCACTGCTCCTAAGATAAATATTTTTACTTAATTTGATCTAAATGAACATTGGACTCTATCCTTATTTTTTTTTCCTAGTATTTTCTCTTCTCATTAAAATCTCTGACACTGCTTTGTCATAGTTTCCATTGACAACAGGGTCTCATGCTCATTATATGCTGGCTCTGAGTTTTGGGACAAAGGTCATTTAAAGAAGAGAAAATCATGTTAAAGACAACTTGGAGAGAAAATTTGAATATGGCAACAACTATAAATCTGTTGTAAATATAATGAGTTTTGACTACTTTTTCTCTAGAGGAAAACTAAAGCCATCAAGGAAAATTTCTTAACCAGTAAACTTTCATTTCACAAAATATTGTCTTTTAACTTCTTACTGATTTATCTTCTTTCGGAAATGTAAGCGCTTAATGACATATTGACTCTTGCTGAAGTCACAAGCCAATTACATATCTTTCCAAATAGATTTTTTTTTCATGGAGTGATGGGGATGGGAACATGTAGAAGAAGATAGGAATAAAATTAAAAATTCATTGGGAAAACAGAATAAGAACCATTTAAACATGAACTCAATTGTAAGTGACAAGGTACAAAAAACAGGGGGTTTTATCTTTTATAGAATCAAATATAAAACCTTGACTAGTATAACAGGAAAGATGTGTTAGTAGAACCATGGCAATATGATAACACCATTGTTATTTATTGAACACTTTCTATGTGTTAGGCATGTGCTAAATATATAGCTAAATATAGTATCTATCTCATTACGGCTGTACCCAGAGATAAGCCCATTTGGGATGTATAATAATATCTCAACTTCTGGATCCATTTCATTTAATATCCTTGCTCTAGTATGTGAAGTATGTATGTTATTTGCATTGACAAAGACCAGCCTGAATGCTGTGTAGCCCACAAAGTGCTGAGGGATGGAAGAGGAGCTACCATCACATCTGTACTCTTCTAAAGGTGGATCATGTGAAGTTCTCCTTCCAGAAAGCTCTGGTTTAGTATCCCAGGCAATTCCATAAACCCATAAACAACATTTAGTTCATGATTTCCTTTTGTGCAGCTATGCATTTGGTTATTTTTTATGCATTAAATGTGGATTACTTAAACATTATTATGCGTGTTTTATATGAGTGTAATCTTATGAATATGGTGTACAATGGCTATGAAAGAATTTAACTAGAAAAACGGCAAAATTTTAAGACAATTAATGAAAGCAATAACTTGTTAGTTGTATAATGCTAATCAGTATTAACTATTGAAGAAATTGTGTCCATTATTATGGGTTTTGGTGTTCTTTTGGGATAAGTCGATGTTAGCATTCAGAATACATAAAATTTATTTTTTTGAAATTTTTAGGGATTCCACTTATTTCTCCTGATTAGTTATTTAAGGTATTTTTAGGCACAAACTCTAAGTATAATTATTCTCATTTTACTAGATAAGAAATTAATATCGACAAGTTTAATGATCTGCCCAAGGACATGCATATGATGAAGTTGGAGTATAAACTGTCTGACTGTTCTGACTCCAAAACTAATGTTATCAAACCCCGTTATTATAGGACAATGCCTGCCTAACAAACAACTAGCTCACCAAATGAGAATTCATATCCTTCTTCTGATAGTTATGCCATTGTTTAAAATATTTTTTGAAGTTGTCTTTAAGTCATGTCCTTGGAGGCTATTTATGGAGCTCACAAAGTAATGTTTCAGTACTTTGCAGTCATCTTTGAACACAACTTGACCATCTATCTTGCTGATAAGAGCTTTTCCTGACTGCAACTTGAAAAACTTCTAGAAAGACAGATGTTGGCACCATTGCTACTTTTTATAAAAAGTGAGATACAGACCCGAGGTACTGAAAGTGGAATCTCTAGCCTGCCTTGGAAAATGATATTATTGCTTCCCAACTAATTTTGTACATCTATGAAAAATATGGTTTTGTCAAACATAGACTCAAAGATCTTAGCATTTAGAGGATTTTGAGAGACTCTGAGATTCAGAAAAGATAACATAGGCTCTTGTAATCTCAGCAGTTTGGGAGGCTAAGGAGGGTGGATCGTCTTAGTCAGGAGTTCAAGACCAGCTTGGCCTACATGGCAAAACCCCAACTCTACCAAAAATACAAAAAATTAACCAGGTGTAGTGGTGTGCACCTGTAGTCCCAGCTACTTGGAAGGCTGAGATGGGAGGATCACTTGAGCCCAGGAGGTCGAGGCTGCAGTGAGCCAGGTGACAGAGAAAGACCCTGTCAAAAACAAAAAAAATAAACTGAGGGAAGTTAGGAGAATTTTGTTCTGCAAAAAAAAAAAAAAAAAAAAAAGAAAAGAAAAAAAATTCTGAAGGGTAAATTCCATAGGGGGCAGTGGAATAATATATTCAAAGGTGCTAAAGGAAAATAGCTATGAATCTATAACTCTATGCCCAGTTTAATTATCATTTAAGGAGAATTTAAGACCCTGCCTTTTGGCAAGATCGAAGTGGCAGGTAGAGGGTTAGAAGTTGAGAACAACAACATTCTAGTAGAAAATGCCTGTTTAAGGAAAAGATTTTTAAGAGAGCTTTCCTGAGACCATGGCAGTCACAAATACCTTGTCATTTGCGATGAGTTCTTTAGAAACACTTTTAAAACACAGTACTCACAGATTTCTACTTACAAAACCAAGCAACAAGAATCTCATAAAAAGATGAACTCACAATAAATTTTTTTAATGAAATGAAAGTATCATAGAGCCAGTAAATGCAACAAACAAAAGAATTAGCATTTCTGAAGGGAAGAGATAAATTCACAAAACTCCAATATAATTACATTTTCATTGAAATTAAAAACTCATAGAATATTTGCAAACGGGTACATACAAACACAACAGTTTACTTCTGAAAAGGGAAACCAAGGGAATGGGTACAGGAGTAGGGCAGAAACTTACATTATGCACACACTGTCTTTTAATAAAATGTTTGGGTTTTTATAGCACACACTTTTAAAAATACACTTAAAAAAGCTGTCTGGTACTATGATATTATCATTGGATAAACTAGACTTTCGGGAAGAAAATGAAGATGATCATTTTTTGATCATTAAATTCATTTTAACAATAGAGACAGAACCATCCCATCCTGTTTCTGAGTGCTCTAAAAAGACAGTTTCAAAATACATAAAGAAAGAACCAGACAAATACACTATCCTAATAAAATGTTTGAATTATATCCTCTAGAAATTGGTAAGTGGAGTGAACAAAAATCAATTAGGCATATAGAAAATGTGAACAACACAACCAACAACTTTGATCTAATTGACATATATAATCCTGTACTCAACAGAGGATATGTTTTCTTCTTGAGACCACTTGCATATAAAAAAATTGAACAGTATCCTTGGCAAAGGAATCTCAACAGATACTGAAGAATCGTTATCCTGTAGTCCACATTGTATGATGCAAAAACATCAACAATCAACCATAAAAAGAAGGAAGAATCCCAAATAGTTGGAAACACAAAGTCCTTCCTATAAATAATTCAAGGGTTAATACAGAAATCTTAAGGGAATTTGCGACACGCTTGGAACTGAATGACAGTGAAATCATTACATATCTAAACTGTCAGAATGCAGCTAGAAAAGGACTTAAAGCGAATATTGTAGTCTTAAATGCATACATTTTAAAACGGGAAAGATTGAAAATGAGTAAAGCCATCAGCTCAAGGAGGTAGATGAAAACAGTATTGCACACTTGAAGTAAATGGAAAGAAACAGTAAGTGCAGAAAATAATAACATAGAAAACAAAAAAAGAAGAAAAGAAATGAAAGTTAAAAGCTGGGTCTTTGTAAAGACTAATGCAATATATAAACTGACAAGACTGATCATGGGAAAAAGAAACAGATCATAGACAAACAGTATTAAGAATGAAAAAAGAGGATAACTTTAGATGCATTGAAGATGGTAAGAGCACAAGAAAATATGAGCAACTCTATTCTAGTACTATTGCAATCTTACATAAAGCAGATAATTTACTTTAAAAAAACTCCATGAGTTATTACCAAAGTTAAATCAAGAAGAAACAGATTATTGTAATGTACATCTAATAATTGAAGAACCTAAATTATCAATGAGAACTTTATTCACCAAAAGAAAGTATCAGATCCAGACAGGTGTCTTTAATATTGACACATAAGCTATATATGAATTATTCCAGAAATTAGACTGAGAAGAAAAGCTGCACGTCCACTGTTATGCATCTATCAAAACTAGACAAAAAAAGCATTTAATGGGAAGATTATGGACCTCGCTCATCGATGAATGCAGGTGCAAAAAATTTAAATAATATATTAGCAGAATAAATACAATACTGTATTTAAGACACATGGTGACCAAGTAGCATCTATTTCAACAATATAAGAACATGGTTATCATGGAAATGTTGTCAGTTAGAAAGATGTTCAAATTCAAGCAACAGGAAACTTGTTTAAAATGGCTTGAACAAATAGGCATTTATTTTACTCACATAAAAAGAAATCTGGAGGTATTCAGTTGCTGGTATTGATTCAGTGGCTCACCAATATCAGGAGTGATGATTCTTTACTCTTTTACCCATGGTTATACAGGGGCTGCTGGCAGCTCTGACGTTAGACAGAGGTCAGAAAAGGAAAAGAAGGATGGGTGAAGGGTTCCATCTGCCATGTTTTTCTCTTTTATTTTACCTGGAGTCTTCCTGTCAGAATTCCACTTAACAGATCACCAGCCAGACTGGCCAGAATGCCACCTGTAGCCGAAAGGGAGGCTATAAAAGCAGTGAAAATATAATTATAATTAGCCTCCACCACTGATGGCCTGAACAAAATCAAGATTCTGTTAACAAAAGAAATGGGGAAGAATAACTATTTCATAGTCAACAAGTAGTGTCTGCCTTAAAAACCTAGCAAAGAAATTCATTATGTTAACAGATTAAAAGAGAAAATTGATATGATCATCTTGTTAGATGCAAAAAAAAAAGCATTTAGTCAAACAATAACTAATAACAAACTAGAAATTTCAGGAAATTTTCTCAACACAATAGAGAGCATATGTGAAAAACTTCTAGCAAACCACACTTAGTGCTGAAACTTTAGAAATATTATCTTTAAAGTAAGAAACAGAAGGAAGATACCATTATATCTGATAAATATACTAATATATAATTACATGTTATATATTTGTACTTGTCTACATATATGATATATAAATATAGACAAATAAATTATAGTATATTCATTCATTTGGTGACATGCTATCAACCAATTAAAATGTTAAATGAGTGCACTAGATCTTTATCTATCAACACTGATATATGTCGAACATATATTAAAATACTGAGTAGCCAAAGGATATATACTGTATATTGCCACTGATGTGAATTTGAAGACCTTGAAACTACTACTATATATTATTTATTAACACCTGAATTTGCAATAAACATAGAAGCCATACCACCACTTCATCTAGAAAAAGAAGAAAGGAAAGGGGATAGACGAGGGATACAAGAAGGCTTCTACTGTTTAGAAATACTTATCTTAAAAAAAGAGAGACTAAAGCAAATATGTCAAAATGTCAGAATGTGTCAAATCTGATTATGGGTACACGATTCTGTTTTGTGTTCTTTTTTGCACTCTTTAAAATGTTTCTCCTGTTTCATAATGGTAAAAACCTCAAGAATATCTTTTGTCTCTGATGTCCCCAGTCAGTGACAAGTTCTAGAATCCCAAGAATTTTCCAGGGGTTTGTCTAATGTCTCACATGAGGGAGCCAGACCCTAAAGCTGCAAGTGTGCTGACCTCAATCATTCTGTAGGTTTCCTGGGTTCTTTGGTTCTCACCTCCCACCCTCGACTAGCACCTGCTGAGGTCTCTAAACTGAAAGCCTGTTGGTCTTGATCCTTGCTGCTTTTATGGAGTCCTGCAATAGTTTTCCTAGGTGGGAGGAAGACAGGCATCCCTCAGTTTCACTCCTAGATGAGCAACTTATAGCCAAAACTCATTGTTTCAGTCCCCAAGTATGATGGCCTTGTACTGCGTAACATATAGGTCTACCCTTCTCCCTTCCTGCCATGCAGGAATAGCTTCAGTAGCAATGCAGTGTGCCTGAAATCAGCCATACCCTCTCATCTGCCATGATCCCAAGATCCCTGAAATGACCCTGTTCTCACTGTGGGCAAGTGAGTACTGGTTCTTCTCTACTTTTAGGTGTTCCTTGAAGCTGTGGCTTCCCACCTCTGTTGTCATCACTGCTATTTCCCA
The DNA here is from genome assembly GCF_001698545.2 of Rhinopithecus bieti. Classification (NCBI taxonomy): domain Eukaryota; kingdom Metazoa; phylum Chordata; class Mammalia; order Primates; family Cercopithecidae; genus Rhinopithecus; species Rhinopithecus bieti. The sequence goes on along the minus strand of NW_016803776.1, from coordinate 120,949 downwards.
TGAGGGAAGTGAGGGGTGGGTCAGGGGAAGGGTAGGAGAAACTAGAGGTTCTGTGGAATTATTTGCACCTGACAGGCCTGGTTACATAATATGTGGGGCCCCATGCAAAATTAAAGCATGGAGTTTTTTTGTTTACGAACCAATTGTGGAGCCCTGTGTGACTGCATGGATCACACATCTATGAAGCTGGTTCTGGCACCTAGCCTACTTCCTCAGCTGTAGTAAGTTCTCTTGCCTCCTCAAAAATAGTCCCTCTAACCTACCTTCACCTACCAGTCAGATACCTCAAAAGATAAAATCTCTCCATCCTCATTCACAAAGACCACTTCATGGGCAGTGGATGACTGGCTGTACAAATACCCATGATCTTTGTTTCCGTGGTTAATAATAGGAAACAAAGAAGGAAAATAGTCTAAAGCTGATATATTTCCCAATATGGCTATCATATGTTGAGCATTTACTATGCACCAGAAACTGAACTAAGAACTTCATACACATTATCTCATTTAATTCTTACAGAACTTTTGTATGTAGATATGGTTTTTTTTTTTTTAGCAGTTTTGTTTTAGCTGAATTCTTATTCTCTCATTCCCTTTTCTAGAAAAGAAGAGAATCTGAATGGTCCATTGACTCAGAATATGATTTGTTAACGTTGAACAATATTGATTAAAGACTCACTGTTCAGAGGACTAGATACTGTGAGAAGAGTCACAAGATGTAAATTTCTCATGAAGTTTGTACATGCCCTGAGGACATGGCACTTATAAGTATACATATCAATACATTGTGTGGTGGGCATTAGGACTGTTCACAGATATTCTCTTTTTTATCCTGGCACATGATAGGACTGTTCTGTACCACCTGCTTATGACCACGTGACTTGTTTTTTTCAATAGAATGTGAATCAGAAGTGATGTGTGTTATTTAAGAGAAGAAGCATTAAAACTCTGTTTCTCTATTACATATCTTTCCCTCTCCCATGGAAATCAATAGCACTCTGGACTGTGACTGTTCTGTCATCTGGGGCTCCAAAGTGAGAATAGCAACAATGTAGAGCAAAGCTCCTAGATGACCTGTGGAGGACATGTAGTATTGTGAAATAATCCTTTGTTGTTTGAAGACATTGAGGATTTGGGTATTGCTCGTTATTGTAGCATAACCTAATCTATCCTGGTTCATATGAGAGGAACCAATGCTAAGTGGAGACAGTCCTATCATATCATTTATTGCAATAGAAAATGAATTAGTTGCAGATAGCCTGACCAGAAACACCAAATCAACTGTTCATATTTGACATATCTTTCAACATCCAACCAAAATATGATAACAATAGTACAACACACATCTAGTGTTTACTATAGGCCACTGTTCAAAATGCTTTATGAATATTTACTCATTTAGTCCTCATGACAACCCTGTAAATAAGGTATTTTTATCTTCCTTTTACAGAGAAGGAAATAAGCACAGAGAGGTTACATTGCCCAAGATCATACAGCTAATAAGCAAGGGGAGCTGGAATTTGAACTTCAGGAGTCTGATTCCCAAATGCCTACCTTTGACTACAAAGTTCTACTTCCTCTGTGTAATTCAAAACTTAAACCAATTCTGGGAGCACAAAAGCTGCTTCAGAGTTGTAGAGAATATAGATTGCTCACTTCCTCCTCATGCAAGTCATCCCTTTCCTACCTGCCCCTTTGCATTCAGCAATAATAGTACTCTGGTTCCTTTGAGTAATTCCCTCTCCTCCACTTTCAGGCAACATGGCTTGGATGGGGTTGACACAAGTCCTGCCCTAAGGATACATCTGGATTGCCTTAAACCAGCCAGCCTGTTTCCTCCCTTGGATTGGTTTGGGGATAAGAGTCAGTGTAAGGAGAGGTTAGCTGGTGTTTTCAGGGAAAGGAAGGTTTCTTTCTCTACCACTGTTATTGGCAGAGTGTGAGTGTGAAGCCTGCATCTGCAGCCACCTTAAAGCTCTGAGGGACGTGATAGAAATTCACAGAGCTTGAAATAGAACCAACCCACAGGAAGCAAAACCAAGAGCCAGATGCTACTGTCACTGTTTGAACCCTGAATCAAGCCACACCTGAAGGCATCTGTACCTGTGGACTTTTGAGTTTTATGAGTCAATTAATTTCTCTTTTTACTTCAATCCATTTTGAGTTGGTTTTCCTGTCACCTACAGCAAAAAAAAAAAAAAAAAAAAAAAATTTAACCTCTTGGAAAAAAAAAAAAAAAAAAAAAAGAAAAATCTGAACCTATGGAAAAGTAAACAAAATGAACAAGAGCAACAATAAAACACACAGCAATCTACGAAAGAAATAAACTATTCATTTCTGCTTAAAGGATGAAGATAAATCTGAATTATCAAAATGACTGAATCTAACATTATTAAAACAGCAAGACAAATAACAAAAAAGCAACTCTATTTCATTGACTTTGAGGAATTTCTAAAAATGTATTTAATTGCAAAGGGAGGCATCCCGTAGATCTTAAATAACCTGCTATACATTTTTTTAAAAAGCAAATGGCTAAGAATTATTTCTAACTGGCATCTTTAGACATTGTTGGAATACAAGAAACTCTGTTCAAACACTGTTTTAAAACTTGCTGGGCTGACTTGTTAGGATGGCTAAGATGCATTCTGTTACATCATTAGGCCTTCTTTGTAAAAAAAATAATAATTCTAGAGACCTTTTCATGGCAGAAATTATTATTTGTTGGTCAAATGACCCAAAGTGCCTATGAATTTAATAAAGTCTTTAAGTCATTTTTAATTTTATCTATCACAATAGCATTTATGTACATTTGGAAATTAGTCACATAAGGATGTACGGCTCAGTTCACAGTTATGCATATCCTATATATGGATCCTCAGAGCATTAAATAACTGTGATATTCCCTCCCCAACTGATGCCGAAGCCCAGTTTCTTACTAAACTTTCCAATTATTACAGTCGCTGATTTGGTATGATCTACAACAGGAGTTTGAAATGTTTTTCTCTACAGGCCCACATAGTAAATACTTTATGCTTCATGGGTCATGTTGCAACCACTCAACTCCATTGTTGTAGCCTGAAAGCAACCACAGGCAACACATGAACAAGCAAGCATGGCTGTTCTCCAAAAAATGTTTATTTCCAAAAACAGGTGGCTGGCCAGGTTTGGCTCAGAGGCCACGGTCTGTCTACACCTTATCTAAAATAACAACATTTTACTATTTTAGATGTGCTGAGAAGTTTCCTCAAACCTTGAGATTCTTGTTCCCTAAGCTGGAGTGGTTTCATGCGGCCAGATCATTTGACTTGGGGAAGAAAGCAAATAACCCGAATCAAACGTCTTATTTCTTCCAGTTAGTGCTAACTATGATTACTAATCATTGTCAAATGAAGAGAGTATAAAAATAACAATTTAACACGTGCCAGAACTGTGCTGCCTGTTTTATTTATATGACATCCTTGAGTACTTACAACACCACCAGAAAAGATGACTATGTAGAGATAGAAAACCCTCATGGGAAAAAGAAAATTTATAGGTGTCAGACAATGAGTACAACGGAAAGAACATGAGTTTTGGACAGATAAGACTTGATTTCAAGTCCTGGCTTCACTTCTCCATTCCCTGTGACCTTGGCCAGATTTTATACCTCTCTTGAGTTTCCTCATTCATAATTGAAAATATAAAATTATATGAGAAAATTATGTTGTAATTGTAATTTATAATATTACCTATCTTTTACAGACATGGTAAACGTTTTTGAAGTGAACAAAAAAAGCATGTAGCACTGGAACATGGTAAGCACTCATTAAACCTGAGCCATTCCATGTGTTACACATAATGATAAAGTGACTTGCTGAAGGTCACATAGTAGTATGGGTGGAATTAGAATTGGCACTCCACCCCGACTGACTTCAAAGCTTGTGAACTTGCTACTCATTGCACCTCCTCCCAGCTATAAATTTGAAGTGGTGTATTCAACTCATGCATGGAAATTGCTCAATGTATTAAAATATGAAATCTCCAAAGTCAGTCACAAGAGGTGAGTCATCTCTGTTGGTCCATGGGAGCTGGGTGCATGTTTCTGGAAGTAAACATGACGTATCTAGCATATCCTGTGGCTGACGCTGCCATGTAATACTCAATTTGTCTTTCCTCCGCACGCAGGCACTATGGGAAATACTCGTGACTTTTAAGTCTAGTTCAGATTCTCTCGGCTGCCAAATTCCGAAACAGCCATAAAATGTGATTTGCACTTTTAGCCTCTCAGGAATCTCTCCGTTACCTCAGAGAATCTGGCCACAGACAGGATTCAGAGTGGAAATCGCCCAACCTCTCCTCTATCACTCTCTTGAAAGAGACAGATCCGATCAGCATCTCTCAACTGTGGTTAATAAGGTATCTTTGGCTATGTCAAGAACATTCTCAAACAAGGTACGTTCAATGTATACATTTTAGAGTTGGAAATGAATGGAGAGAACATCTGGATCTACACTCTCATTTTTCAAATGTGAAAGTCAAGGCTCAGGGAAGTTAAATAACAAATCCAACTCTTCTAGATTCCAGTCCCTGATCATTTCCCCACCCTAAATATCATCTGGGGCAGGGAGAGGGAGAGGCACACTTAAACCAGGGTTACCAGATTTGGCAAATAAAAATACAGGATGCCCAGTTAAATTTGAATTTCAGTTAAATAACAAATACGTTAAAAATATAAACATGTCCCATGAAATAGTTGGGACAATATTTGCAACATAGTTATACTAAATAATAATTCTTTATTTGAAATTCAAATTTAACTGGACATCCTGTATTTCACCTGGCACCTAGTCAAATCAAATAAGCAATGCCAAATTTCTACCTTCTGAAAAATATTTGAAACTGTCAAGTTAGAATCTGGCTTAAGTGGAATAAAAAAAAAAGAATGAAAAGAAAAACCCGGAGTAGCCAGGAAGAACTCAGGTGAAAATAGTCAATGACTAGAAATGAAGTTAATGAAACCTAAGAAGAACAAGGAAGGAAGGAAGAAGAAGAAAAGAAAGAAGGCAGAAAAAACAGACCCTCTAGAAGGTGATGCTCTCTCCTGTATCTGAATCATCTTGACAAAATAATGTTCAACCTACCATCTTTTGTTCTGTCCCCATTCACCACTTGTTCTTCCTACTTCAATGTTACTTTTCCTGCCATATACAGCTACCTTCCTTCTTCTCTGCTAAAATTGTATTATATTTAAATTGTAAATTTTAAGTCAAAGCCATATATTTAGATAATTTAAAACTCAAAGAGTACTGAAAAGCTTAGAAAGAAAAGCTCTAGTCCTTTTCCCCACCTCTTGGTTCTTTTGAGGTACCTAAATTAGGGTAGCCAAATTTAGCAAATAAAGATACAAGATGCTCAGTTAAATTTGAATTGCAGGTAAACAATAAATACCTTTAAACATAAACATGTTCCATGCAATAGTTGGGACAATGTTTGCAATGTACTTATATTAAATAATGATTCTTTATCTGAAATTCAAATTTAACTAGGTTTCCTGCATTTTATCTGTCAAACCTAGCCTAAATCAAGTATGCCATGCTAAGATTTCTGTCTTGCAAAAATATTTGAAAAACCACTTTTAAACTTTGTATCTATTTCAAAGGTGACCAGCAGTTCCTGTTTCCCCAGAACTGAGGGATTTCCTGAGATGGGGGGACTGTTAGTGGTAAAACCAAGGTAGTCTCAGACAAATGTGTATTATTTGTTAGTCACCCCATTTCTTATGTTAAAGATATTTCCATTTCACTAAACAATAAACCTTATTTTTGCTTATCAGTTTGAGACACTATCGTTAATTTCCTACTTGGAGAGGTGAGTATCTGCTTTGGTTATTTTTAAACGGTTGGTACAAAACCGTTTCCATATAGCACAAGTTCACCAATTTGGCCTAAAAGGCTTCAGAGAGTAGCTCAGAGAGAATGTGTTTTCTCTAATCAGGGAAAACAAGAATCACGTTGTGTGAGCGTCAAGTTGCCATTTTATTGTCCCACTGAAATACTTTCCCCCACCTAGGAATCCTTTTAAATTTTCTTAACTTTAATTGCCTTTTTCCCCCCACAAAGAAGTCAATTTAAATTAAGCAGAATCCATCACTGTGATAATTTTTTAATGAGTAAAGATAATGTACTCTACAGAAATTGAAATGAGGTGTTCCCAGGATCATTTGCAAAGTCTCGCAAAGTCCTCCTAAGAGTCAGCTGAAATTAATGAATCTCAGAGTCTCAGGACCGTCAATGCCATATAACTGAGGGCTAGGTTCAATGGAAAAAACACACACACACAATAATAATAGTTACACTTTCTAATTTGAGCATTTAGCTCCTTTCGTTCCAAGATCCTGAGGAATTTTATAAACATTAATTAAGCTCACAGGTATGATTTACTAGATTAACTCACTGATAGCCATCAAGGACTGTTTAATAGAGCTGGATCAAAAAGAGGAATAAATTAACACCCAGGAAGATTTACATGCTGGGATGGAGCCCCCAGTATTGGAGGGAAGGTCAAGAAAAGAGATGTGCTCCTTAGCTCAAACTTCTTGAACTAACTCTGGTCTCAATATGTAGTGACCACAGTTTGATGTGTCCTAATCTCCATTGAAAAATACCCCCTCCACAGCTTATTTGAGCCTCTCTTTACTGCTTCATCCTCATTCTTCCACTGGGTGTCAAAGACAAACAATGGCTTGTGAAACAGGTGACCTTCAGTTCAACGAAAGAGGTTACTATGTTTTGTGGAAATCTGAACAGGTGTTTGGTGATGCTTTTAGGGTGGAAGAGGTAGTCGTGGTACTGATCCAAAAACTAGGTTTTATTTTATAGGTTACTCAAGCCCTTCTTGAGTGGATGGTAGGGTAGGGAAAAGATTTTTGGTCCTGTACTGTGAGCAATATGTTGTCTTGATAGATTCCTTTGTCTTAAGAAGGCAAATGGCTGCAAATTAAAATAAATTCTCAATAATAGTTTTCAATAATAGATTGAGTTTACGGAGATACAAAGAGAATTTCCATTATCCACCCTGTGAATTGAAGGGATAGATTAGCAAGGATAATACAAGAACAGTAAACTAAGTGATGTTTTACTGGCTTGTTTTAGCAAGCCCTGAATCAAGAGGGGATCAAGTGTGAGGAGATTGGGGAATTGGAAACCCAACTTCTCCTAAGGTATGAGATTCTAAAATAGAGCTAGAACTGTAGACTTTATCCTTTTTCCTCCAGGATAAGCAAATTCAACCCCCTAACTATACAGATGATACATTTGAGTTCTGGAGAATTAAAGTGGCTTGAATAATTTAAGAAAGCTAATTAGTGGCAGATCCAGGATGGGAGCCCATGTCTCTCTCCTAATTCCTGTACCTCTGCTATAAAACCACATGGACATGTTGGCTGTTTCCTTCTAACATTGCATTGGCTGAAAGCATTCTCTGGAGACAGAAACGAGAGGCAAGTTTGCTTATCTGACAGACATAAAACAAGGGGAACAATTAGTGTAGCTTTCTTGGGAAGGTGACAGTGATTTTAAAAAACAGTCTATTAAATATGCAAAGCAATGGAGGAAGGCAGCCAAATGTCATAGGTAATCCAGAAGGAGAATAATTCACCTTTGGGCAACAGAATTTTCTATTATCTGTAATGTTTAAGCCAATGTTCAACATGAGATATCAATTCCCACACTTTTAGCAATCCAAGAAGCTTAGATGGCTATATTATTAGGAAAAAAAAGGGTGACAGGAGTTATAATATTTAAGGAAACACTAGGTTGATCTTGGGAGAAAGATGGAAATAGTAAAGGCTCATGAATAATAGTGTCTGGATTTGAAGAACCCTAAGCAGAAATTACATCTACAATTCCCCTAGCAAATAACCATCAACTACAGATCAACTCCACAAAAATAGGGAACTCACTAATTTAGGTGGCAGGCCCTTTCCTTGTTAGGTAGATTGTATCATTAGCATGCTCTTCAGTACACTGAGTCAATATACTGCTCCCCTATGATAACTGTTGATGAATAACTGTTGTTCTATGGTTCAGCCCTACAAATATTTGAGGTCTGTTATTTTTCAAGTTGTACTGAGTTTTCTCTATCGGTTCTCCTTCCTGAACACTGTCTGTGATCCATTCTCTGCCTTGTATGCCCTAGTATAGGTCCCAGGAAACTAAACCTTATAGAGAGAAACACAGGCTCTCTTGCCACCTGATTCCCATTTCGGTTTGGTCAAGGGGAAGGACCAAGAGGAACTTGGAGATCAGAAGGAAAAAGAGGTAGGGAATTTCCTTCTTGCTCTTTACTGGTATCTACATTTTTGGTTGTGTTTATGTCCTTTTGTGACTATGGTTCCTGTCCAATAGTCCTTCCTCCATGAATCCCTTAACCTTGTCTACACTTTTGTAAGCTGCCACTTCATTAAAGTCCCTTGAACTATCTGAGCTGGATTCTGTTTCCTGCTAAGACTTTTGTTGATATACAGGTTAAAGAAGCATTCTCTGTTTCTGCAACTTCTCCTCAATTAATATGTTTTTTGGACATTCTCATTATTTTGGCTGCTTTCATTTGGTCACAGTCTAATTGTACAAGTCCTTCCTAAAGAGTTTCACCTGTAGTGTGGGCCAGAGCATTTCATATTTAATCTATTAGCGCATCACTTTAATCTCCCTTGCTAATGATGTCCTTTCTCTATTAATTCATGTTGTATCTTTCTTTTTTTCTCTCTCTTACACTGGTGCCTCACCTGGAGCTTGCATTCAATTCAACTCCCAGATCTTTTTTTTTTAATGTGATTTTTCTATTAAGCCAGGTCTCTCTCATCTTCCATATTTTACTCCTTGTCAGGAGACTGAATTATTTAAAAGGCCTGGCCCTGGTGTTAACATGCTGGTCCTGAATGGTGACAGAGCACAGGGGCACACTATTTTAAAAACACTGTTAGAAAAGAACATTTTAGTTTCTCTTGTCCTAGACTCTGTTTGCTCTCAGAGACTGTGTCATAAAATTTTCATGAACATTAACTTCCTTTGACTTCCATGGCCTTGTCTCTCCTGGGCCCTGTCTTTTCTTGATTGTCTTGGGTTTTGTTAACTACTTTTCCTTTTTCTCCTCCATTAGTTTCAATGTTTCCCAACATTCTCTCTAAGGCTTTTGTCACTTCTTTGCAGAACAAAGAATGCACACCTACCAAGGGGCTACTTCGCACTCAGCACTGGGTAAGTCACTTTCCAATCAATCATCTCCAAAACCATCTGAAATATTTGTGTTCTTACTTGATCTATGAAGAACTTGACCTCATGCCCTGAAGAATCTAAGAAGTGAGAGGTTCTACCTCATAGAAGTGAGCCAGACCATGTAGATGGTGGGCTCTCAGGGCAGGTTGGCCTGGGTGATCCATAATGACCTCTCTGTTTATATCACCACACAGTAATAAGAGATGAATGTAAAGAAAACACACTGTACATGTAGATAGTAGAATGGCTTCCCAAGAGGGACACTAAGCTACCTTTATTGCTGTTACTGACCAGCATTGTCATTTTATAAGTAGATTTGTCTGAGGGCCTTATTGGTAATATATTTGGGCACAGGGTTGATTTCTTATATTTCATGAGAATAGATTATTAAACATTCCCACGCTGAAGAAATGTTATTTTCTTTACTACATTAATATTTTGTTAAAGAACGAGGATTACAGCATTATTTACAGTTACTGATCTGTGGATTAATAGGAAACACTGCTCTTTAAATACAGTAATAACATGTTAGTTACTGAGAAAACTGAGGCCTGAGAGGTAGAGAAATTCTGATGAACATAAACAAATTGGGTATAAGAATGAAAAGCAAATCATTTTTATAGCAAATGCATATGAGCAAACCTGGAATAATACTATTTTCTAATTGTTAATAACTGTCACCCATAGATTAACAGATTTTTATAATACACGATAGAAATATAATACTATGTATTGCCTATTAAAATTGGCAAGCAAAATAGAAGCTCCAATATTCCAGAATTTCTTGAGAAGAAAATTGGGGGAAGGGGAGAATACACACACATACACACACACACACGGACACACTCACAAAATAAAACGTACTATGCCAAGCCCACACTGTAATTTATCAACTGGGAAGGAAATTGGCATGTCTTTTCCTGCTGATTTATTGGTTAATTCCAACAATTCATTGTAGAAAAGGCCACCAATGAATTACAGTGTGGGAAAAAAATTAAGCGGAGCATTTAGAAAGGTGTTTCAGAATACAGCCTTTAGAAACAACTTACATAGCTATTTTACCACCAGTCCCAAAGCAATTGGTGCAGGTGAAATGCAGTATACAGTTACAGAAAAAACACCAAAAAATGCCATGCTTACTGCTCCCATATTTAGAAGAATATGCCATGTCACATGAAGATTAGACTTCCCCTTTATCTTTAAGCTAGAATCAGATAACATTAGATCTCTCTTACTATTTGTTATAGAAATCATGTTGGAAGGGCAGTAGCAAACATGAACTATGTTAGCAAAGTCAGTGATCGACACTCTGCTTTAGTGATAGAGACATTCATCTTTTAGTCCAAAGGGGATAGAAACTTTCATGGGGTAGAACAAAATGCTGAAATCTTGCATTACAAAAATCAGGATACACTACCATCCATCCTGTGTCCCAGCCCTAACCCCAAGGATCCAAGGCTGATAGAAGAAAGGAATTTCTCCATCAACAGTTTCATTTCTAATTTCTCAAACCTGGTTTAATCAGCTGGTTGCCCTTCTTTGTTTTCAAAGAGGAGTCTCTTTGAAATGATTAAAGATACGTGTGATGGTTAATTTTATGCGTCCACTTGACTGGGTCTTAGCACACAGATATTTGGTCAAACATTATTCTAGATGTTTCCCTGAGGTTTTTCTTTGTTTTTGTTTTTTTGGATGAGGTTGATATTTAAACTGTAGATTTTGAGTGAAGTAGATTACCCTCCATAGTATGAATGGACCTCATCCAATCAGTTGAAGGCCCGAATAGAACAAAAGACTGACCTCCCTGAGCAAGAGAGAATTTTCTGGCAGGCTGCCTTTGGACTTCAACTGCACCATCAGCTCTTCCCTGGGCCTCCCACGTGACAGCCTTTGAACTTGAACTGTAGCTTCGACTCATCCTGGGACTCCAATCTGCCAGACCACTGCAGATTTTGGACTTGCCAGCCTCTATAATCACATGAGCTAGTTCCTCAAAACAAGTATCTCTCTCCAGACACACACATTTTATTAGTTCTGTTTCTCTGGAGAACGCTGACTAATACGATGTGCAAAGTAAATTGTTGCTTAAAACTGTAGAAAACACAGTGGATGTAATTTGTAGAGTTAATGTTGGAAGGCAGGAATAATACACTCTTCATAGTCTCTTGTTATTATTATTCAGTGGGAAAGGAAGATAAGAGAAAGTATATACTGAGTGCTTACTATGTGTCAGACATTATGTTTATTTATTTACTTGTTTGTTTATTTTTAGAGACACCATTGGCTCCTCACAATATCTCTATGAAAAAGGTATTGCTTCTAACATATAGATAAGAAAAAGGGTACCTGAGGGAATTAAGCTACTCTCCAGTGGCCACATAGCTAGTGTGGAGCTTCTGTGGAGATGTCTGACTCCAAAGTCTATATATATTATGTTTATTTGAGTGAGTACTTTTTCTATATATATATATACTATATATACTACTAAGTTTTTTTTTTTTTTTTTTTTTTTTTGAGACGGAGTCTTGCTCCTGTCGGCCCCGGGCTGGAGTGGCAGTGGCCGATCTCACGCTCACTGCAAGCTACGCCTCCCGGGTTTACACCATTCTCCTGCCTCAGCCTCCGGAGTAGCTGGGACTACAGGCGCCCACCACCTCGCCTGGCTAGTTTTTTTTATTTTTAGTAGAGACGGGGTTTCACCATGTTAGCCAGGATGGTCTCGATCTCCTGACCTCGTGATCCGCCCGTCTCGGCCTCCCAAAGTGCTGGGATTACAGGCTTGAGCCACCGCGCCCGGCCACTTTTTCTATTTTTTATGCTGTTTTCTCATGTGACATGATAGATACTGCTAGAAGCACATCTGTACACTAAAGTGCTCCTTTGTAGAGTGAAAACCACCTTTTTTTTAGAGCTACTATGTATGCACTAGGCACTGTGCCACTTTTCCTGTGTCATCTCTAATCCTTGTTTTAACCCTGTCAGCGAGGTAACAGTGCTTCTATTTGACATCCAGGGATACTGAGGCTTAGAGAAATCATATAACAGACCCCAGGTTACACAGCCAAGCTGGGGTTCACCCCTGGGTTTATCTGATTCCAAAATCCAGCCTCTTAACTCCTATACTATCCCTTGTGCACATTTCCTAAGGATTCTGCATCAGTGTATACCCCTAAATCGTAACCATTGGTTTTCAGACAAAAGAACTTCCGTGTTGTCGAATTTTTTTCTCACTGGCTCAAGGAAACAGCAGAAAGGTTTCTATGCTGCAGCATGCTATTTTCTGAATGGAAAAGAAAAAAAAAAAAAACAAAACAGAAATGTTTCCTAAATAAAGTACAGAATATGTGCCATAAATTCTAACATGGTCTTTCTATTGACAGCAGAGTCTAGGGTTGCCTGAGCCACAACACTGTACTTTATGTTGCAGCAGCAGAGACTTCACAGCAGGACTCCTTAAGTCTTTCTGGTTTGCTCCTACAAAGTGATCAATAAGCATCCTCCTTCCCTTTTTTATGTCCCTTTTGGTTGTGTTTACTTGGTCTAAAAAACAAAGGGGAAATAAGCCCATTGTTGGGGGGTTTTCCCCTACTTGCCCTATTTCCTAATCACACCAGGATGTTATTGTCCAAAGCCACATTCACATTTAGAAATAAAGAGAAATGGAATAAAACTTCAAGAAAAAGTTACAAAAATGATGCTGCAATAAAGGTGAATTCCTGCGGATAGGCAAAATGTGGATACTCCTTCTGGATATTTGTAATTGGACAGAGAAACCTGTCTTGCCTCAGAATCTCAGAAGCAATGATGTGTTTCTTGATGTATATGCCTCTGTAGACTTCAGGAAGGTGAGCCCATTTTTTACTGAGGGAGAGTGACAGAAATCTATCAACCTGGCTTATCACCCCACAATTACAGCAATTTATAGTGTGCTTCTTGCAAGGTCATCTGCACCTGCAACCAAACAAAAGCACTCTCTCTGCCTTTGTTTCGAAGCGACCTAATGTGCTCACTGCAACTCAAGTTATCCAGGATATTTTTCAATTAATTTGCAGTCACTTAGTCTTAGCATCACACAAGTCTGGCATATATCACGTTTTTCTTTGACTGGAAACACTGGAGTATCTCAACCCCCCTGTTTCAGAAAAACTGCTTTACCTTTTTCTTTTAAAGTCACTTCATTCAGCTTTTTATTTTCTCCTGAGTTAAGAAACTTGTCATGAGAAAAAAAAAAATCTTTGTGATTTCAAGAAGGACCTTTCCATTCTGATAAGCTGTCTATATTTTTCTATCACCACCCAAAATTGTCTGAAGCAATTAAAAGCATGGCTAATTCTTCTGAAAGGAGATTGAAACCTCTGCATTCAGAAGGAGACTCTTCTGGTACAGCATCAGGCACCAGAGTCTGGGTCTTCAACCCCCAGTGGGAATGTGTGGAGACAAGGACTGAAATGTTTAGGTCAAAAATGCACTCATGAACATTTATTATAAAAGAAGGAACTAGAATGCTTAGTAGTAGGGCCTTTCCTTCTCCACCCTTGTCTGTCTTCAGTGTTTTGCTTTCCAGAAAATCTTTTTTTATGACTACGGGTTGCAGTGCCTGCCTGGCTTCCCTGTGCTGCTGGCTCTACCGGCAGGAGCTTCTGGTCTGTTTTCCAAAGTGCTAAACTCATCTGATCATTTTCCATCTCACAGTGCGGGTTCTCAGAGACTCACAAATCCACCATCCTGTTCCCCTTCAGATTTGAGGAGAAATGTGTCATTCAAACACCTCCTTGCTGAGAGGCTTTTTCAATCTATTCGACCCACTGGGGCCACAAGGAAGGTTTTACTTTTTGTCTTTTCCAATCCCTATCCCCACCACTGTCCTGCCCCTCTGTTCCCCTGTCCCCCCCCACCCATTTCAACTTTGACTCCCTTTCTCTGTGATTTTTTTCTATCATCTTCTCTCAGTGCTTTGTGAGGAAGTGTAGCTGTGTGGTTTGGAGGCAGTATGAGCTCTGATGTCAGACACATCTGGATTCAAATCCCGGCTTCATGACTGAACTTCTGCCTTCTCTGTCTCTCCATTTGTAACTGTTCCTCCTTCATAGCAAAGGTGCACTCAGATATGGAAAGTGCTTAGTACAAGACATACTCACATATTTTTAACAAACATATATGGTAGAAATTAATCTTTACTCAGGCACTTTTCCTCTGATCTCTTTTCTTTCTCCATTTTTTATTTTATTTGTGTTTTTGTGAAATCACAGGTTGCATGTCCTGTTATTTAAATTAAAATACTTACCACTAGTGAAATGGATCCTAAAAATTTGGGAAAAAAAGCACGCTGTGCAATGTATGAGTTTTACAGTGGAGAAAACTGACACCTCTGGACATACCCTCAAGATCAGAGCTAGAAGATTTCTTCTCCCCTCTCCTGGGACTTGTCAGATGGAGGCAACAATAGGACAGACTGTTTTGGAGTGTCTGGGATTGGCAGACCAGCTGTTCATGTGAAATGTAATTGGTGCCACAGATCTGGATGAGCAATGAATCAAGTCCAGGGAGTTAGGTAGGCAGGGCTGGGGAAGGTGGGCAATATCGGGAGGTGGGCAGCGTCCGGTTGCTGAAGTAAATCCTCCTTCCCTAAGTCAAGGTGAGCAGACCTGAGGATGCTGATTCCAGGGAGCAAAATGTTTGCTCTTATCTCTGTTATTTCCTTTGGGTTATGTGCACTCCTAGCTCTATATGTGACCACAGTAGCCAGAAACTTTACATTTTTACAAGCATACACACATCTGCAGACAATCTATATTGCTAGTTAGATCCACTAGAAGCCCCATAGATGAATTCTCAGTGTCTGTGGATACTGGGTTAAAAACTCCATCTAGCTCTCAAGTAGTTACTCATTTACTAGTTTTTCATAGACAGGTTAAAATGTTCCAAAGACTTTCCAATGTCCTTTCCCATTAGTTTATACCAATCACACAACCTCTTCTTGACTAATTTCATTTCTCAGAGACATCAAAAAGATGAAAATTATATTCTGGCTGAAGAAGAAATGTGTTGCCAGACAGTATACCACCATGCCCTAGCATATGCATGGCAGTTTTTCCTTGCTGAATTTGGATCAGACTCAGTACCTTTTCCACCAGGTATCCAGGTATTTTTCTACAGATTGATTGGAGTTGTCATGTGACCACGCTCACCTAAATTTCATTTGTTCTACTATTCCCAGCTTCCCATGGACCAAGGACTAGGCCATATGGCTAGTTCTACCCAATGTATAATGAGTAGAAGTGATGTGTGTCACTTTTGGGCATGGGCAATGGCAATTGAAAGCTGATGTGCTTCCCCCATCTACTCTTTATTTATTGTGACAATCTTACAGGTCAGGTATTCCAGGATGCATAACTTAAAATGGAAGATGGCTGCTGTTTCTGAACCAAACTCAGTCTCTTTGCCCACATGCAACAGAAAGTCCAACACCAAAATACCAGGTTTTTGTAGAAAGGCTTGTTGTGGGTTGACTGGCAAGGAGACAGGAGGCAACACCCAAATCTGTCCCCCTGAGCTGGGTAGTGGGGCAGGTTTTTTAGGTAGAGGGTAATGAGATATGGTCTGATTGGATCTGGCAGTGAAGTGATACTGGGAAGTGTGATCTGACTGGATCTTACCAGAGGGTGATGCCAGGGCTCAATCTGATTGGATCATGGATCACACCAGCATGTGGTGTTCACGTCTTAACTCAATCCCTGTTCCTTGGTCCAAGTATCTAGGTTCCACCCATGGCTGTGCACTTCACTCATCTGGGTATGCTCAGGTTACGTAACTTGCAATGGGGGTTCCATGGCAACTGAAAAACAAGTCACCATTTTATTACACAAAATTGAACCAGATTAGGCTGGTTCTGCAGGTACACTGCCTCATGTGTGCAAATATTTTACATGATACTCCTCTACTGGGAAGCACCACTGAACTTTAGGCTTGTCTATTGGAGCAGAAGAATCAGACCTAATCTGATGAGTGAAACACGTAAGATAGAACTTCTTTGCTGTTCCTCCTGGTTATTGAAAAGATAAAGCAGCAAACTTTAATTAACATGGTTAGCTGTGGGTAAACAGAGTCAGCTTTCTGGATCCAGAGTGCCAAGGACTCAAGTCTGGAGGCATCCTATGTCCATCCATACTTGAAGTTGTGACTGCTTCCCTTGATGGATTCCTCTCTTTACTTTCAACAGGACTAATTTTTCACAGGTGAAGAAATGAGGCCCTGTGAGCTAAAATGACTTGCCCAAGTTTATGTAGGTAGTGGATTAGTGGGTGAGCTAGATCCAGACTCCTGACTCAGGAATTCTTCCCTCTCCCTGTTGTTCCCTTTCCCTGCCTCCCGCCTCCCTCCATATTGATGATGGGGTAGCAATGAGAGTTCCAGCCATAGATTTGCTTCCGTTGATAGTATGGAATAACCAGCAAGGTAACCACAGTGCACACACTCTAAATTACAAGACCATTAGTCTCAGGAATTATCTTTAAATCTGAAAGTTCGGCTTCCTAAGAAGGCCTCCTTGTTTTTTAATCCTACCTTAAACTAGTCATTGAGTTTAGCAAGCAAAGATCCTCATTGTAGCATCAGACATGACTTTCTCTCCTCCTTGATTGATTGATTAATTAGTTATGTGTACTTGGGTCCAGCAGGGAGCCCAGTGACAGCTGTGACATGAAAATTACCAGAAAGTTACAAAAATATGGAGCAGTGCTGACTTGCTGAAATGTAGAATCAGGGATTGATTAGAAACAGACACATATAACGATCACATCTTGAAATTACCTGTCACTACTGAAGCCTTGAGAAGAATCCTTTTGGTTAGGATGAATTATTTTAGCTCCTATCTAATCACCTGCAAAGAAACTAGTGAACATTCTCTATTCTTATTTCAACTTGTTTTTGTGGTCTGGAATCCTAGAGTTTAGAACAACAACTCCTGTAGAGACAAAATGATTTTGAAAACTCAAAACCCAGTCCCATCATTTCTTGCTTAAAAATCCTCCAATGGTGTCCCATTGCTCTTAGAAATAAGACAAACTGCTGAACATGGTCTTTAAGGCCCCATCCTGTTAGCCTTCAGCTTCCTCTCAGCCTCATCATGTATTCCCTTTCCTGCCCTCTGGCCACACTGATCTCTTCAGTTCTCACCACAGTCCACACTCACCACAGGGCCTTGGCACATGCTCTTTCCCCTTTCTGAAATTCTCTCCCTTATCAACTCATTCTTATTCTTCAGGTTTTATCGCATGTTACCGTATTGAGAGTGCCTTCCCTTATCTCCTGATAGATCGTATCTCTCTATTAAAGACTCTTTTGGTATCATGTGCCTCCCTTCATGGCACTGTCACACCTATAATTTTACCGTGTGTGTGTGTGTTTGTGTGTGTGTGTATGTATGTTTACATTCATTCAGAGAATTAAATTTTTCCCCCTAATTAGAAAGTTAAGTTCCACAAGGACTGTGCCTTGCCTCTGTTTTCTGCTTTCAATATTTTCCCCAGCAGTGTGTTCCCCTGGCACAGAGCAGGCCCTCAATTTATATTTGATGAATGAGTAAATGAATAGTTAATTGACTCAAAACTATCACCTGGTATAAATTTAGTAGAAATCACAGCCAGGCATTTTTCTTGAACACTTTGAACAAAGACAGTGTATAAGCAGACAAGAATCTTAAAAGAATCCAAAGCTTAGTATGATTTCTAAGCAGCAGATTTCCTGATGCACAAATAAAACCGTAACTAAAAATTCCATCCTTCAGATTTCACCAGTGTGATTCTTAGATGGTTTAGCAAACCTGAGGCATTCATAATTCAGAAGAATCTGAAAGTTGTCTGGCACCTTGCATGCTCAATAAAAGGATCACTTTTATGCTCATCAATTTCTTCTGACTGCAATATTGCTATGAGCAAAAGGACACATATATTAATAATGTTCAGTTGCATCAGTCAGGGTCCCAACAGGAAGCACTTGGCTCTCTCAAAAGGTATTAACTAGAGAACATTTAATGAAGAGACAATTTAGAGAGACATGGGCAGGCTTCAGGGAACCAACAAAGCATGGTGAAGCACCCAGGAATTAGCAACAATTGGGAGCTGTTACTGTCCCAAGGCCTGGAAAAGCAAGAGAAAGGAATGGTGTTAGAGAAATCTTATGAAAATGGGTGCTCTAGAGAGGGACTGCCTATCAGGAACTGTTGCCATTCCAACTGTAGCCATAGAAGAATGCAGCCACTACCCGATCCCTAAAAGGAGCAGCAAAGACAGGGAGGAATAAATTCTGGAACATCGGTTTCTTCCTGCCCTACAATCTACTGGCAAACCCAACTAGAAGCCAGAGGTGAGGAAGTTGGGGAATGCAGTCTAGAGAGGTCAGTTTCTGTGGGCCCTGAGCAAGGCAGAGAAGTATGAGGATGGATTTATGAAGGGATGAGGAGGGCAAAGAGAAAATGGCCAGCATGCCTTTTATTTATAGAGCACTTACTGTGTGCCACTGTTTCAAATTCTACATGTATTAATTCAAGCAGTCTTCACTGTAACTTCATGGGGTAAGTGCCAATATTTTCCCCCTATTATAGAGGAGGAAACTGAAACATAAAGAGGTTAACTAACTTGCCCAAAGCCACACAGCTTGTTAGTTGGTGATGAAACTAAAATTTAAACCCAGGCATTCCGATGCCAGAGCCATTCACTTCACCAGCATGTGAGACTTCAGAAGAAGAATTCTAATTTGAGGGTGAAGATTTAAGGCTGTGCTTGTGCCAGGAACAAATCACCAGTGCAGGGGGCCTGGAAGAAACAGACTCAGACTTTTTCTCAGTACTAGAATAATTACTTTAGAGTGGGTGGCGGGGAACAACACAATTTATTATTATACATCAGGATTTTTTTCTTCAGTAAGTTGATGTTTCGGGTTACTAACTACTAACTGCAGTGGCCATACTCAAATATATGAACATTAATTAGGCAGGATGATGAAGGATGTAATTGAAGCTTAACTCAGAAAGAAAAATATCTGCAAGTGTGTCAGCACCATCTAGCCAAACATTCATATTAGGGATGGAGTTAAAGAATTTTAAGTAGTAGGAAATAACACATCCAAGGTTTGTAAGTCTCATATTCATCCCTTTGGTCCATGACTTCGATACCTTATCTAGAAGTGAGTAACACTGCTAATATCTGATGTAAGTTTGAGAGTCGAAAGTCTGAAAACAAAATAACGTCAATCATATCTTGTTGCTATATTAAATAATTTACTGTTTTTAATTCTTTTTGCTGTAATTCTAGAAAATACAGATGCACAAAAGGAAAAAAATAAAACCAACTACAATTGTACCACTTAGGGAAAAAATAACTGTGTAGTTGGAATGTCATCCTAGTCTTTTTTTCTGTTTGTGTCTCTGTGTATTTACAAAGTTGAGATCATATTGAAAGTATTGTTTTAAATCATATTTTACCTATAGTGAAATGAAATTTGCATGCCATTTTTCCTCAGAATATTACCAATAATGAGGTTTTCTTTTATAGAGATAGATCACATTTTATCTACTCAACCCTCTACTGCTGGACATTTAGATTGCTTTCAGTTTTCATGGTAAACATCATGCTCACAAGCAAACATTTGTATATATACTTGTAGAGAATATAACCATGAAGTTATAGTTACTTTTTCTATTTGAACATTCCAGACACCGCTTACCAAAAGACAGGGATTTTCCTTAATATTTGGATGTCTTACATAGTTAGATTTGGAGGATGACAGGCCTGAGAGAATTTGATGAAATTGGCTCGGCTCACCAATATACACCAGAAGCTTTAATACATGCTCTAAAATCTGGTTAAAAATATCAATTTCTTTCTTAGTTAACTGAAGTTAATACTGGATAATTTTCTTAAAGACCCTAACATTTTGTTTTAAAAAAGCTCAGGTCATCTTTCTGCTAGAAAACAAACAAACAAACAAACAAAAAAACTACACAAGGCAGACTGAGCATTTTTAGTTAAGGAAGTGTGGCTAATGAAAGCAGACCTCTTTGCTTCATTTGCCACACAATGCAGTAGCTAGCTGTATTAGGTTGCAAAAAAAAAAAAAAAAGGCTCATAGACCTGTAAGTCTATAAAAAGAATGTATCACATACTGTGGTGGCTTCTATCTGAAATCCTGAAGGCATTTTTAGATGCTTGAGCAGTTCAGTCATAAGATGAAAGGACTTTGATCTTTCCTGCTAACTTAGCATGAAAATAAATTTAAAAACTTGGCCCTTTATGATAATAGTATTAATTCTAAGCAAATGCACCAGCAAAATTCAGAGACACCCCAGCATTCTAAATTGTAAAGTAAAATATATGGGTGGCAGCGCGAGGGGGAAGAGATCTAATTTCTCAATCAAAGGGAGAGACATCCAATTATCAAGGTAAAGGATACTTTGCCATTTGGTATAAACGCTGAGAAAAGGTGTCCCTCCCAGATCATGGTACAGGTTTCCTGTTTGTGGAACAGGGCTCAAGCTGTCTGTATGCTACTAATTACTACATTTTATTCCATTTCCTCATTTCAAAGACTCTTTGTCAAAGTCTTTTAGAAGAGTTTTGCTTGGCTAGCCACTATTTAAGATACAAAATGAGGAACATGTCTTCCTCCAAGAAAAGTAAAATAATAAAAACCTACTGTGTGCTAGCTTTTGTATGAATCGTGTCCTTAAGCCTATAAGGACAAAAGGAGAAAGAATTGTCTGAGAATCCCAGAGCTAAAAACACATCTGCCTGGTCACACAGCTAGAAAGTGGCAGGGTTACGTTTTTAATAAAGTCTATCTGACCCTAAAGCTAATGATATTTTGAATACAATAGGCATACCACATAGTAACATACGTAGGTGTACACCCTATTGTAATATACTGTTGTCGCAGACATTTGATCTTTGTATGCCTGTCTCGTATTCGATCATACTCCTCCCCAATTTCCTTTTGGGTGGAAGTCCTCTTTGAATGTCGGTTTAATGGTAAGGCAGTTCTTATTACCTCCCACTCTAGAAGTCTAGGAGATCATATTCCTTTTCAGCCCACCTGGGACAACTGGGAAACAGTGACCAAGGTGCCATTGTGATTCTTATTCTCAGAACTTTGGCTCTTTGGTGACTCAGTCAGAGGGAATGTTCAGAGGTTGTGTGCATCACAGCAGTAGGTGTGGCTTGGGGACCAGACATTTCCTTCGATAAGACATAGTTTCCTCTCCAGCCCCCAGAGTCATTTCATGATGGTGTATTTTCTATGCTAGGTCCTCCAGCCTCCCATTGATTCTGTGACTTGCTCTTCCTTCCAATAAATCCTCTTTTGCTAAGTAGCCAGCGTTGGTTTCTAAGGTTTCCAACCAAGAGTCTCAAGAGATATGAGTTTTTTTAGACTCAGTAACAGGCCAGAAAATAACCAAGAACCTTTACATGGCACTGAAATCTATAACATAGTTTCAAGGGACCCTCTGCAAATTATTTCTGGGATATTAACAGCAATATATCCATTCAGATCAGTAAGAAGTAGACAAATTATTAGGGCCAAGTATGGTGTTAGTGATTACCTTCACACTTTAACCCACCATATTAGGGCTGTCCCCCTTGACCACTTAGAATTTTACAACTTTACAGAACCCCGGTGATCATCTAGACTAACACCCTCATTTCCCTTTTATGAGGCCACTCCCTCATCAGCCATAAGAAGGATATCACATTCTCTTTACCCTTTGGACTTCAATATTCACAGTGTCACTTCCAAGGCTTCCATTGTCCCTTTTGAACATTAGCCCAAAGTTATTAAGCTTAATGCACAGTTGCTTAATGCATAGAGAATGACAAAAGGGTCACAGAGGGAAATCTATGCTTCTCATTTATTTTGTTTTGTGAGACTTTACTTTCAAGTGGCCTTTCCTGCTAAGTCTGAGGAATTTTATTTAAAAATAATAATGAAAGGAGGGGAGGAATACGTCATCAAGAAAAAAAAGCTGAAATAAAATCTGCAAATCATTTAAATGATTTAGAATGGCAAAAGATAACTAACTGAAAAACAGAGAAAACAGCAACAGTTCATAATTCTACCTGGCAGCCTAAGGCAGCCTGAAATATGGGTCTGACAAGCTGTCACAGAGGCTGATACTCTTGGGAATGCCTTATTAGGAGTTTACTATGAAATGATTATATGCTCCAGTTAAACAGTCTGCATGTGTCCGCAGACTGCGATGGCGGGCGCACGCTTAGGAGCCAGGCATGCTGGGAACGGGAGAGCCAAAGTTTCTGTTGGTAACAGCGAAAGCGCTGGGACTGACCAGGAGAGGCTGGTTGAGATTTGGCAGCTGGTACTCATAAAAGCAGTTGTACAGCTTGAAACACAGTGTCCAAAGGATATTGTAAGCTTAGAAGCAGCGAGGGAACTGTTTGAGGGAGGCCAGAGTTGAAACTTTCAGGAAGTTGTAACTGCCAGGGAAGACAGAATTCTTCCCTGGATCTTGAGATTGTAGAGCATGTAGAAAGAGTCCACTCTCAGGCCGAGGGTCTAAGGAGTTAGCAGGCTATCAGGGACCCAGACAGTCAGATGAGATCCAAGTCAGCGTTTTTGTCCTAGAGACAGATGGGGTGCTAAGGACTGTAGGCCACTGGATTCAAAGTCCATCTTGGCCACTGATTAGGTGACTGGCTTTGGTACTATTTAATCCTTTTGAACATGAGTGTCCTCATCTGTAAAGTGGTAATAACAGCAGTACTTACCTCATAGGGTTGTTATGAGGATTAAATGAAAGAAGCATTTAAGATACCGAGCTCACAGTGTTTAAGAAATGTTAGCTATTGTATTAGTGGGGAAGACTATGGAAAGGAGTATAATTGTAGGTCCTTAAGTCTATAGTCTTGGAGGAGGAAACGTTATAACTCAGAGGCTTTAAAGACTTCTTGCGTTATCCCTGCTATGACAGCTAATGAGCTTGATTGACCATATAATCTGATTCTAAAGCCTCAGGCTGTATATAATTCCTGCTCTACTTCTAATTAACCCAGACACTGGGAAAAACCTGAGGCTGCTGCTCAGGTCTGTCAGGGAAAGGAGACAGACAAGTCAAAAGCAGACCCCAAGTCAGGGCTCTATGTTGTGCCACTATCATTTTTGTCTTTGGAGACAAAGGTAGCTTTGATCTGATTGTTTCAAATAGATAATCACACAAATACCTCACTTGCCACAATTAGTTCTAACATTTTATTTTTGCATTATAATTCACATCTAATTTTAATACATGATCATGTTAGACAAATAAATGTCATCTTCCCCACCAATGTGATACTGGTGGGCAATGGGTTAAAATTTCTCATCTGATTTGTTGACTGAGCTAGGTGAACTTGATCAGGCAATTTGTTAGGAGAGCTGAAATATAGTCAGGAACACTCTCTTGGCTTAGAGTTTGCATTTGTTTTTTTCTTTTATCTTTTCCCTAGTCATAAATCTTGAATGGGAAAGAAAGTGAAAAGGGAATGAGGGAAAGAAAAAAAAAAAGTATCATGCAGAGGGATGTCTCACTGCCCACGCATCCATCCTCTGAGCTGGGCAGCAGAGATTACAAATCAATCATACTGTGCAAATCAAAAGTCTCTCACAGATTCCACAAAGGAAACCATTTCAGAAACGTATTCTTAGAGTTCTGTTTTCCCCAAACACAGTCGGTCCAGCATGAATGGGCTCTACTGAGAGTAACATGGCATTCTGGTTTGGGAATCAATGAGACACGACGGAAAGTATGGCAATTTCCATTTATGGTGTTAGATGAAAATGACGGAGCCGGGAGTCAGAATCCTGTAGAATCCTTAGTCTACCTGACTTGCTGTCACTCTGAGACTCAGCAGCATGATACATAAAGTGAAAGAGTCAGCATGGACAGCAAATGGTCTCTGAATCCTTTCAGGCTATTATTTCACCTGATTTGTATATTATTTTACCTGATTTTTCTATGTTTCCCATTTAAAGTAGGTGTGTCCCTTAATTAAGGTCTAAACAGTATATAGTTGGATTTAATTCTGTTTAGTATGACCATTTTGATTTTTAAGTTGTAGTATTTAAAACACATATGATTCTTGGGTTTATCTTTATTTATTGACTGTTTGTCTCACTTGTTATTTTCTTTCTCCTCTTCTTTCTTAACTTCTTTTGGGTAAACCCAATGTTTGCAATCTATATCTTGAAGCAGGCTAGTTATAGTTTAGTTAGGTAGAGCCCTGTTAGTTATACATTCTTTCAGTAACATACAGCCTTGATTTACATAAAAATGAATATTTTTAGCCATTCACAGATAACACAAGGACTTTGGAATACTTTACCTCCATTTACTCATTTTGGGCTTTTCTGTTATTATGTATTTTAATTCTGTGCATCTTAAGCCCCCTAAAGACCTACTTATTGCTTTGTATGTTCAATACTCATTTATATTTATCTAACTATTTAATGTTTACTTAGTTCTTCATTCCTTCTTGTATTTTCATGGCTTTTTTATGGATCATTTTCCATCTGTCCATTAGTGTTTCTTTCAGTCTCCTAATGTTGAGTTCACTCAGTTTTTTTCTGTCCAAAAACATCATTATTTGACCTTCAGTTTTTAAAACTAGTTTTACCAAATATAAAATTGCGTTAACATTTTCTTTTAGTTTTGTTTTAGAAAAACATCTTTAAAGATGTTTTTCCATTGTCTTCTGACTTCCATCATTCCTGTCGAGAAGGCAACTGTAAATTTTAATGTTTCTATTTTAAAGGCAATACATTAAAAAACCTCTGGCTGCTTTTTTGTTTTCTTATTTGTTTTCTTTCAGAAACGTTATTATTCTGAGCTTAGGTGAGGAGATTTGTTTTGCTTTGGTTTGGTTTATATTTTTTGTTTGTTTGTCTGTTTGGTTGTGTTTTTGGCCTGTGTGCTCTATTGAAGTTCACAGGGATTCTTGTGGCTGATATATTTGTCAGTCTTGGGAAACTTTTACTATTATCCTTTCAAATGTTTTTTATATTTTATTTTTCTCTGAGCTCTTCACCATGTCCCATATGTCTCTATGATCTTACCTATTCCGTATCATTTTAGCTCTCTGTGCTTTGGCCTGGATATTTTCTACCAATTTATATTCCAATTTAGTAACCAACTTTTCTGCTATGTCTGATCTGCTGGTAAACCCATCTATCTATTGAGTCTTAATTTCAAGTTCCAGCTATTATGGCTTAATTCTATAACTTCTATTTTGTTTTCAAAATAAATGCCAGGTATCTAGTGAAATTCTCCATATTAACACCTGTTTTCTTGGATGTATTAAGTCCAATTACATTAAAGTCTATCCCTAATAACACTAAGAAATGTGTCATCTGCAGGTCTGCTTCTGTTGTCATTTTTTTCTCTTGGTTCTGTTTCTTGACATACCTGGATATATTTTTTACTAATAGCCAGATATTGCTAATAATAAGTATTAGAGGCACTTAATAATGCTATCTTATCCTACACAGAGTTGATATTATCCTTCGGTAAGCAAATAGAATGGTAGCAGGCTCCTTTAAGCCAAATGGGAACTGAGCTAATTCAAAGATGGATTGCAGTTTTCCAAAATTCTGTATCTAGTTTGTCCATGCTCCTAGATTGGCATCCTCAGTGTTTTTCAATCAATAATCTGATGTATCTAGTAGGGCCCCTCCCTATAGTGTGTCCCAAGTACTCAAGTGTCACTTTTTTTTGTCTTCCCAGAACCAAGAGAAAGTAGAAAAATTTGCTTTATTATATGATTCTTATTCTCCTTTTCTGTAGAATCAGCAAATTTCTTAAGGGAAAACAGGCAGAGAGCTGGGCTTACTTCTTTCTTCTAATGAGAATCTTGCCTCCACCTTCCCCACCCATCACCAAATTCTGGCTATCATGGCAGTTCCAAACTCTAATTTTTGGTTCTGTAGCCCTGTGAGATTGCCAGATTTTCCACTGACTTCTCTGCCTTTTAACAGAAGCTATATGTTCTGGCCCTCTGAGTGAATTCTTGGCTCCCCATTCAAAAATCAACAAATGCCCTGAAGTAAAAAGTGGTTATAAAATCTCTCTGTGATTTCCTTCTCACTGGCATCTTAGCATTTTGAGTATTATTTTCATCAGCAGTTTTTTGATGGGGTCCTCTTCTTCTTTAAAAAAATTTATCTGATTTTTATGGTCATTCTCAGAAAGTATATTAGTGTGTTACTGTGGTGGTAACACATGGCTGTAAATCCTTTTTGATCCCACTCCTTTTAAGAGGTGAGATCTTTGACCCCTATCCTTAAGTTTGGGCAGACTTAGAACTACTTCAGCTAATGGATTACAGCAGAATTCATAAATGGCCATTCAACATCTGCTTTATGCTGCTGGAACACTTGCTCTTAAAGCCATGAAACATCATCTTAAAAGTCTACTTGGAGACTGCCATACTGAATTGACCACAGAGGTGGTCTTGTGAACAGTCCAATCTGAGCCTGTTCTTTAGAGATCCCTTCCAAATTCCACACATACAAGAGAAGAAGCATCATGGAAGTCAATCCTTCAGCCTCACCTCTTCTTGCTCTCTAGCTGTTTGCACAATCCTAGCTGAGGCTCAAGAAGACATCAAGGAGTAGAGAAGAGCCATTTCCACCGTGTCTTTTCTGAATTCCTGATCCACAGAGTTTATAGGCATTATAAAATGGTTGCTTTTTTATGTCACTAAGATTTGGGGTGATTTGTGATACAACAGATAAATGAAATAGCCCTAGATATTCCAACAGAGCTAGACACAGAAGTCACATATAATTTACTTGTTTTTTTTCATTATAAGAGAAATTATAAACCAAACTTGGAGAAAAGAATGGAACAAGATTGGGATTGTAAATAGATGCAGAAAATATTTCATAGTCATGTCTGGTTTAACCTGAGAAATTAGAAAAAAATTGATTTTTTTTCTTTTTGCATGCCATCCTCTTTGATCTACTAATTTTCCCACTGCTTCCATCTCAGATTAGCACTTCATCAAGACTTATACTCTTTGTGGATCACACAGGTCTCTAACTTCCTTCCCCTCCCTTCATTTCACTATATGGTCTAGTGAAAATATACCACCTTTGCTCCCATTGCTTCAGAACTGCACTCTCTGCTTGCCAGCTGTTAAACCAACCATGAATTAGAGGAATCTATGAATTATGGAAACTTCAGTTGAAATAAACATGATCTAGTCTAACTGCCAACCCTAAACAGATATTCCCATCCCTGAGAGGTTGTTACCTAGCTCACGCCAAGTAATATATTTCTTTCAGCAAATTTGAATTAGGGAATTTCAAGAAAATGAAAACCAAATAGCAAAGGATGTCACAAGAGTGATTCAGTAATATCTACCATAAAAAAGGTGTTGGAAAATAAATAAGAATAAAACACAGTCATTGGCTTCAGGAGCATAACAGTTTATCAGGAAATAAACATACCACTAACTATCCTATAATGTTATATGAGATTAAAATGTACCAAGAACAATGCATTGAAAAGGAGGAAATTATTCTAGTTAAGTATATGGGGATATTCTGGAAAGTCCCACAGATGAAATGACATCTCAGCTGTGCTTTTTCCTCAGTTGATGTAGTTTCCAGGTTCTTCCACATTCTGATTGCCACCCTTCATCTGGACACTATCTAGTTTTCAGTCTCTTTGGAAACATAATTCCCCTAATATTATTTAAATAGTCTACAGGTCAAGGGATGGTCACACCCCTTGACCTGAATGTGATACCTCTGTTTGTGAAACCTGAGATTTCATCAGCATTTTTATCAGCAAGATCATATTATTGGGTCCATATACAGCTTAACGTGTATTAAAATCTCCAGAATTGTTTCCACATGAATTATTTTGAAATCAGGTTTTTATGCTGTTCATATTTTGAATCTGCATTCTCAAGACTTTATATTAATTCTTCATGTGAATCCAGTGTTTCAGCCTCTAGAGATTTTGTTGGTGAGGGAGGAGACAGGATGGGAAGGTCTGATCTCAGATTCTAACAAATGAGCTAGCTTTTCTAGGTCTGTGTCAGCTACAAATTTAATGAGCAAACCTTGTGCATCTTTCTCCAAGGTGGTGATTAAAAATGTTGACCAAGACAGAATCATGTAATCCGGGCTTGGACAATCGTATATTAATGCATTTCTCCTATTAAGTGACTTATTTGCATTTTAACAGTGGCCTTCTGGAGAACAGATACCTTTACCCAAATAAATGATGCAGATGATAGGAATATTAGGCATCATAGAAGTCCACTTTGGGAGATCATTATTAGATGTGGGGTCCTTCTATGCTTTCCAAATCAGACTATCTGGGATGCCTTCTATTTCTTCTATTTTGAGGCCTCTCCTTCATTCTTAAACTTTCCTGCACACTGGAATCACCTGGAGGGGTTTTCAATATACAGATACCTGGGCCCCACTGCCAGAGTGGGGCCGCCTACATTTTGGGAGTTTGTGAAGCTACCCAGGTGATTCTAATGTTCAGTCAAAGTAGAAAGCCCCTGCTTTTGTAGAAAGTCATCAGCCGCAGAAGAAAGAGCATAAGGTTAGAGGTCAAAGTGAGATAGACCCCCAGCTCTTCATGTAATAGTTTTGTGATTTGGACAAATTGCTTAATCTCTGAGCTTCTGCTTTCTTATCTGAAAATTAGGGCTAATAATGATCTACAATGTGAGGTTTGGGGAGGGGTTTAAAACAGATCATGTACATTATCGCTCTGTTCATAGCAGGCAAATAGTGACTGTCATCCCTTTCCTCTGTTTTTCCAAAAGTCTGCTAAGTTGATCTATAGAAAAAGGTCAGCAATAGCTGAAGGGCAGATTTGACACATGAGCTCTCATCTCTAGTGTTCCTTCCAGGATCAGATAACCTCACCTTTGGTGACCTGTGGCTAAACCTTTCTGTCTCACAGAATGATTTACACATCATTTAAATGCACAAATGTAGCTTTAGCTGGGAAATAAAACATATATTTAACTTTAAATTGCCAAATAGAAAAGAAATGTTTCATTTTCCAACTGCGGCCACAGAAGAATGTGCAACTGCTCAAGTTTCATCAATAAGCCTTTCAAATGTTTTCCTGTATTCTCAGTTTCACATGTAAGACAACTTTTCATTAATACAGGACTTTTTTGAGGTGGAACTCAGCAAGAAAATAAATACTAGATAATTTTTTTAGCTATTCTTTTGGAAAATCCTAACTAAAATACTAGCTAGGTAAAATGAAAGTTTTAGCATCTGAACTATTAAATGATCGTTTAAAAAAACTTCTTAATTGGAATGAGGTACAGTACATGTAATAAAAATTCATGTGTTGTTTTCCAAATGTGAAAATATATGCCAAGAAGTCAGAGTACAGCATTGAAATATCACTAAAATTTTAATGTCATACAAGACTATTGTTCCATTTTCATTCTGCTTCCCGCCCAAAGATGCAACAGTAATTTTTAAAATAATGTGAACAAACAAACTTGAGTTTATCACATCTCCTTTCCAGTCTTCTCTCCATGCTTCCCATCTCATTTATTCTAAAACATTTATTGAGATGCTAGTGTTCATTAGGCATTATGAATATTAAGACAAATGAGGTAAGTGATCCCAGACTTTGAGGAACTCACAATCTAGTGTAAAAAATAATTTAAACCCAACATAGTTAATGACAACTGAATAAAGTGTGTGGTCTAGTTAGTAGTATTGTACCAAAGTGAGTTTTCTAGTTTTGATTTTTTATCATAGTCATGTAAGATGTCAACATTAGAGGAAGCTGAAAGAAGGGTACACGATACTATTTATGTAACTTTTGGTATAATTATAATTGTTTAAAAGTAATAAAGTTTTAAAAAATCTAAATACAGTAGATTTTTTTTTTTTTGAGACGGAGTCTGGCTCTGTTGCCCAGCTTGGAGTGCAGTGGGTGGGATCGTCGGCTCATCTGCAAGCTCCCACTCTCCCAGGGTTCAAGCCATTCTCCTGCCTCAGCCTCGCCAGCAGCTGGGACTACAGGCGCCTGCCACCTGCCCAGCTAATTTTTTTTTTTTTTATTGTATTTTTTTAGTAGTAGATGGGGGTTTTCACCGTGTTAATGCCAGGATTGGTGTCGATCTCCCTGATCTCGTGATCCGCCTGCCTTGGCCTCCCAAAGTGCTGGGATTACAGGCGTGAGCCACCGTGCCCAGCCCTAATAGAGTAGATTTTTGAATAATGTCCTATTAATGTAGGACAGATGTTTCAAGAAAACTGAATAAAGAGACATGGTCCTGTTTGAGGGAATAAGGGAGGGCTTTGCAGAGGAAATGGCATAAAATCTGGTTCTGAAGAGGCAATTCAAAATGTCTGTGGTGTTTTAGTTGTCTGTGACTTCTGTAACAAGTTTCTACAATCTTGGTGGCTTAAAATAATACAAATTTATTCAGTTACAGTTCTGGAGGCCAGAGGTTCAAACATTAGTTTTACTGGGCTTGAGTCAAGGCATCAGTAGGACTGGTTCCTTCTGGATGTTCTAGGGGAGAAACAGTTTCCTTGCCTTTTCCAGCTTCTGGAGGCTTTCCACATTCCTCACCTTGTGACCCCTTCTTCCAATCACTCCAGCCTCTTGTTTCCATTATCACATTTCCTACCTCTTCTTTTGTAGTCAAATCTCCCTCTGCCTCCTTCTTATAAAGACTCCTGTGATTACATATAGGGCCCACCTGGATCATCTAGGATGTTTTCTCCTTCTTAAGATCCTTAACTCAGCTGGGCACGGTGGCACACGCCTGTAATCCCAGCACTTTGGGAGGCCGAGGCAGGTGGATCACCTGAGGTCAGGAGATTGAGACCAGCCTGACCAACATGGAGAAACCCCATCTCTACTAAAAATACAAAATTAGCCAGGCTTGGTGGCGCATGCCTGTAATCCCAGGTACTTGGGAGGCTGAGGCAGGAGAATCACTTGAACCTGGGAGGCAGAGGTTGTGATGAGTCAAGATTATGCCATTGCACTCCAGCCTGGGCAACAAGAGCAAAACTCTGTCTCAAAAAAAGAAAAAAGAAAAAAAAAGAAAAAACCCTTAACTTATTCACAACTGCAAAGTCCCTTTTGCTATCTAAGTTAACACTCATAGGTTCTGATAATCAGGACCTGGATATCTTGGGGGGTGCCTATTTAGCCTAACATATCTGTAAGGGCAGTATTCCCTGAGGTTTCCAGTTGTGAAAAACAACTTGCATAATTGAGGGATGGTGAATCATTGGTCATATCTGGGTTACTGGGAAGGGAAGTAATGGGATATACAGTTAGCAAGAACAATATATCACAGACTGGGTGGATTAAACAGCAGAGGTATATTTCTCACAGTTCTGGAGTCTAGAAGTCCAAGATCAAGCTGTTTGCAGGTTTGTTTCTCCACAAGCCTCGCTCCTGGGCTTGCATATTTCTGTCTTCTCTCCATGTCTTCGCATGGCTCTTTCTTGGTATATGCACAGCCCTGGCGTCTTTGCCTTCTCATATGGACACCAGTCATATCAGATGAGGGCCCACCCATATGACTTCAGTCAACCCTATCTCAACAGTCACATTCTGAGATCCCAGGGGTTAGAATTTCCAACATACGTATTTGAAGGGGACACAATTCAGTCCCTAATAATTGGGATTAAGTTTTGAGTAACTTTGTGACCTGGCTAATGGCCTTGATCTTGAAAGTTATAGTAAGCCAAAGGAGGCTTTTAAGGACTGGAGCAACAAAATCAGATTGTTAGTTTTTTTATATCAATAACTGAAAAGGGAAACAAGGAAGTAGTAACTTGCAGCAAGGACAACAGGTAGAAGCCCGGTACAGTACCCAGGCAGGACATATAAAAGGAAAGGTGGGGCCAAGCATGGTGGTTCACACTTGTAATCCCAGCACTTTGAGAGGCCAACGTAGGCGGATCTCTTGAGGTCAGGAGTTCAAGACCAGCCTGGCCAACATGTTGAAATTCTGTCTCTACTAAAAATACAAAAATTAGCCGGGCATGGTGGCGGGTGCCCGTAATCCCAGCTACTGGGAGGCTGAGGCACAAGAGTCACTTAAACCCGGGAGATGGAGGTTGCAGTGAGCTGACATCGTGCCACTGTACTCCAGCCTGGGCAACAGAGTGAGACTCCAATCCCCTAAAAAAAAAAAAAAAAAGAATAAAGAAAAAAAGGAAGGTGATGTTTGCACAATCCTTAGACAAGGGTAATAGATATAGCAGAATTTTGCCTGTTTTCTCCCACCACAAACTCATGGAATCTTGAATAAAATATTATAACAAACTACTCTTTTTGCCACATAGCTGAATTTAAAACAAATGCCCAGATGCCAGAACTGAAGCATGAAATCAGAGCCGAAATGATGAGAAGGGACTGCTGGCACCGTGTGGCTATCAGACCAGATATTGGACCTATGGTCTGGGAGTGGGTATTTTAAAGCCACATGAGGAATAGAACCACACCTAGGGGCCCAAGGACCTCAAAGATCTGCCCAGCCTATAAAAAGGGGACTCGAAAAACTCTGACCTCTTATTCAGGCCACAAGGAAGCCTGCTGACTGTCCCAAAATGTAGATGGGGTGGGGATGGAGGTGGTGCACAGTAATCTTTAAGAAGTGAAATCACTATCTTTACTTGAAAATGCCTTTTTAAAATCTAAATTTGAGTCAAGGAAACCTCAAACTGAGGGATTAACTAAAAAATTGCTCTAGGACTGTCTATACCCCTATACCGCTATACCAAAAGGACTAAGAAATGGAAATAAAGAGAGAAGAAATAAGAAAATTGGATGACCAAGTAACATCTGAATAATAGGAGAGTAAGAAGAGAGAATGGAGGAAAATCTATCCTCAAAGAAATAAATCAAGACATTTTCCCCAATCCAAAGAGCATGAGTTTCCAGATTGAAGGAGTCCACCCTGTGCCCAGAATAATAAATTTCAAACACTAGAGACCAAAATAAAAATAATTTTTTGCAAGTTTTCAGAAAGAAAACAACAGAACCCATACATATAACCAGAATGGGTTTAGAGAGAGACTATGTGCGTGTGTGTGTATATATACACACGTGTGTCAAAGAGAATCCTCATTTTCCAAAATTCAAAGTCAATAAATAATGCCTAAAACAGTGAAGTTAAGAAGTGGCCATGTATGCGTATTGCTTAGAAATGTAGAGTACAATACCAAAAGCGAAGCAAACAAACTCATCGGAAAGTATGGAAAGGGTTTGCACTGGGGTCTGGATGAGGATTAGTGTTATTTTTCTTCACTGCTATTTCTAGACCCTAGTGCCTTCCTTCACCCTCAAAACCCCTGGCCCCTTTGAAGCAGATGACATTAAATTCCCATTTGTTCTCTCCTCTTTTGCAATCGCCTGTCACCTGGTCACTTCTTTCAACCTCTGAAGTTTTAGCACTGGCTCACTGTCTTTCCCTGCACTGTTCTCCTGCCATTATTCCTGAGAATCTCGATGGTCACACCCTGCCCATCATTACCCTGACGTCATTGCTTCCTATATACTTTGAGTCTATACCTCCCTCCCCCACCTTCCATGGTCTGACCCTAGGACTTTCCAAAAGTCTTAATGCCAAATACCTCACACTCTAAACTTCAAAATCTTAATGAAGAAATACTCGCTTTCATGTTTCAGATTACCTACTCTACCAAACCCACTTCAGTCTATCCACATTTACTACCTATCACCCTCTCTGGTCTGTCATTCCTCCTCATCCAGTTTAGATCCACGATTGATGATCATAAAATTTTCTATATATCCTCAATTGCCTTGTCTGTCTCTCCTTCCATCATATTCTACTGGCAAACCCCAAAACCTATTTAAAATTTATTGCTGTATTTCATCAGTTAAATAGAGCTATAGACAAAACAAAACAACACAACACAAATCCATATAGACTGGTTTCATTTAAAATTTATGTTTATAATCTCAAGAAAATCCTCAGCACAGCCTAGAAATTCTGCATATTTCATTACTCAACTTGCTTGTCTGTTTTCTAAAATAATTATCTCAACTTGTCCTCTACTTTCCAAACTCCAAAATAATTGTCTTTCCTTTCACTTTCAACTAATGGTGGGTCTTTTTTAGTTTACTCAAGTAAAAAACAAAAACAAAAAAAACAATCAAAAGAGACAGGTTTAGTTCAAATTCCAGTTTTGCTACTCGCTACCTGAGTGAATTCTGTGAGCCAGTTATTTATTTTCTCTGGGGCTCAGTTTCCTCATCTCTACAAGGGGTAGATAATAGCGATAGTGTCCAGTTATGAATGACACATAGTTTCTGTTAATGTAATGTTCACTTAACGAGGGAAACCGAAAATTATCTCCTTTCCACTATCAAATCTTCTGTCCTACCCAGGTATTTGAATATATTTGTGAACTCTGCTTTCCCTTCTTGTGTATACAGTTGTTTCAGGACCCCCACGAATACCAAAATCTGAGGATGCTCAAGTTCCTGACATAAAATGGCATAGTATTTGCATAGAACCAATGCATATCCTCCATATACTTTAAATCATCTCTAGATTATTTACTTTAAATCATCTCTAGATTATTTACTTTAAATCATCTCTAGATTATTTAAAATATAATACAATATAAATTCTATGTAAACAATTATTGCACCATATTGTTTTTAATTTGCATTATTTATATTTTTCTTGTTGTATTGTTATTTTTTATTGTTCTACCCCCATATTTTTTTGATCTGTGGTTGGTTGAATCCACGAATGTGGAACCCACAGATAGGGAGGGCCGACTGTATGTCCTTAACCCCCGCCTCCCTTTCTGGAACAGTGGATGAACTGTTTTTCCTCTGTCTACTAAGTTACACCATCAGCATATAAACATTATGTATTATCTTCCATGTTAAAGGTCCTTCAGTGCTGTAATGGCTTAGCTCTTGATTCCTTTTGTAAGAAATCTCCATGAAAGAGCTGTTTACATTTGTTTTTCTTTTCCTGACCTCTGCCCACCTTTTGGGGTGAATTGTAATCTCACTCTGTCACCCAGGCTGGAGTACAGTGGCATAATCATAGCTCACTGCAGCCTTGAACTCCCAGGCAATCCTCACATCTCAGTCCCCCAAGTAGTTGGAACTACAGGCATGTACCATCACACCTGGCTAAGAGTTCTTATTTTTATTTTTAGAGATGGGAGTGGTCTCATGATGTTGCCCAGGCTGGTCTTGAACTCCTGGCCTCAAGCAAAACTCCTGCCTTAGCCTCCTGAGTCGATGGGATTACAGATGTGAGCCACCACACCTAGCATTTTCATCACTCTTTTGAACCCATTGCAATACCTCTTGTCAAAGTTCATCTTTCTAAACTCTCAAGTACTCTGGCCTTCTTCATTAAACATCTCAGAGACATTATTCTTCCAGGCTTCTAGACTTCATTTGGTGTCTTAGTCAGCTTGGGCTGCCAAAACAAACACCAACAACTGGGTGCTTACACAACAGAAATTTATTTTCTCACAGTTCTGAAGACTGGGAAGTCCAAGATCAAAGTGCTGGCCAATTCTTTTTCTGGTGGGGACTTTCTTTCCGGTGTAGAGATGACTGCATTTTTACTGTGTCCTCTCTTGATCTTTCCTCAGTGCATGTATGTGGAGCGAGAGAGCTCTTTCTTTTCCTTCTCTTCTAAAGCCACCTTCTAAAGTACTGTTAAGTAACACCCTCACCTTTATGATCTCACTTATTCCAAATTAACTCCTAAAAGCCCTGTCTCCAAATGCAGTCACACTGGGGATGAAGGCTTCAACATATGAATTTGTTGTGGGAGACTCAACTCAGTTCATATAACTTGACTTCCAGGATACCACACTTTCTTTATTCTTTCTCAGTATTGGAGTTTCTGCTCACACATCACCCCCTCAAAGAGGGTTTCCCTGACCACACCATTTACAGTGTCTTTCTTTGTGTGATGTCACTCTTGTTTTCTGATTTTTAGTAGAGCATTGGGTTTAGAAACTTGGATTTTGGAGCAGACTGCTTTGGTTTAAATTCAGACTCCATCATTCACAAACTTTGTGACCCTGACCAAGATAGTTAACTACCAGTGCCTTGGTGTCCTCATCTGTAAAATGGGGATCATGATAGTACACTCATCTAAGTTAAATAAGTTAAAATATGCAAAAAGCTAAGAATGTTGTCTGGTACAATTTAAGTTCTCAATAAATGTTAGCTATTACTTTTTGATTCATATTTGTCTATTTTCCTCATTAGAAAAAAATAAAAACTCCTAGAAGACAAGAACTTTCTGCCTTGCTGAAATACATGGTATCTCCAGTGCCTAGACCAATGCCTGATGTTCCATATATATTTGTTAAAAGAACAGAGGTATAAATGAGTGCTTTCTTGGAAGGATTTTAAAAAGCGTGGTTTACAGTGTCAAATGCTTCAGACAGCTTGGCAGATAAGGACATAAGCTGTTTGTCAATCAAAAGGTCATTGGTGATTTGAGCAGTAGTAATAGCCATAATTTACTGAGCCACCTTGCTAAGTGTGCTAATCTACACAATGGCCCTTCAAGGAAGCCATTATTATCGCCATTTTATAGATGGAGAGCATATCTGCAGCTCTTTGGGACAGAAGTAAGACTGAAAAGGATTGAGAGATGAATGGGAATTAAAGATATACAATCAACTCTATTATAACCAGCAGTTTGTTTAAATATATTAACCTATAGGAGAAGAAATAAATTCAACTGGCCAGAGACATAATTTGCCAACCAACGTTATCAAAGAAACCAAGCATGAGTGAGTCAAGGGGAGTGGAGTGAGAAAATATAAAATAAATGAACGTTCTCAACTTTATACATATTTTTTCTCCTGGGTCATTTTAAATGCTACCTTGGTAATGATCTTCATTTAATTTATTCTTCAGATCCTCTGTGCTTGAAAATACAGAGATGATATGTTAAAAAAAAAAGTCACCATCTTTGTAAGAATATTACTGAATAAGAAAGATCTTTTTACAAATTAAACTGCTGAAGAGATTTCAACTGGATTTGGAATCCAGATCAACTCAATCTCTGGCAGAATATTTTCAGGGAAAAAAATCAACCCTGGAACATTTGTGAATTACAGTTCTGTACCTCTGCAAAGATTTTATGTTCTTCCATTGGTGGGTGAGGGGCAGGGGAAATTTTCTGGGTAGGCTTACAAA
Organism: Rhinopithecus bieti; assembly: GCF_001698545.2. Lineage (NCBI taxonomy): Eukaryota > Metazoa > Chordata > Mammalia > Primates > Cercopithecidae > Rhinopithecus > Rhinopithecus bieti. The sequence continues at coordinate 83,465 of NW_016803776.1, read as the reverse complement.
ACAAGCTTTTAAGAGCTTCTGATGATTCTGAGCTACATTTCTGGACTGCGGTTTGGGTGTTTACGTCGCTGTTTCTTGGATAATTAAAGAGGTAGGTGTCTGTTTCAGAGAATCTACTCTTTTCTACCTTGCTTTATTTGGGTGGTGTGACCTTGATTCTTCTGTATATTCATCCTGCCTGTCACTTTTCGGAACTGAGTAAGGCAGCACCAGCAACATAAAGATGTAATAGTCATTTTGGATACAGAATATTTAAAAGTTTTGTCTTTTATTTTAAATGAGAGGCTCAAATATCATTGTTTATTTTCAGGGCAGCAAAGGATCATGAGCAAGTCTCCAATGGTGAAGATCAACCCCGGTCATGTAAAAATAAGTACGTATTCATCAATGTATACATTTCTTTATCTGTGTTAGTTTTCCCAAGCTATGCCCCTCCTCAGCCCAGTCTCCCTGCTTCTGCTTTTTATTAGCTCTTCATAATTCTTTTTTCTTACTCCTTAGTCTTAGCTCTTTTGCTGTCGATAAAGATGCCCAGTAGGGATTGGCAGGGGCCAATGAGTGGTTAGAAAATGTGATTTGCCAAAATGAGAATGATAATTTCATTACGCATATCTCACTTGGAGTATTGAAAATTAAAGCTGAAAAATAAAGCTAATCCCCAGTCTTTTTTTTTTTTTTTTTAAAGCTTCTGTATTGCTGGAGTGACCTTTTCTGTTCTGTCCTGTGCTAACATCACCATATGAATTTTAAGTTCTCCCCTGCCCCTGTGACTGTGTTAGGTTGATGGTTAAGCCAGGACTCTGTCCTGAAGCGCTGCACTGTTCTCAGCTCCAGGCAGCAAAGGGTTAACAGAGTCTCCAGTGCCTACCGAGTTGTAAAAGGAACTGCTGAAGCTGATCAATGACCACTGTTAAGACCTGGAAACCAATTATAAACCTGAAATTTGTGATGAACAAAGCCCTGAAACACTGGGATGAAAACTACTGAATTAGTCCAGTTCATTAAAATCATTAATAGTCATGAAATGAAAACCACCAGAGTCCAAAAAGGCTTAATGCTCTATCCATATTAATTAGATGGGAGCAAATCTGAACTGAAAAGCAGCACATGCTTTGTAGAATTAGCAATTGGTCTCTACAGACTACACAGATCTCTATTAAAATTCAGTTTAATTAAAATTGATCACGTTAAGAAACTGATGTGGTTAATTAACTGAATTCCTGGACTTCTTTTCATACGTTTCACAGACGCCTTGTACACTGTGTTTGTGGGTGACACTTCATGTTGCACAGAGCAAATCCGATTGCAAAGGTTAACTCTCTGTCTTCCTGGAGAGGATACAGACCACGGAGGAGGGGTGTGTGGGGGAGAGGCAGAAGAAACCCGGCTTTATGGAGAGTCAAACCCCAACAGGCTAAACTCGAGGAAACTCCTTTAGAAAATTTGTCGCATTCATGGTGGATAAATGAATGTGTATCTATCAGTGACAAAGAGGTTCTCTCTCCCAAGCTGCCACCTCTGGAGGAACTGAGTAATGTTGCCAAAGAATAAGAGTCACTCTAACGTCAAAAGGAGGACAGCAGGCAGTTGGGTAAGTGTGGCTAATTCTGTACTAGGATTGCTGAAGGCATCTTAGTTTTATTGCCTACATACCTCCTTGTTCTGTTTGGCTCAGAAGTCATTTTGTGTTTTTTCCATCTGCAGAATGGGATACTGACATTTCAAGATTTCACCAAGGCCTAAAATAACAGAAATAGTCCCTCCGCCTTGAGGCTGCTCTGCTGCTCCTGGCCAAGTCTACACCCCTTCCCAAGTCCACCAAGCATATTGCTACTAACACAGCCTTCCCAAGACTGCAGCTTATGGTGTCACCGACCTGTTCAGGACTCTGTAATGACTATGCACTGTGTACAGGACAAATTCTTAACTCCACAGATTTAAATCCAGAGCTCTTCATCATCTAGCCCAACATACTTTTCCTTCCTTTGCCTCTTAGCTCCCTATGAGATGTACTTCTTTCTTTCAGCCACACTGGCCAATTTACAAACTTTGAGTCCCTTATTTGCTTTCCAGCCCGCACTCCTTTTTCCTCTTAGAAATTTATTTCAATCCAGCCCATTCTTAAGAATTCCACTGGAATTCCATCTCCATAAAGTACTTCTGTCATCAACCCTCACAAAAGATCTCTCCTTCCCCTGCCCTCTGGTAGCTGGTATGATCTCAACTGTCAGTCGGCTCTTGTTCCCTAAAATCTGAAATAATTACTCACATGTACACATCAGTTCCTAAACATTTTAAGTCCTTATCAGGCAGAGGCCATATCTTATATTTCACTGAATCTGAACATGCCCCAGAAACAATGGGTGCTCCATAAATGTTGTTTACAATGAGGGAATAACATATCCTTTGATAGTTGCTGGCAATTTTTCTCAGCGAGGGAGGTTTGAGCTTTGTCTTATGATGAACTGGCAAAAGAATTTGAATGTGACATGCTAATAACAATAATAATGATAGATGATATTTATTAAACTCATATGTCAAACATTGTGCTGAAGACCTGTGTTTTACAAGGAAATCACCCTTTCCCTCTGTTTGTTGCCAGAGTTGCAAGTGGCTCTCAGCATTTTCTTCATCTTTTGCATCTAGGATTGTGTGTTCCATCTCGTTTCTAATTCTTTTATATTTTTGTTCCTTTTCTTTCTAACATAATTTGGCTTTCTGACTTTTGTTTTGTTGTGGTTGTTGCTTGTTCTTGTTTTCAGGTATTTTCAAAGAACCAGCTTTGAATATACACATTCTTTGTTTTATCTTCATTGACTCAAATTTAGCTTTTATTTTAAAAATTTCATTTGCTGATTCTTGCCTGCCTTCCTCCCTCCCTCTCTCTCTTTCCTTCCTTCCTTCCTTTCTTTCCTTCCTTCCTTCCTTCCTTCCTTCCTTCCTTCCTTCCTTCCTTCCTTCCTTCCTTC
>NW_016803776.1:71233-79219 GCF_001698545.2 Rhinopithecus bieti | reverse complement strand
AAAAAAAAAAAAAAAAAGAAAGAAAGTTCCAAGCCAAAATGTTTGCTCAACTCTAAAATGCAAATTTTATGGCACACATTTTGTATTTATTTTTATTAATTAATATTTCCTTTTTTCAAATTTTATTGTCCTTTGTATTTCAGTTGTTGCAAAACTAAAAACAAGATTAATTAATGACTGACTGTATCCATATGCCTCTCTTGTTCTTTGTTTCTGCTGATTTGATCAAGCAAAATATTCCAATCCCTGTACTCTCACCACATCAATTAATTTAGAAGGGCAATTAACTGTATTTACCATTTCATTAGTGGTTAATTTTCCTTTCCTAAATTCCTGATCAAACTCGTATTTTTCTATTATTATATGAAAATAAAATACAACTCTTCTCTTCCCAATCTCCCTCAAGATTTATTGCCTCACTGGTTTGTCTGCTATTACTTATTCTTTCCCCCATCTCTACCACTTTGACAACTCAGGTTTTGCTAAGATGGTTAAAAACTTTTGGTTTCATTCCATCATTAGGTCTTCCCTTGAAATATGGCTCTTTTAAGAATACTTATATAGCTCACACATTATGCTCTCAGGCAATTTTTCTAGCTAGATATTTTGCAAGTTTTATGGTTTCTTCTCCTCTTCCATTTCTCCTATCTTAAGATCTCTGTTCTGACTCATTGTTTTTTGTTTTGTTTTGTTTTTTTTAAATGAAAGTCCTTTTCTCAGAAAAGGCTTATGGAAACTTGATTCTTTGAACTTTTTCTTATATACAAACATCTTTCCAACCTCCTGGTGGTTGAGTGATTTTCAGTCCTTCCCTATCAATCTTCTGTAGATGTCATTCCATAGTCAGAATGACTGTTTTCCGTTGCAGATCACTGTCATTTCCTCTCAAATAATACTTAGAATTAAATAAGGTATTTTACTCTCCAAAATCAAGTTTTTTTTTAGCATAGATAATTTAAATATTGCCACCTATTTATTTTTCTCCTTCTAGATCTTCTATTACTCACGTTTAGTTATCTTCCAAGTCTTCTACCTTGTCCTTCATGATTCCCATCCTTTTGTATTTTTTGCAAGGTTTTGAAATACACATTCCATTTGATATTCTTGGATACTAATTAATTCTCTCATTCAATTTACAAATTAAACTTTTGTTTCAAACATAGAATCTTCTAGGTATTTGTATTACTTTTGTTGTATTGTTTTAGTAATTACCTGCCTCTTTTAACAGCTTTATTTAATCAAGAACCACCTTTTCCAGATGTTCTGAGTGTTCTTTCTCTGGCTGCTAGGATCCCTTACATGGATTATAGTTTTCCTTTGACTACTCTGCGGACTAAGGCTGAGTTTATGGGGTATTCACTCTTGAAGTCGGTGAGACGGAAATATATCTCTGCCAGTGTGGTGAGTTCAGTACCAGCTGATAGGTGGTAGTAAGTACCTGATTGAGGTTCTCAAAGGAAGGAGAAAAGGAAATCCCCTTGAAATACTTTTCTCGGCACCACTCTTCTTCTTGGAATGCCACAGATTTCCAAAACCTATATTCTCTTCAAGACCATGGTACACTGATTTTTGCTCCAAAATTCTCTACAACTCCAGGCTGTGTCCAAAGCCAAAAGAAAAAGTCTGACCTCAACTTTCTGTGTCTGAATCTACAGAAACAAAAGTCGTATTCTTACCCTTCAGTGCCCTGCCTGCCTGCCAGATAGACTCAGGAGAGGAAGACTGCTGTTAGGAATTGAGATTAGAGAATAGCAGTGACACATTCAGGGTGCCATATTCCCAACATTCCCCTAAATACTTTTTAAATGTTTTAAAATGTGAAATATAACACTCATATAGAAACGTGCATAAATCATAAATATCAGTATAATAAATGATTATAAAATAAATACTTGTGTAACTAGTACCAAAGTCAAGACATAGAATATTGGCAGCAACCCAGAAAATGCCTGTGTCTTCCTCATTTAACACAATACCCTCTTTGCCCTTCTAAAGGTAAATCGCTATTCTGTCTTTTATAGTAATTAGTTTTCTTGCCTCTCTAAAAAGGTCTTACACTTATTCGTGTATGCTCAAAAAATGTAGTTTAGTTTTTACTTTTGAACTTTATATATATAGCATCATATAGTATGTACTCTTTTGTGTTTTGCTCCTTTTTGAACTTTATATATATGGTATCATAGTATGTATTCTTTTATGTTTGCTTATAATATTTATTCACCCATTTAAAGCTCATTCTTTTTATTTGCTGTAGAGTATTCCATTGAATGGATATGCCACATGTTTTTGTTTATTCTCCCATCAATGAACATTTGGGTTGTTTCTAGTTCAATGTTATTTCAAAATATTGCTACTGTAAACATACACAATGCATGCTCTGATTCACAGGTACACAAGTTTATAGCATATAATTAGAAATAGAACTGATGTGACGGCTAATAAGGCTGCCTATCTTTGATGTTATTAGATAATGCCAAGCTATTTCCAAAGAGGTTGTATCAATTTATAACAACCAGACATTTATTACAGTTTATTAGCAGTTTATTAGTGTTCTCATTTTTTCATGTCCTTTACCAATCTGTTGAATATGGAGTGTTATCTCATTTTGGTTTTAATTCTCATTTCCCTGTTTAGAAGTTAAGCATCATTTTTTTATATAAGAAAAAACAAACACTACAGAGTCATTTGCAAGCTGAGAGTGAAAGTAACATAGCTGCACTCAATGTTTCATAGAGTGGTAATTCTCATAACAATCTTGATTTAGGTACTCTATTATAATCACCCCCATTTTACAGATGGAGAAGTTTTAGTTTTAATGAAGACATACAGCTAGTCAATAGCAAAGCTGAGATTTGAACCAGGGTTGAAATTCTCAGCACTGAATCCCCTATGCTTTAAGAAACTAACTATTAACAGCTATGTGGATACTAGTCTAGAGACAGGAGTTACTAATGGTAGCAAAAGCAGGCAGGAACATGTAGTACAGTGTTTGATGAAAATGTTCAGAGGGTGAGTGAGGCATACAGGTGTAGCTTTAAAGCTTGTTAGCTAAGGCCTTAGGGGAAAAAAAGCAAAATGTCATATGAATTGAGATTAGGCTTAATTATGCCATAAAGATTTGAGTACTCATGGCACCCAAATGATAATTATTTTTAATTTTATGACTTAAAGCTGTTTTTTTTTTTAAAAAAAACTTAAATTTTTTCCTGTCATAGAAAGGGATACATTTTATCCCTATAAGGGATAAAAATCACCCTTAATCTCACTACCCAGAGATAACTACTATTAATATTTTATTTTATCCTTCCAGCATTTTTGAGCCTGTAGAGATGTATTGCAATTAAACAAAGTTGAGATCAGACTGTATATGCTGTTTTATAACCTATTTGCCCTAAACAAAATATTGAGAACAACTTTCCTTGTCATTAAAATTTCTTTTGCACATGATTTTTTAGCAGTAGTTCATTTTAAAGTTGTATCATAATTACTTTTTAAGTATTTCAGATACTACATGATAAGAATATTTATAGATAAATCTTTGCCACACTTCTGATTATTATTTCCTGATGTAACATTTCTAAAAGTTTGTGTGACCATAGTTCATAAACTCAGGTTTGCAAAATATATCTATCTCACCTGTGTAGTTTCCTTAGATCAATTCAAATTTGATCCCAACTTCCGTTTTCTTAAACCCTTAAGACTTTTTAAGAATCTGAGAAGCTTAGATGGTGTCTGGAATGAAGAGGAAGGATGCAATCACTCTAAGCATCTATAGTCAGCATGGACAACAGCAGTGGTCAAACTCCTGTTGTCTCTCAAAGTCATGTAACTCTCGGCTTCTATACCACTTGTGGGACAGGATGACTTTCCAAGCCTGAGAACCTCAGTGCCCATCATCCAGTCTCTCCAGAGACACCACACAACTGGTCCTCTCTGAGTTGCTGCCATCACCTGAGTGCTGCCAAGATGAGGACATGGGTCAGTGACCACTGCCTCCCTACCCAGTCTGGGAGAGAAAAGCCGTGTCTCTACCTTTGCATGTTCTCCAAGAGCCCTTTTCTCTCCGTTTCTCTCTGGGATGATTTTAGGCTTTTATATGAGATAGGACACATTCTTGACTCTAAGCAGCTTCAGCTTTCCAATGTGTAACAAACTTCTCTTGGGACAAAAGAATCTTAAGATTTTGCAACCTTCTTGAAAATGAGGAGGAGAAAATATATAAGAATACCACCCGTCAAATTACTTGTGATCCTCTTCTTTATACGTTTCTAATATGTCCTCCTGTAATGTCTAAAACACTTGCCAAGGTGATTTCTGACTAGAGAAATAGATAGAAGGTAAAAAGGTGAAAGATACCATATAGAAGGCATGGATAGAGTCTAACGAAATTAAAAGAACTCAGGGCATCAGCTCACAGAGGAAAAAAATAAAGCTTGAGAATAGGTAAATATTAAACATTTCAAGCACAGAACAGAGGGATGAACAAAGGCAAGAAAGTAGGAAATCAGAAATGTGTTTGTTAAAAGCCTTGCTACTCAAAGTTTGGGCCATGGACCAGCAGCACAGGTGTGACCTAGCAGCTCGTTAGAAATGCAGACTCTTAGGACTTGCTCCAGGCTGACTGAATCAGAATCTTCATTGTGACAGAACTGCAGTGGTTTGTAGGCAGTTACCGTTTGAGCAGCTCAATTTATAGTAGTGGTTCTCAAAGTGTGATTCCCAGATCAGCAGTATCACCTCCCCCTGGGAACCTGAAGACCTCTTGAGCCCAGGAGTTTGAGAGCAGCCTGGGCAACATACAAGACCCCATCTCTACAAAACAAATTTTAAAAAAGGCCAGGCATGGTGGCATGTAACTGTAGTCCCACCTACTCGGGAGGCTGAGGCAGGAGGATCTCTTGAGGCCAGGAGTCGGAGGCTGCAGTGAGCATGATCATGCCACTGCACTCCAGCATAGGTAGCAGAGTGAGACCCTGTCTTTTAGAAAAAAGGAAAAGAAATGCGAATTCTTGAGCCCTATCTCAGACCTACTGAATGAATATCTCTGGAGGGAAGGCCCAGCAATGCATTTTAACAATTCTTACAAAGTGATTCTGACACATGTACAAAGTTGACAACCACCACTCCAGAGCAGAGTCGAAAAAGGCTTTATGGAAAAGGACCAGATACTAAATATTTTAAGCAGACTTTGTGGGCAATAAGGTCTCTGTCATAACTTCTCAACTCTGCCAGTGTAGCCAGAAAGTACCAATAGGCAATCTGTATAAGAATGAGCATGGCTCTACTCCATTGAAACTTTATTTGCAAAACGCTGGAGGACTTGATTTGGTCCATGGGTCATATTTGCCAGTCCTTTTGCTAGAGGACAGATTTTCAAACTTGCATATGCGTTAGAATCACTTGGAGAGCTTCCTAAATCTTGATATTCAGACCCTATCCCACACCAATTAACCAGCATCTCTATGGTTGGCTGAGGGATCCATATTTTTTAAAACTCTCCAAGTGTTTTAAACTCTCTCTAGAATGCACAGCAAGGGATGAGACCAGACACTACAGAACAAAATAGATGGCCTGAGAAAGAAAGAGGGTTTGAGAGGTTCAAGGGAGATTCAGTAGGAAAGGCGGCTAGAAGCCTGAAGGTAGAGGCCTTTCAAATTGGGGTGTTCCCCAAGCACCACAATCCTGTGGGGATTTGAATATCCATACAGGTCAGGGCACACATTTTCATTTTTTTCTTAACCACATGTTACTGCATTTAAACCATAATATTAAAAATGAGAAACGTCTGAACAAGGAATAGACCAAATGGCTTTTAATTCCCCAACAGCAAAACCCTGTTAATACCTTGCCCTGTGTCAGCAAAATAATTGTGGTTCAAGTGAATATAAAACACTTCCGTTCAATCTTCTCCCTGCTCCCTAAGGCAAATGCTTTCTTATCATGGAGAAACAGTTCTCCTCAAACTGTCAGACTGCATCAGGGGAGTTAAACAAGAATTATAAAGCCAGGCTAAATCAAGGCATCAGCTAGGAGGGCAAAATTCTCCTGCAGGTGCACTTTCTTTAGCCCCTTGCCTGACCAGAGCCTTCACTAATGCTGCTGTGGAAATGCTGAGAGAGTGAGCTGAGACTTTTGCAAGAAGATGAATTAAATTTCTTTGGTTGCAAGTAGCAGAAGCAGTCACTGGCTATGTCAAGTGAAAAAAAAAAAAAAGTTAACTGAAAAGATCTGTGGTGGCCCAGACAATAAAAGAAGAGGGTAAATAACTGGTCTCGGGAAGGACGGAACCATAGTGGATCTGAGCCTTTGTAATAGGAGCTGTGCAAGGTCTCTTCGTGGGGCTGCCTTCTCTGTGGGAACTCTGCCTACTTTATGCTCTAGAGTCCCACCATCCAACGTGCCACATCCAAGAAGAGAACATCTGATTGGCCAAGCATGGGCCTCAAGACCTTAATTAACAGTCCCACCTTGATTGATGGTTCCCCAAAGTCTACCTGGAATTTTATTGCCACAAGAAGGAAGAATAGATGCTAGGAAGATAAAAATAGCAGATGTCCACTATGGAGAATAATAATCAATATTTTTTAAACAATGCATCTAGAGACTCAAACAGGGTTTGTCACATATTGATCACGGGACTGCGCACACAATCTCTTCAAATCCCCAAAGGAGAATGCTTATCTAGTCATAGGCATTGGGGCAGGAAAACTTAAAAATACAACCCCCTCTTTTACAGGGGAGGAAATGAAGGATGACTGAATAACTTTCCCAAGACTTTTCCTATTCATGTTTAATGTTATTCATGAAAAGTGTACAATCAGATAAGAGTCCAAGCTGGACCCTTCGTCTAGAGTATCCTGCCTGTAGTTGTGAAAGTGAGTGTTTTTTAATTTCCCTGAAGACTCTGTGCATGCGTCAATGTTGCTTTCTTAAAGATGAAAAATAACAGTATCTCACGTTTGTCCAGGGGTTCTTATTTAAAAAGCACCATTGGCCGAGCACGGTGGCTCACACCTGTAATCCCAGCACTTTGGGAGGCCAAGGCGGGCAGATCACCTGAGGTCAGGAGTTCGAGACCAGCTTGGCCAATATATAGTGAAACCCCATCTCTACTAAAAAAATACAAAAATTAGCTGGGCGTGGTGGCGCACGACTGTAGTCTAGCTACCTGGGAAACTGAGGCAGGAGAATCGCTTAAACCTGGGAGGCGGAGGTTCAGGTGAGCCAAGATTGGGCCGCTGCACTCCAGCCTGGATGACAGAAACTCCGTCTCTCAAAAAAATAAAAAACAAAAAGCACCACTTCCTAGGCCCCATGTTCCAGAGATTTTGATTCAATATGTCTTGGTTAAGACCCAGGAAGCTGCTTTTTCACACAAGTACCTGTATACTGTTGGTCTGTGCAATGCATTTTGAACAACAGTGTGGTCCAACACTCGAGTGTTTGCAGAGACCAGAGAGGTCATGTGAGTAAAGCCAAGAGAGGATAAGAAAACGAAAAGAAGTGAGGATGGTGAGTTGGGAAGTACGTGTACTGTCTAAGGGTACTCGGACTCCATCTGTTTTCAAGCACCCTGCAGCCTAAAGAAAACATTATTGCAGGACAAGTTTTGTTCTCATAGATTCTATAGGTTGTGAGTGCTGTTAGTGCTTTCACATGAATTTTATCACTCAATGAACTTCTAAGATGGGAAAAAAATTATTATGAACATGCTTTCATGAATAAAAAGGGGGAGGTTTAGAACTCTCCCAAGGCTTCATGGCATCTGCCAAATTTGAACACAAATCTAATTTCTAAACTGAGGTACTTTGCAATACACCCAAGTAATGCACCCCTCTTTATTTTTTTAACTCCTCTCTGTCATGTGGCCTGCATAAACAACATTCCTTTCAAATGTGATTATGTCTGTTCAATCATAAATAGGGCAGAAAAAAAAAGCCTCGCTGTAATTTTTTAAATATGTGAAAAGCACGCAAAACAAGCAGA
>NW_016803776.1:64615-68057 GCF_001698545.2 Rhinopithecus bieti | reverse complement strand
GGCACGTCATTATGTAAAATTACTACAAGCCTCTTGAAGATTGACCCAGTTTGCATAGTTTTCTTTATTTTATCCAATAAAGTTAAAATATATTATTCTCATATTACAGTTGGATGATTTAGAAACACAAAATATGTTTGGCACAGATTTACAGTTCCTTAGTAAAACAAAAGACAAAGTCCCCACAATAGTTAGAAAGTTAATTATTTATCTTGGCCAAAGATTCTGACTGTTGCCATGACACAGATTAAAACAGTACTTTTCAAATAAGGTGGTTATTTCATGTCAGGCTTTGAAAGTGCTGGGCTGAGTCCCTCTTTCGGTAATTGGAAATTCTGGACCTATCTCACTCAACACTTCAAACCCTTGTAGTATTTATATATGATGTTGGAGTTTGAGAACAGAATTAGGACTAGGTTAGAGGTTAACTGTGTGATATCAGTCTTTCACAAAACAAAGCTTGGTTCAGGGAACATGCCTTGACCTACCTTAACCTAAAATCTGTGTGATAATGAACCAAGTTATAACAAGGTTTTACAGTACATTGAAGACCTTTTTTTGGACATTAGAACTGCTCAAAGGAGGAGAGAGAAATACAGCCCCTTCTGGTTATATGGGGACATACTTGTGGTTTTAATTGTTACCCAATTAAATGAAGTTACTTACAAAAGTACATTAAAATAACATTAAAATAAGGAAAATTTTATATCAAAGGAGAGAGAAACTAAGTTATTGTCTATAATACATAAAGAGTGCTTAAAATCAATAAAATTAAAACCAACTACAAAGATGGTAAAAGGATATTAACAATTTATAAAAGAAGAAATCAAACACCCAATAAATGCATAAAACACATAAAAAATTCTTTTACTAGGAACAAAACAAATGCGCATTAAAACAGAAACAAGACAAAAATTGTCACCTATCAAATTGGTAAATATTTTTTAAATGATACTTAAAAGTGGAAAGTGTGCAGTGAAACAAGGATTCTGAAATAATGGGTGTAAAAGTGAAATTTCATACAATAATTCTGGAAATCTATTTGGCATATCATATCAAAATGGTAAATGTTTCCTTACCTGTACAAACATATTAAAAGTAAAATATTAGAAGTGCAGTCCAATATTGGTTTCTAATAAGGTGTATTTATTATAGTTTTATTGTAATTTTTTTATAATAGCAAATTGGATGATCCTCAAATGTCCAATAAGAGGATTGGTTAAACAGTCCAGGGCTATTTAGATAAGGAAAAACCAAAATGTGTTTCCTACTCTCTTTTACATCAACCAAGCAATTCTGGTACTAGATGTGTATATGTTGGGGGGAGTCTCTCCACGCACCAACCAGTTATCCAACAGGCACCATCTGGGTGTTCTCTCATTCAAGTCAATTCTTACACTATCTACCTGTAGTTAGCAACAGATTCCACAAGTTGAGGGCTCAGTCCTACAAGACTGTACCCTGCTTTAGATGCCCGTTGCAAGTGGTAGTTGTCACCTCTGCTTCTGATGGACTGGCTATGAATTTAAGGTTCTAACAAACCCCTTCTTGGGTTTGACTAATTTGCTACGGGTCCTCACAGAACCCAGGGAAACACCTTACTTGTGTTGACCTATTTGTTATGAAGGATAGAGCAGCCAGATGGAAGAGATGCACAGGACAAAGCATGTGAGAAGGGATATGAAGCTTCCAACCATGTACAACCATAATAACACCCTCCAGGCACCTACAAATATTCTGCTATCTGAAAGCTCCCTGATCCTAGTCCTTTTGGTATATATAGAGGTTTCATTGCTAGGCACAATTGATTACATCATTGGCCATTGGTGATCAACTCAACCTTCAGCCCCTTTCTCCTCTTCAGAGGCTGGGGTTAAGGCTGAAAATCCCAACTCTCCACTCATCTCTTGGTCTTCTCAGTAACAAGCCCCCATCCTGAAGCTATCTAGGGGACCCCAGCCACCAGTCATCTTATTAGCCTATAAAAGACACTCATCATTCTGGAGATTTTAATCATTTTAGGAGCTACATGTCAGGAAACAGGAAGAAAGACCAAATATATATTTTACAGTATCACAAGGACATATCCATATGATGAAATATCACACATTCATTTCAAACATCAACATGCCAAGAATATTTAACTTTTGGAAAATTTTAATGGGTGAAAAGGAAGGATACAAAATGGAATCTGTAGAATAACCTTAATTTTCTTTAAAATATATGTTCTGTATTAGTCTACTTGGGCTGCCATAAGAGATTATCAGAGACTGGTGGATTAAACAAATAGACATTTATTTTCTTACAGCTTTGGAGGTTAGAAGTCCAAGATCAAGGTGACAGCCACATTGGTTTTTGGTGAGGCCTCACTTCCTGGTTTGCAGATGGCTGCCTTCTTGCTATGTCCTTGCATGACCTTTTCTCTGTGTAGGGCACATGCCCCATGTTTCTTCCTTTTCTTATAAGGACATTAGTCCTATTGGGTTAGGTTCCCATCCTTATGACCTCATTTAACTTCAACTACCTCCTTGTTAAATCAAGTTTAGCCTAAAGCTGCCTCCTTATGTATTTTAAGTTCGGCCTAAAGGTTTTCCTGTACATCGTGAACTATAATAAGTGGAGGTGTAAACAAACCACAGCCTACACTTGTGCCAATCACTGAGTTTTGGCCAATCAAATGTAGCCAACTGTTGGGACCGTGTTGAAATAAGGCAAAAGCTGAGCTGTAACCTATCCAGCTGTTTCTGCACCTCATTTCTGTTTTCTGCATGTCACTTTCCTTTGTCTGTCCATAAATCTTCTTCCACCATGTGGCTGCACTGGAATCTGTGAGCCTGCTGTGGCTCAGAAGGCTGCCTGACTTGTGAATCATTCATTGCTCAATTAAACTCCTTTAAATTTAATTTGGCTGATGTTTTTTCTTTTATCATCCTTAGAGTCTCTACCTCCAAATATAGTCACATTGGAATTGGGACTTCAATTTAGGGGCACACAATTCAGTCTACAACATATTTCATATCCATAAAGGAAAGCCTAGAGGCCAGATGTGGTGGCTCACAACTGTAATCCTAGCATCTTGTGAGGTTGAGGCGGACAGATTGCTTGAGCTCAAGAGTTTAAGACTAGCTTGGGCAATGTGGTGAAACCCCTTCTCTAAGAAAAATACAAAAAATTAGCCAGTTGTGGTGGTGTGTGCCTGTAGTCCCAACTACTAGGGAGGCTGAGGTAGGAGTACAGCTTGATTCCAGGAGGCAGAGGTTACAATGAGCCAAAATTGTGCTACTGCACTCCAACTTAAAAAGAAGGAAAAAGAAAGAAAGAAAAAAAAAGAAAACAAAAGAAAGAAGGAAGGAAGGGAGGGAGGGAAAAGAAGGAAAGAGAGAGAAAGAAAGAAGGAAGGAAGGAAGGAAGGAAGGAAGGAAGGAAGGAAGGAAGGAAGCAA
>NW_016803776.1:0-64394 GCF_001698545.2 Rhinopithecus bieti | reverse complement strand
AAAGAAAGAAAGAAAGAAAGAAAGAAAGAAAGAAAGAAAGAAAGAAAGAAAGAAAGAAAGAAAAAGAAGAGAAAGCAAGGGAAAGAAAGGAAGAAAAGAAACAGAAGGATGAGAACGAAAGATGGAGGGAAGAAAGGAAAGAAAGAAGGAAGGAAGGAAGGAAGGAAGGAAGGAAAAAGAAAGAAAGCAAAAGAAGAAGAAAGATAGACAATAGAGTCTTAATATTGATTATCCCTGAGTAATGGGAATGCAAACCTTTTAACTTTACGGTTTTCCTTGTCCTCTTCTCTCTCCACCCCCTCCTTGTTTTGGTTTGTTTTATTTTACAGTGATCGTGTATTACAGCAGGGGGGAAAGGTAAACAAATGAGAAAAATAAAACAGTACTCAGTTTCATAGATGTGGGGAAAATCATGAAAGTTAAAATCATAAAATTGGAAAAAATTGGAGTAACATTATTTTGGTTAAAAAAGGTATGTAACTTTATGCTTTAGTTTCCAGAAGTGCAACAAAGGGATGAAAAGAATATTTATCTCATGAAATCGCCATGAGAAACAAACTAGATTATATATATATATATTATTTTGCAACCTGAACACTAGTTTTAGTTTTCATTTCAAAAGTTTAATTTTTTTTTTTTTTTTTTTTTTTTTTTTTTTTTTTTGAGACAGAGTCCCGCTCTGTCGCCTAGGCTGGAGTACAGTGGTGCAATCTCGGCTCACTGCAACCTCCAGCTCCCAGGTTCAAGCGATTCTCTTGCCTCAGCCTCCCAAGTAGCTGGGACTACAGAAGGGTGCCATCACGCCTGACTAATTTTTTTATATTTTTAGTAGAGACAGGGTTTCACCGTGTTAGCCAGGATGGTCTCGATGTCCTGACCTCGTGATTCGCCTGTCTCGGCTGCCCGAAGTGCTGGGATTACAGGCGTGAGCCACTGCGCCTGGCCAAGTTTAATTCATTTTGAAGACATTTGGAGAGCATTTCCTCTGGGCATAAGGGCCTTCTACCTGTGATGGGGATCTATATTTATATCTATAGTTGTATCAATATCTATGCCAATCTAGATCTGTTTCTATGTCTAAGCTTTGATTTCTGAGACTTTGCAGCTCATTAGAGGTAGAAAATAACAATTAGAACCACGTCAGAGAAAAGAGATGGGGCTGAGAGGGTGACAATACAAAATCATGGGGATGAGGAGAGGAGGAAAAGGGAAAATGTGAAATAAAAAACCAGCCAACTAGTTATATGAAATATGAGCAGAACCTCAGGTGTGTATTGTATAATGGTCACATGTTAATTTCATGTTTGCTTATTAGTCTCTTTGCTTTTCCAGAACAAGTCCTCCCTTTCTGACAGGGCCATCTCTTACAAAGACATGACTTGTTAATATCAGAGATGAACACATGACCAACTGACCAACCAGAAAACCTCATCCCCTGGGAGATGGTAATTGGTTCAGCGGTGATCAAGTGACATTAGCAAGGCTAGAGACTTTTTGCAACTCTTTTTAGTAAGAGTTCACCTTAACATTTCCTTCTAAGATCACGAAAATTAAAAATATAGTGAGTGAATGATTTATCATGCAAACTAGGACATTTTTGAGAGTGAAAGGGATTGCTATCCATACACATGCTAGCATGATAGATGTAAACTGGACCTATTCTGGACAAACTGTGCTATGTGGTCACCCTCATTAAGGACCATGCAAATCCAGAACTGTTCAGAACTATCATGTACAGAGTACATGCCTGCAAATGACACCAGGAGAAAGGAAAGCAATGGGAGAGGGCCAGAGAAAGAGCGTTGGTGACTTGTTTGTACACAATGTCTGACGCTGCCCACTTACGGAATTTTCTATTTACAGGAGGCAACACATTTCACTTTGGTTAAGAAGGATCTTGCAGAAAGTGAAGAAGAGCAGGAAGACAGAAGACATTTGAATGACGACTGATGTTCTCTTCTTTGGCCTGAGGTTTTAGGCCACATTCACTGCCTGATCACTGTGGCCCAGGAGCCACGGCCTCTGCTGAAAGATAGAGACCCCATGTTCCCTGTGCACATCTTCCCCAAAGCCTCTCTGAGGTTCCTGTGTTCACAGAAACAGGCCTACGGCAATGGCCTGGTCCTCAAAAGGATAACTTTCTGCCATACAAAAGAAAGTTGTTTTCTTGTTTTGAGCAAGAGATCATTTCTGATTTTCCTACCTTTGACATGGACCAGACTAATTGACAAATTCTAGAAGGACAGACACTTCCAAACGTCTCTTGACATACTGGCTTCACAAACATTGGGAAAGCTGTTATGGAGAGGATGGAGCCTTTCTCCTCTTCCTGAGAAAGTCTGAAGAAGAAAGAGGCTACTGAGAAGTCTGGTAGATTCAGCAGCTAGTAAATATCGTGTCTAAATGGGCATCTTTTATTAAACTCTGAGGCAGGGTTGGTGTGTTAGGCCATTCTTTCTTGCTATAAAGAAATATCTGAGACTGGGTAACTTATAAAGAAAAGAGGTTTAATTGACTCATGGTTTTGCAGGCTGCACAGGAAGCATAATGACATCTGCTTCTGGCTAGGCCTCTGGAAGCTTCCAATGATGGTGGAAGGTGAAGAAAGAGGGAGCTTGCACATTACATGGCAAAAGCAGGAGCAAGAGAGAGGCAGGGAGGTATCACACACTTTTAAAAGGTCAGATCTCATGAAAACGCACTTACTATTGTGAGGACAGCACCAAGAGGATGGTGCTAAGCTATTCATGAGAAATCCTCCCCCATGATCCAGTCACCTCCCACCAGGCCCCACCTCCAACATTAGAGAATACATTTCAACATGAGATTTGGGTGGAAACACATTCAAACTTTATCAGGTAGGTGGGTGAGGGGGTTGGCCATCTTTTCTGATCTAAAGAAAGTTAGCAAATCTCCCAAGAAAAAACTCACATGCCTGCCTGTTATATCTTGCAGCCCAGCTTCAGGAGTTCTTAAACTCATAAGGATCTCTGAGCTCCCAGATTTATGGGCCTTGAAATAGACTTTGTAAGTACACAAAACTGAAGTTCTTTATTAGAGTTGACACATTTATTTTCCTCATTTATTCTCCCTTTTGTGATCTTTTATTTTCTTTTTCTCTTTCTTTATATTGAATACTTATCTCTTTTTCACTTTCCTCCCTCTACAAACATCATCTATTCTTTCTCTTTAAGACTTTCTTTTTTGGAAATAATTTCAGGTACATGAAAGGATTGAAAGACTAGTACAAAGAATTATATACCCTCCACTGAGCTTCCCTAAATACTCTGCTAGCATTTTCCCATATTTGCTTTATTCTCTCTCTCTCTCTTTCTTTCTTGCTATCCAGCTCTCTTGCTCTGTCTCTCAAATGCTGTCTCCTTCTCCATAAATATAAATTTATTTTCCAAGCTGTTTGGAAATAAGTTGTAGACAAGATGGCCCTTAACCCCTAAATATTTAATCATAAAAATAAGGATATTTTCTTTCAGAACCACAGTAAAGTTATTATAATCCAAAAAATAGCATTGACACAACACTATTATCTTAATTTGCAGAGCAAATGTATAGCAAATTTCATTTTTCTCAACCAGGATCTAATCCTGGATTACACATTGCATTTAGTTTTCCTGTCTCTTTAGACTCCCTTAATCTGCAATATTTCCTCCATTTTTCCTCATCTTTAATGATCTTGACATTTCTGAAGAGTACCAGCCAATTATTTTTATTTCATTTTATTTTTTTTTTGAGACGGAGTCTGGCTCTGTCGCCCAGGCTGGTTTGCAGTGGCCGGATCTCAGCTCACTGCAAGCTCCGCCTCCCGGGTTTACGCCATTCTCCTGCCTCAGCCTCAGGAGTAGCTGGGACTACAGGCGCCCGCCACCTCGCCCGGCTAGTTTTGTATTTTTTAGTAGAGACGGGGTTTCACCGTGTTAGCCAGGATGGTCTTGATCTCCTGACCTTGTGATCCGCCCGTCTCGGCCTCCCAAAGTGCTGGGATTACAGGCTTGAGCCACCGCGCCCGGCAGCCAGCCAATTATTTTATAGAATATTCCTCAATTAGGGTTTAACCTCAGTTTGGGGTTCCTCATGATCAGACTCCAGCAACACATTTTAGGCAGGAACAACACAAAAGTGATGTTGTGTCTTCAGTGCATTATATCAGAAGTCACATAATGTCTATTTGTCCTATTACTTGTAAGTCAACTCTGACATCTTCCTTAATGTTATGTCTGCCAGATTCTCCACTACCATTTTCCCTTTGTAATTTACAAGTGTCTTATGGGGAGCTACATTGAGGGTATGTAAGTATCCTGTTTCTTATCTAATTTTTACCCACTATTGTAGCCAGTATATTCATTCTTACTTGAATCAGTTATTATTACCATGTTGGCCAAATGATGATTTTTCTGATTCCATCATTCATTCTTAATTGATTAGCTGGTATTCTATTATTAAAAAGAGCATCTTCTTCTTCCCTATTTATATATTAATTAATTTATATCAGTATTGATTCATGGATTCCTACTCTATTCAATAGTGTTTAATAGGTTCTAATCTGTAATCATTATTTTGACATTCAAATGGTCTCAATTTCTCTCCCTTTTCATATTTTTCCTTTTCCTGCTCTCCTTGTCCCCTTGGTTTCCTATTCCCAGCCTCCCAGCCCCATCTCTTTTCTTTGTCCTGGTCCTAAGCCTATCCTTTTCCTTTATTCATTAGATGGCCTAAAATGCCTGCAGGTTCCCTTCCAGCACAGCCTTTCCTCATATCCTGGGACTGAAACTGCCACTGGAGCAAATTCTGCTATTTTCTAAAAGTGATCTAATCATAAAGATACCAACTGCAGTTAGGTGTCTCAGTATTTCCAAGGGTTTATAACTCAGTCATAAAAATTCACTTTAGGCTGTAGCTTGACATATAATTTCTGAGCCCAGGAGTGAATTTCTTTAACCATTCTCCTTTCAATTCGACACTACTTGATTCAATGTATCTTTCATCCTCTAATAATATATGCTCATGAGTTATTACTGCAACAATACAAATCATGTCTATTACTAAAGTAATTACTAAGGGTAAATATGAAAAAAGTTACTACTTCACTAGTTCAGAGTTTATGAAAAGAAAACAGTATTGTTCTATGTTACTCTCTCTTCTATTCATCCTACTACTGGCAAATCTTCAATCTATGAATCCAAAACGGTTTTCTTATATTCAAAGGAAAGACATTATAGCATTTGTAGGATCCTGCCTTCCTTGCAGGGATTTGTGTCTAATTTTTGTTTCACAATCTGGTTTCAAATTAAGGGACATCACTTGACCAAAGGATGGGTGGGGTGTTCTATATTTGAATAACCAGAATTTGTAGAATTGAAATATTCAGAAATAGTAGTTGTAGGAGACTGGCAACTAGCTGTGTGACTGTGGACAAACTGCAGGAAGGGAAACATGATATGACAGAGAAAGGGCTGAATTCGAAAGCAGGAGATTGGTATTCCAGGTCTGGCCCCGTCCAGCCACTGACAATATGAGTCCAGTCAGTTCAGCATTCCTCTGACTCATTTTCCTCATCAGTAAAAACAAACAGTTTTAGACATAATGACCCAGAAGGTCCCTTCTAACTATACTGCAGCTCTATAATCCTTCAACGCCACAAAAACAATTGCTCCTCTATTTAGTTTTAATATGACAAAGCAACTCTAACCTTGGATTGGGAATAGTGAAAAGAATAGGATTGGAGACATTAGAATCATAGATTTAGCCAAGTCAGGAAAGAAATAAAAAAAAGAGAAAGGAAAAAGACTAGAGAAAATCAGTGGGAAAAGTTGTTTGCTGATTTGCCTAGTTGTTTGTTTAAACTCATTTAATTCATGTGATCAAAGTGGTCTCCTGTGTATATCCAGTCTCAAAGGGCAGCAGAGGTAGAACATCTTTGAAATTGACTGTACATACCTTTCTCTCTTTCTAGTCCTTTATTATCATATGTGCAGAAGGAAGGATGCTTTCCTGCATAGAGGGGAAGTATTTAGGCATCTTATATACAGAATCATCCATTAAGCCTGGTTTAGTACCTTAGACGTAATGAGGACTACAAAGATAGCTATTGAAGAGAATTACATTCAATCTACATAGAGCCCTTCTGGTTCTTTGGCAGTTTCTTTGTGTCTCTGTTACTCACTTCTCTTTGTTATTCTATGTCTTTAAGGAAAAGGTAGTTTCGAGTATTTTCAGTGCTCTTAACCTCTTCTGCATTCTCTCCTTACGTGATTTTGACCTGTTTTCCAGTTACGCGTAGCTCCTGAGTGCTAATGACCCCAGATCTTTACTTGGGGCTTGATCTATCTTCTGATACACAGATTTGCATTTCTAAGTACCATTTTCAACGGAAGACCCATCAGTATCCTAAATTCGACATGGTATAAATGGAAATATTTGTTCTTACCAAGAAATGGGTGAGATTAGGCAATAACTTGTATCATGGTTAATATTCATATTCCTTTTTTTCTGGCATGTTGTCTAGAAATGGTGGTGTCATCTTCAATTTCTCTCTTTACCTCATCCACTTTTTCTCATCTCTGCAGCTAATCAGACTGTGTATGCTAGTTAAGTTGACCTCTTTTTCAAGTTTCCTGTATTTAAATTCTGGCCTTGACAGGAAATAAGGGAACCCAGGCCAGTCATTCTACCTCTTAAATGTTACTTTCTTACTTAGTTGGGTTGCAGTGAGGATTAAAGGGGATAATGCAAGTAAAGTGCTCAGCACAACTCCTGGCACATAGCATGAACTCCATAAATGCTGCTGTTGTCTTTGCTTTTACTACACTTTCATTTTTCCCCTGTAATCCCTTGACATCCTGTGTTACTTTCTTCTACCATGTATATTATTCTGCCTTGTGATATCATTAGGTACTCATGTATTGATTTTACCCAGGAGACTGGAAGCTCCTGGAAGCAGCCAGTTCAGCTGGGCCCTCAGCAATCAGCCATCAGATGACCAGACAGAATGATAACTCATGAAGGATCATGTCTTATGGGCTGGACCTGAAAATGGCGAGCTTCTCCTCAGCCGTTTCAATAACCTACTTTACAATGACCAGAATTAATCACAAGGCCCCATTGTGGAGAGGGAGGGTAAGGATTTGCTATCTTCCCATGTGCTCAAGAGGGAAACAAAACAGTGTGGAGAGCTCATAACAGTGTCTCTGCCTCCCAAAGTGTGTGAATGGGGGAGAGGGATACAAAAAATACCAGACAAAACAAAGACAATACAATTGTATTTCCCCCAGATGTCTCAAGTTCCTTTACTGTAATGTTTTCCAAACATTTGTCATTCCAGCACCACATAAGAAGTTTTGCTATGATGCTATGTGTCATTTTCTTTCTTTACATGGACTTATTTGATTGAATAGGGGTTTTGTTTGTTTGGTTGGTCAGTTGGTTTTTTTGGGGGGGACAGAGTCTCGCTCTGTTGCCCAAGCTGGAGTGCAGTGGTGTGATCTCGGCTAACTGAAACCTCCACCTCTTGGGCTCAAGTGATTCTCCTGCCTCAGCCTCCTGAGTAGCTGGGATTACAGGTGCGCGCACCACCTTGCCTGGCTAATTTTTGCATTTTTAGTAGACATGGGGTTTCACCATGTTAGTCAGGGTGGTCTCGAACTCCTGACCTCGTGATCTGCCCACCACGGCCTCCCAAAGTACTGGGATTACAGGCGTGGGCCACCGTGCCTGGCCATTTATTTTTAAAAATAGATTTTTTCATCACTGCAATAAATAGAAAACTAGTATTTTTCTAATCTGTGTCAAAATAAATCATGAGTACTAAAATAAATTCATCCGTTGCTCACCTAAAACATTCTGCCTAGCACTCACAGCACTCTACATTTTGGGAAACACTGCCTTACTGCATTACACACACACACACACACACACACACACACGCATCTATAAACATTTTAAGTGAAGAATGTTTACTATTGGGCAGATGTATTGAGGAAATGTAAAACAAAAAAGAAATTGCCAGGCTTTTCCTCAAAAGTTTTTTCCTTTACCCCTTTTCTCTTTCCCTCTTTCTGCCTTTCTCTCTTCCTTCCTTCCTTCTCTCTCTCTCTCTCTCTCTCTCTCTCTCTCTCCCCATCTTCCCCTCTTTCTGTCACATTTTGAAGAGGATGAGAGAGGGCAAGATCTTGGAAAAAATACATCTTTTATTAGTTCCCCACAGCACTTTTCTTGAGACATGGTGAATTCTGGTCATGAAGTCAACATCCTAGCACAGTGAAAAAGTCCTGTCCAATTAAATGAACTTTGAAGCTCTAGGGTGACCCCACTATCCTCCTTTCCACCTCCCACTCCCATCTTCATTTCATGAGCGAGCACCACCCTCAGCATGCCAGGCTTCTTATCACCATTTGCAACTCCACTCTTTAGAACAGAAAGCATGGCAAACTGTGCAGTCTTTCAAGGTGAATGTTAGCAGTAGTAGAATCAGTTGTGGCCTTTGGGTGCAGGTCAGGTTAGCCCTGTCAGACTTGGCCACAAGGCTGAAAAGCTGTAGTTGTTATATTTACCTGTCCTCAATTATGCTGAAATGAGGAAAGCCTTCTAGCAAGGTCTGGCGATTCAGGACAGGGATCAAAATGGCCCAATAGGAGTGCCTGAGAAAACAGTTCATTTTCTTACCGATGGAGTTTTACATCTAACCAGTAAATTTTATCGGAGCCCTCTAACTCTAGTAAAATACAGCAAAGTGCAATAAATTTCATTTTATGGGTTTTATAGTTTAAAAACAGCCTCAGGCAGTGTGGTTACTGAGGGAACCTGGTTGGAGCAGTCTCCAAGGGTTGGTTTCTATATGCAGGAATCCATGGAGATGACCCCATACAGTTTAGCGACCAGCCATTCAGGTAAGGTGTTACCTCCCGTTTGAACACCACTGAAGGTATGATGTAAGTTCTGTGTCTACACCTGTGAAGCTGGCTTTAAACAGTGAAGGAAGAAAGCAATTAAAGTACTAAGCAAAGGGCTTCTAGCTTCCCTGGGACAAGAATAAATGAAGTTCATCAAAGACAGGGATTTAGTTACTGACTTACTAGAAGATAGCTGACTTCTCCATAAGGTCCCTTGGCCATTTTTTTGTTTTTTGATTTTGTTTGGGTTTTTTTTTTTTTTTTTCCAAGTGGTTTTGGACTTCAATTAAATCAAACAACATTTCTTAAGGGAAACTCTTCCAACTGCTCCTCAACCAAAAATATTTTTATAATTTTCCCTGTGGCAGGCTTTTGTCTTTTCAATTGGACTTTAATTGACTGTTTTCCTTCTAACAAGGCCTGGTCACAATAGCAATTTGCATCACATAGGACCTCCCCCTACCCAGACTTCAACCACCAAACTCTGATCCTATAGTTCCTTTATTTTCATTATTATTATTATTATTTTACTTTTTATTTATACATCTACATATTTTGAGAGGGAGTCTCAATCTATCACTCAGGCTGGAGTGCAGTGGCACAATCTCGGCTCACTGCAACCTCTGCCACCCGGGTTCAAGTGATTCTCCTGCCTCAGCCTCTCAAGTAGCTGGGATTACAGGTGCCTGCCACCGGGTCTAACTACTTTTTTTTTTGGTATTTTTAGTAGAGACGGGGCTTCACAATCTTGGCCAGGCTTGTGTTGAATTCCTGACCTCATGATCCACCCACCTCGTCCTCCCAAAGTGCTGGGATTACAGGCGTGAGCCACCACACCCAGGCTATTTTTATTAGTTTTTAATCAACTAGGATTCATGTTGAGTCCTTATAATGGATCCACTGTCTAAAGCCTTTTGCCTTTATGTAATGATAAAACCCATTGGCATTTACTATTTGGCAGGCATGATTGGAAGCACTTTATCTGTATTACCTTGTTTTATTCTTAAAAAACAAACAAACAAACAAACAAAAAAAAAACCGCACATGAGGTAGAGCTTTATTCTTGGCCCTTTTACAGATAAGGACACCAATTTTCCCAGAGTTACAAAGCTACCAAGCGGAAAAGTCAGATTCAACCGCCACTTAACATCCTCTGTAGGTTCTCAGACACTGCTACTTTAAGCTAAGCGATATACGGCAGGTCTTCAAATAATGTTGTTTTCCTTCAATGTCATTTTGTTATAACACTGATGGAAAACAGATTGGTTCATTATAGGTCATTTGACTCAAAGTTTACTTTTTCAAGAACCTGTGGACAATGTTAAGCAA
Source organism: Rhinopithecus bieti (assembly GCF_001698545.2). NCBI lineage: Eukaryota > Metazoa > Chordata > Mammalia > Primates > Cercopithecidae > Rhinopithecus > Rhinopithecus bieti. The sequence continues at coordinate 54,162 of NW_016803776.1, read as the reverse complement.
GGACTTAACATACTGCCTTCTGGTGGGCACCTGGGTGGTAGACGCAGTGTTCCCCATCAAAGCATTCATGTGCATGACTTGGTAAGTATGAGAGCTTTTGTTTTGACCTGAGAAGGATCAAGTTGTTTTCAAATACCATTAAGGAATACTTTAGTCTTTACAGTTGGGATGGAGGGGGTAGGGCAAGAACCCAAGGTTGGTTCTAGGTTAATAAAAAGACTGGGAGGTATCGTGCTTTGGGAACTGAGTGGTATCATTAAACCAAGTCGAAAGGGGGAAAATCCAGAATCAGAGTATCCCACTGCACTGGCAACTCCCTCCAACCACATACCACAGGCCCTCCCTCCTAAGAATGCGTCAGCAGAAGCAGTTATGAAGCAGATGGCTGAAGTGGCCGGCAGATATTCTCAACTATCTGTCCCCAGAGAGGCCTCAGGCACCTCACTCCCCATTCTCCATCTTCTACCCCAACCCTGTTTTATATTCCTTGGTAGTCCTCATCATTGCTTAATATAAATATGCTTATCTTGTTTTCTTATCTCTCTTCTCACTAGAATGTCAACTCCACAAAAGCAGGAACCTTATTTGTCTTGTTCATTGATCCCCAGTGCCTAGCATCTGGTACGACCTTAATAAATATTTGTTGAATAAATGAATAAAATGTAGACAGGAGATGTACCTGGAAGTCCCAAAAATAATTCAGAGGTGGTCAGTTGTGGTGAGGGAGGGTGGTTAAATGTGCTGAGATGGAAGTCACCAAGAACTAAGAGGCATAATCATTTTGGATTGGTGAAGTCTTGAAAAATTTTGTTACAAACCACATTTCAATATAAGCATCACCATTTCCATTTTACAGATGAGAAAGCAAAGGCTCATAAAAATTAAATAAATTATTTGCCCCTGGTCCCACAGGCCATATGTGGAAGAACAGGAATTTGCAATTCCGTCTAGCTGTTTCTATAGCTCATGCTATTTCTACTCCACCTCGTTAGTGAATGTCTACCACTGGGGCCTGTCTTCTATCTATGAGGTGGATGGAGGGGAAGAGACAACATGGGCATAAATCTCTCAGAGAACAGCTGCAACATATCTTTTATTTTGACAGCACTATGCAGGGCCAAAATTAAAACAAAACAAAAACAAACACGGCCAAAGTTCATGGCCTTTGCCTGCCAAAGCACAGCCAAAACAAAAGGGAGATCTCTTTGATGTAGGTGAACTAAAATGATCTCTTCATGGTCAACTTATGATCTAAAAATGTTTATTAAGCTGCAGTTACACAAAAGTGACATTGAGCTATCCTTTTTCATGGACCACATAACTCTCTAGGTACCACAGCTTGGGAATGATAATTTCACAAAGAAAGAGATTGTGGTATTAAATGTGTGAGGTCTTCTTGTTTAAAGCTAGCTTATTTTCATTGTGGTTGACAATTATAGGATTTGTTGCTTTCACTGTCCTTGAAGTATCTTTTCAAACAGCAGTGGTGGCGGCATCTCTGCCCTGTCCCTTGTTCCCTCACAACTCCCAAGAGAGTTCTAAGCTTTATTTTGCCAAGTGCAAAGAGAGTCAATGAGTAGTCAATGGTTGCAACTAATCAATATTTTATCCCCAGTTCAATTTCAACAATGGAGAATAAAGTGGCTTTTAAAAGGAGACCAAAGGGGAATTCTGTTAAGAACATCTCAGGAAGTATATAAAGATAGGATTAAAATGAAATCTTCTATCTTTTGCTAAGAGATTTCATTTCTATAAACAATTCTTAGGAAAATAATACTAAATGCAGAAGTTTTATGCAAAAAGCTCTTTATTGAAACAGTACTTATGATAATGGGAAATTGGAGAAAACCTAAGCAGCTACAGCAGGTAAATGGTATGTAAGTTATAATTACACTCATGCAGGAGATACGAGGCAATAATTAAAAGATTATGAAATAACGTAACATAAGGAATTGCTTAGGTTTTAATGCAAAGTGGGAAAAGTAGAAAACAAAATTAATATTTGGTATCAGAGTAACTACTTAAAAACTTTAATACATAGAAAAAAGGTTGGAAGAAAATATACCAAAATGTTTAAAGGACTAGATTTATGTGACAGGACTAGAGATTATTTTTCTTTCCTCTATTGGTTCGTATAAATTTTCAGGTATGTTTTGTGTTTATATAAGGAAAACATCTTGATACACTTTTTTAAAGCTTTGTTTTAAAATAAATATTTCCAACTCTCTTGCAGGAAAACAAATTCATATCAAATAATTTCTATTTGTTGAAGAATGTGGCTTTCAGACTGCATGAGATGAATCATCCAACCTCTTTTAAAGCATTGGGTCTGAACTGGGCAGACACCTCTGAATATCCCTGAGAGAAGCAAGTGCTGTTTCAGAGGTATCTTGGTCCCATGAGAAAATGGAGATGAACAGACCACAGTTCTTTTCACATCTGAGTCCTGTTAACATCACTAAATTAGAGAACACACTAAGCGTGGTAGCCAGAATTCCGAGAGCATCCTCAAAATTCTTGGCTCCTGGTATATACACTCCTTCTCTCATTACTCAGTCAACACTAATTCAAGTGTCGCTTTGAAAGGATTTCACAGATGTAACTGAGGCCTCAAGTTAGTCAACATTAAGATACAAAAAATTTCGAGGTGACTCAATCTAATTAGATGAACCCTTTAAATTCACGACTAGAGGGCAGCATCAGGGAAGCCAGAGATTCCAAGCACAAGAAAGCTTTGATGGAGCCTTGGTGACTTGGAGATGGAAGGGGCCATGAGGCAAGGAATGTAGACAACTATAAAGGTTGAAAGTGGACCTCGGCTGGCAGCCAGTAAGAAGAGAGGAACCTCCAGGCTATAACTTCAAGGGACAGAATTCAGGCAACAACTGGAGTAAGTTTAGAAATGGATTTTTCCTCGGAGCCTCCAAATAAGAGCCCATTCTTGCCTCTGCATTGATTTCAGACTTGTGAGATTAAGCAGGTGACCCAGCCACACGCTTCTGGTCTTCTGAGCTCCAGAAGAAATGCATGTTGTTTAAAGCTACTAAGTTTATGGCAATATGTTACTCAGCAACAGAAAACTAATTTACTTGAAATAGAATATTCATTGTGAATGAAGGAAGTTTTGAGCTCTATAAAAAGGGAAAACTTTATCTCACTCTCACTTCCAACTCATTTCCTAGATGCATTATCATTTCAGAACATTCCGCAGGGTATTAGTGATGACTTCTTCTTTACAGAGATCCAGTATTAAGTTAGAGAATAAATAGCCATAATAATAATAATTAATAATAATATAGATAACATTTAGAGAGTGTTTATCATGTGCTAGCATTTTGCTAGACACTTTATCTGCATTCTCTCATATACTTCCCACAATGGTCATTTTCAGACAGAGATTATTACTATTTTCATTTTCTGTTTTGGGAATTAGAGAATTGCAGACATGTATAAATCTTCATATATAAACCTGTGATATTGTGATATAATGGGAAATATATATTTTGTCTCTGCCCCTGGTTCCTGGCACAAAGCTACTAAAACCCTTGTAGTTTCCTGACTAATAGAGGTGCTAGGTATATCTTTGGTTCTGATATTGGGTCTTTCATTACAGTTCCTGACATGGTGCTCCTAATCCCTTAGAACTTTCTGGGTAATACATGTGTCTTTTTTTTTTCTAAGGAAGTGACTCTTGATGGGCTACTGGATTGCGGCTGGTCACCAGAAAGACCAAGCCATGATTAGAAGCTTGGAACTTTCAGCCTCAGCCCCTATCCTCCAGGAAGCAGAGAGGGTCTAGAGATTTTTAGTAATCAGTCTTGCCTATGTGATGAAGCTTCCATAAAAATCCCTGAATTCTGGGATTCGGAGAGATGCAAGGTTGCTGAACATGTGGAGATGCTAGAAGGATGGTGCCCTGGAGAGAGCATGGAAGTTCAAGCGCCCCTTTCCCCATACCTTGCACTATGGATCTCACCCATCTGGCTGTTAATCTGTATCCTTAGTAATATTCTTTATTATTAAATGGCAAGTGTAAATAAAGTGTTTCTCTGAATCCTATGAGCCACTCTAGCTAATTAAGCAAACCTGAGGGGGTTCTGGGGACCACCAATTTATAGCCAGTCAGTCAGAAGTTCTAGAGACCCATACTTGTGATTAGTATCTGGAGTGAGGGGCAGTGTTGTGGTGCTGAGTCCTCGCCCTGGGAGATCTGACTCCGACTCCAGGAAGGTATTGTCAGAATCAAGTTAAATTGTAGGACACCCCATTGGTGTCCACTGGAGAATTGTTTGCAGTGTAGGGGGAAAATTCCACAAATCTGATGTCAAAAGTGTTTTATGTTTGGTTGAGAATATAATAGAAGAAAACAGTTGCTTAGTTCATTTGTTTGTTTGTTTGTTTACTACCATACAGAACCAAAATCCAGGTCTGTCTGATCTTAAACCCATTTGCCTGGTGGAAAGTTATGGATGGTGCTCAGAGTTCACTGTTCTCTTTCTGTTTCATATGCTCAGGTGTGTTGCTAAACATGAGATGCTGGGAAACTGAAAAGAATACATAAGAAATAAAGCAACAATTAAAAAATGCAAAATGAGGTTGATCTAAAATAAAGTTGACAACCAATGAAATGGATTCCTTAAAATTCATTTTCATAGAAGAGCAGATAATGGAATTAAATACTGAAGATACATAATTGCCTGGGCTTGGTTCACTGAGATTTTCAACTGTATTTTATATTTGTGATTTTAGAAACTATCAGAGAAGCTTAACTGCAATGTGTTAAGAACCAACTACATAAATACAAATCATAGACTCCATCAAGAGGGACATAATCATCTGATTCTTTTATTAAATTATGGTAGCATAGAGATTTAGAAAGCCAAGAAGTAAATTCTGTAGGACAAAGTAGGTCATATCTACACTAGAGCCATTAAGAATTATTGCCAACTATTGACAGTTATTATCAACTATGAGTAACAGGGTTATGTATCTCAGACAGGCCAAATATGAGGAGCTCACTCCAAAGCAGCGCTGTCCAATAGAAATGTAATGCAGGATGTATATGTATTTACAAATATTCTAGTAACCACATTACAAAAGCAAAATGAAAGAGGTGAAATTAATTTTAATACTATATTTAATTTAACTTAATACACCCAAAATACCATCATTTCAACATGTAATTAATATAAAATGTTGAGATATTTTGTGTTCTTTTCATACTGTGTTCAAAATCTAGTGTGTATTTTATATTTATATAATATTTCAGTTCAAACTAGCCACTTTTTTTTCTTGTCTATAACTTTTTTAAATTTTATTTTACTTTAAGTTCTGGGATACATGTGCTGAACGTGCAGGTTTGTTACATAGGTATACACCTGCCATGGTGGTTTGCTGCACCTATCAACCTGTCATCAAGGTTTTAAGCCCCACATGCATTAAATATCTGTCCTCATGCTCTCCTTCCCCTTGCCCTCCCCATCCTCCAACAGACCCCAGTGTGTGATGTTCCCCTCACTGTGTCCATGTGTTCTCATTGTTCAGCTCCCACTTATGAGTGAGAACATACAGTGTTTGGTTTTCTGTTCCTGTGTTAATTTGCTGAGGATGATAGTTTGCAGCTTCATCCATGTCTCTGCAAAGGACATGAACTCATTCTTTTCTATGGCTGCATAGTATTCTGTGGTGTATATGTGCCACATTTTCTTTATTCAGTCTATCATTGATGGGCATTTGGGTTGGTTCCATGTCTTTGCTATTGTAAATAGTGCTGCAATAAACATGTGTGTGCATGTGTCTTTTAGTAGAATGATTTATAATCTTTTGGGTATATACCCAGTAATGGGATTGCTGGGTCAAATGGTATTTCTGGTTCTAGATCCTTGAGGAATCGCCACACTGTCTTCCACAATGGTTGAACTAATTTACACTCCCACCAACAGTGTAAAAGCATTTCTATTTCTCCACATCCTCACCATCATCTGTTGGTGATGTTTCCNAAGCAACAATTAAAAAATGCAAAATGAGGTTGATCTAAAATAAAGTTGACAACCAATGAAATGGATTCCTTAAAATTCATTTTTCATAGAAGAGCAGATAATGGAATTAAATACTGAAGATACATAATTGCCTGGGCTTGGTTCACTGAGATTTTTCAACTGTATTTTATATTTGTGATTTTAGAAACTATCAGAGAAGCTTAACTGCAATGTGTTAAGAACCAACTACATAAATACAAATCATAGACTCCATCAAGAGGGACATAATCATCTGATTCTTTTTATTAAATTATGGTAGCATAGAGATTTAGAAAGCCAAGAAGTAAATTCTGTAGGACAAAGTAGGTCATATCTACACTAGAGCCATTAAGAATTATTGCCAACTATTGACAGTTATTATCAACTATGAGTAACAGGGTTATGTATCTCAGACAGGCCAAATATGAGGAGCTCACTCCAAAGCAGCGCTGTCCAATAGAAATGTAATGCAGGATGTATATGTATTTACAAATATTCTAGTAACCACATTACAAAAGCAAAATGAAAGAGGTGAAATTAATTTTAATACTATATTTAATTTAACTTAATACACCCAAAATACCATCATTTCAACATGTAATTAATATAAAAATGTTGAGATATTTTGTGTTCTTTTTCATACTGTGTTCAAAATCTAGTGTGTATTTTATATTTATATAATATTTCAGTTCAAACTAGCCACTTTTTTTTCTTGTCTATAACTTTTTTAAATTTTATTTTACTTTAAGTTCTGGGATACATGTGCTGAACGTGCAGGTTTGTTACATAGGTATACACCTGCCATGGTGGTTTGCTGCACCTATCAACCTGTCATCAAGGTTTTAAGCCCCACATGCATTAAATATCTGTCCTCATGCTCTCCTTCCCCTTGCCCTCCCCATCCTCCAACAGACCCCAGTGTGTGATGTTCCCCTCACTGTGTCCATGTGTTCTCATTGTTCAGCTCCCACTTATGAGTGAGAACATACAGTGTTTGGTTTTCTGTTCCTGTGTTAATTTGCTGAGGATGATAGTTTGCAGCTTCATCCATGTCTCTGCAAAGGACATGAACTCATTCTTTTCTATGGCTGCATAGTATTCTGTGGTGTATATGTGCCACATTTTCTTTATTCAGTCTATCATTGATGGGCATTTGGGTTGGTTCCATGTCTTTGCTATTGTAAATAGTGCTGCAATAAACATGTGTGTGCATGTGTCTTTTAGTAGAATGATTTATAATCTTTTGGGTATATACCCAGTAATGGGATTGCTGGGTCAAATGGTATTTCTGGTTCTAGATCCTTGAGGAATCGCCACACTGTCTTCCACAATGGTTGAACTAATTTACACTCCCACCAACAGTGTAAAAGCATTTCTATTTCTCCACATCCTCACCATCATCTGTTGGTGATGTTTCCATACTTTTTAATGATCACCATTCTAACTGGTGTGAGATGGTATCTCATTATGGTTTTGATTTGCGTTTCTCTAATGACCAGTAATACGGAGCTTTTTTTCATATGTTTGTTTTGGCTGCATAAATGTTTTCTTTTGAGAAGTGCCTGTTCTTATCCTTTGCCCACTTTTTAAATTTTTTTTTCTTGTAAATTTGTTTAAGTTTCTTTTAGATTCTGGAAATTGGACCTTTGTCAGATGGATAGATTGCAAAAATTTCCTTCCATTCTGTAGGTTGCCTGTTTACTCTGATGATAGTTTCTTTTGCTATGCAGGAGCTCTTTAGTTTAATTAGATCCCATTTGTCAATTTTGGCTTTTGTTGCCATTGCTTTTGGTGTTTTAGTCACGAAGTCTTTGTTCATGCCTATGTCCTGAATGGTGTTGCGTAGATTTTCTTCTAGGATTTTTATGGTTTTAGGTTTTATGTGTGAGTCTTTAATCCACTTTGAGTTAATTTTTGTATAAGGTGTAAGGAAGGGGTCCAGTTTCTGGTTTCTGCATATGGCTAGCCAGTTTTCCCAGCACCATTTATTAAATAGGGAATCCTTTCCCCATTGCTTGTTTTTGTCAGGTTTGTCAAAGATCAGATAGTTGTAGATGTGTGGTGTTATTTCCGAGGCCTCTGTTTTGTTCCATTGGTCTATATTTCTGTTTTGGTCCAGTACCATGCTGTTTTGGTTACTATAGCCTTGTAGTATACTTTGAAGTCAGGGAGTGTGATGCTTCCAGCTTTTTTCTTTTTGTTTAGGATTGTCTTGGCTATAAAGGCTTTTTTTGGTTCCATATGAAGTTTAAAGTAGTTTGTTCTAGTTCTGTGAAGAAAGTCAATGGTGTCTTGATGAGAATAGCACTGAATCTATAAATTACTTTGGGCAGTGTGGCCATTTTCACGATATTGATTCTTTCTATTTATGAGCATGGAATTTTTTCCACTTGTTTGCGTCCTCTCTTATTTCCTTGAGCAGAGGTTTGTAGTACCTTGAAGAGGTCCTTCATGTCCCTTGTAAGTTATAATCCTAGGTATTTTATTTTCTTTGTAGCAATTGTGAATGAGAATTCACTCACAATTTGGCTCTGTTCTTCTCTATTATTGATAAGTGTTTCATAGCCACGCATGGCTACTGGCTGTCACAGTATTCAACAGCACCATTCTAAAGTTCGTTCTCATTGGGAGCAATGTTGTATACAATCAGGTAAAAGTTGAAATTGATTCTAGAATGTGTTAATCTTACTCGTTTTATGTATAAAGCACAGATGTACATACAGTAAACAAAAATATATACAGGTTATCTGTGGTATTAAAATTTCATGACAAGCATATTAGTCAAGAGTTCTCTAGAGAAACAGAGCAAATAGGACATATATATAAATATAAAATATATGTAAGTATATATACAGAATTTACTTTTCTTCCTTTTCAAAAATCTCATATATTTACATATATACATATGTATTTCATATATATGAAAATGTAATGCCATAGATAAAATGTATNGCAGCAGCTCATTAATGACTGGTAACACATAGAGGTCAATGTGCCAGAACTCAAAGTATTGATACAATTGAAGGCCCTTCCACTATAAATAGGATGGGGGATGGGTCACTGTATCCATATTACCAATGACAGTCATCTCAAGAAACACAAGCAGCTGTATCCACCCTCTTTCAGGGAGTAGAGCCACTGTACTTCTCATGTAGATCAGCTACATTGTCACTGGAGACTCGGATCCAGCCATCCTCTGGCACGTGGTAGAGGTTGACTGCACCTCCTGAGTAGGCATCTCTGTAGGTGGCTTGGTAGATGGCTCGACGGGCCAGATCATAGGCCTGCTCCACTTCCAGGTCATAGGAATAGCCCCGATCCATGACCCCATACGCATACACAGAGCCAGAACCTACAGAGAAGGTGGCCCCTGAGATCCGGTTCCCTTCACTGTCCACGTAGTAGAGGCCAGGGCCTCTCTTATCCCAGCCACAGATCATGGTGCCCATGGACAGCCCCATGCCTTTGTACTGATACACCATGTTGGCAAGCAGTTTGGAGGCAGCTGCTACAGAGATGCGTTCCTTATTTCGAAGCTCATAGATGCGACATTGCCGCGCCAACAGCCGTTCCCAGAAGCTGCAATCCGCTGCGCCCCCAGCCATGGTGCCTAGCAGGTATGGGTTGATCTCTATCACCTTCTTCACCGTCTGGGAGGCAATGTAAGCACCCGCTGTAGCCCTGGAGTCAGCTGCAACTACGACTCCATGGCGGAACTTGAAGGCCAGGGTGGTTGTTCCATGAAGCATTTCGATTCCTGGCTCTTCTGGGACACCCCAGCCGGGCGCGGCCAGGCTCAGCCCATCACTGGGACTCCCTGGACCTAGATCCAGCAGATCTGCACGACCCCCGAGTCCGAAAAACCCGCGCTGGTTCACCGGTAGCGGTCTCTCCAACACGCTGGCAAGCGCCATGTCTCATGTATATCTTCTTATGCACTGTATATAATTTTACGTGCTTTATATATAAAATGTGTGTATATATAATATATACAAAGTGAGTAAGATTTCCTCATTCTCTAGAATCAATCTCAACTTTTAACCCTTTGTGTACATCATCCCCAAAGAGAATGAACATTTTAGAACTCTGCTATCCAATACAATGAGAACTAATAGCCACATGTGGCTATAGAGCTTGAAATGTGACCACATTGAACTGAAATATTATATAAATATAAAATACTATATTTTGAAGACTTTTAGTATGAAAAAGAATGCAAAATATCTCATATATGGAGAGAGAGAGAGAGGGGAGATTTATTATAAGGAATTGATTGGCTCATGATGGAGGGTAGCAAGCCCCAAATTCATAAAGCTGCTGTCTCAGTTCAAGTTTGAAGGCCCACAGCCTACAGTAGAACCAGGAAGAGCCAAAGTCCCAATTTAAAGGACTTCAGGCAGGAGACTTCTGTCTTGTTGCTGGTAGGGTTAGCTTTTTTTGTTCAGTTCAGGCCTTCACAGATTGGATGAGGCCACCCACATTAGGGAAGACAATCTGCTTTTCTTAGTCTACAGATTTAAATGTTAATCTTATCCAAATAGACCCTCACAGAAATACCCAGAATAACATTTGACCAAATGTCTAGGCACATTGTGGCTTAGTCAAGTTGACACATAAAATTAACCATCACAAGGTTAACATTAAAAAAAAAAGTCTAAAAGGCTCCTTAGTGGATAGGGGAAGTAGTAACACTCAAAGGTTGAAGAAAGCTATTCTAGAGAGACCACTACATGACTGAGGGCTGACCCTTCCCGTTTTGAAAACACAAAATACTCTAGAAAAGCACCTGAAGCTTTAACAAAGCACAAAGGCCAAGTTTACAGTCCCCAGAACTGTGCCGTCCAACGATTATATTGCCACTATTCTAAGTGGCAATTTAAATGTAAGTTGAATTAAATTAATAATAAATGTGGCACTAGGCACATTTCAAGTGCTCAGATAACTCCATGTGCCTAGTGGCTACCATATCTGACAGCAGGTAGAGAATTTTCATCATCGCAGAAAGTTGTATTGAACAGTACTGCAATTGGGTGTGGTGAGTCAGGAATCAAACCCCATTTCTGCCACTTGCTATGTGTAAAACCTTGGGCAGGTTGCTATATCTTTCCTTGTCTCTGTGTCTTTACCTGTAACATGAAATAAAGATAAAAGTACCACTTTAGAGAGCTATGTGAGTAGTAAATGAGTTAATGCATGTAAAGAGCCTAGCACAGTACCTGGGATATAATTAAATATTTCATAAATGGCGGCTATTATTTCAGTCATCTTCTTCCTGTCAAGTTTTCTTTTTGCATCACTTAATATTTGTAGTATTATTAAACCTGAAAAAAATAGGAAATAAAACATTCATTCAAATAACTTAATTTTGCTACTTAGACAAAAAATTATCTTGAAATAACCTCAATCATTATTTAAGATGTGGTCTTGGTAACTCCATTATCAAAGTGTTTAAAATACGATTTTTATTTTGAACTGTTTGTGTGACGGAAAACTTGACCTCATCAAAATTTTAATTAATGCCTCAAATACTGATCTACTATAATTTCATCAGTATCAAAATGTAGCTGTTATAATGTCAAGAAAACAAATTGCATTAATTGGTGGTGTTTATTCACTCACACAGAGGTGGCACTGGAGCTGGTTAGACCATTGGCAAATATCATGTGGGAGGTAGCTGCTTTCTCTTCTTTCAGCATTGCCCACTTAGGTCACTTTATATAATCTAATTCAGAGCTTCTGCCCTTGTGTTTTTCTTTCCCCCAGTCACTTTTGCAATGGGTACAAACCTTGGTATTTCTTGTTACAAACCCCAAGCAACTCACTACCTCAGTCGGTATCTATTACTTATAAAATGCCACACCAATGAATACACCAGTTTCATTCCTGCATTTGAATACCTGGTGAAAATCAGAATCTCTGTTTGTGGCTCATGGTGATCAAAATATGTCTGACTTCTAACCAGCTAAGTTTGCATATAGGCTGATGATTATTTAAAAATCTACCCAGAGATGCTTTTCCAGGAGAATGGGTGGTAGTAACATATCTAGGAGTAAAGAAAGTTGCCCAAATTTCAAATTCTATGTGATACAAAAATAGGTTTTATTTGTTTAAAGTGAATGTCAGGCACTGTTGGTTAAAGTAATTCTACAAATGAAATGTGGCAAGATACAACGTCTCCCTTAAGCAGTGGCTGCAAATCAGAATACATTTATAGTTAGTAAAAACTGGGAAAAAAATAAAAAGCTGATCGGCAATGAGTACTCCATCTGCTTGTTTCAGGCCTGGAGAATATTTATTGCATAGAGCTCGCGCTGCTATTTTAGTTAGACTTTGGATTTAGACAAACTTTTTCACATAAGATATCCTAGATGCTTGCGTAGTTTGATGGGTTTCTGTGATCTCCAAACTTATTTTTTCCATATGTAATATTGTGGAGAACACAAACATATATTTAAAGGAGATGAAAGTGGGACTGTTCTGGTTAGAAGATGGGTCCCCTTCCTTCTTTCCTCAATTCAGCCACCACCTTCCATCCAAATTGCTTAGTGCCCTAAGGCTCTCTCATATTAAAGCTTTGGAGCATATGTCTATGTCCTACCACGAGACAATCTTGTGTGACATCTCTGAGAAAAAAAACGTGGAACCTAGGGCTACACAGAATGTGGTTTGAAAATATTGTATTGAAATAGTATTGAGGGGTATTTATAGTAGAAGGGATTATTCAACTTACGTTATTTTAATAGAGAACACTCTCACTAGCTAGAGGTCCTCTTTGGGGGTGGGGGGAAAGCTAGAAAGTTGGAGCCAAGAGATTTGAGTTCCAGTCCTGAACCCCGCTCATTAACTGGGTGTTCTCAGGCATGTCATTTAACCTCTAGCCTCTTTCTTATTTGACTTCTTCATCTGTAAAATGAAGGATTGAAATAGATATACATACCCTTGTCACCAGTAATTAAGTTCTATGATGCCATGATTCAAAACCAAGACATATACAGGTTCATGTCATGATTCAAAACCAAGACATATACAATTTGAATGGGTAGGGGATATAAATACCAATTGAATATTGGTAATTTCATATGGTTCAACCTATAGTATCTAGAGGAATCCAGGTAGTCACAAACTGAACACACATATATATTACAATGCTGTAATTTAAGAGTTTATTATATAGAACACAGTAGAAAATTCAAGAAAGAGAAAAGGAAATTATGGCAAATTTGTCTTGACTCATCTATCAGTAACTTTTTCAGGGAATAAAAGTAAGTTCTGAGATACATAGCATAATGTCCCCAAGTCATTTTCTCTGTCATCTATGGTAAGCCAAAGAATGGTAATAGGAGCCTGTGTTAATTCTATCTGAAAACACCATCTGGTTCTAAGTGCTTATCTAGGCCATGGATGTCATAGCCTAGATGTGGTCACCATGATATTCAAAGGTCAAAGAGGGGTCTAATTACATGCCCCAGTACTTAAAGGGCAGAGCCACCAGAGCATGAACATAATCACTCAGGCCAAACAAGACCCATTTATAATTTTAATTATCAGTGAATCAGACAACTCTATCAAATACCAATTATTTGGCTGTTGCTGAAAATAACTGTCTTGTCTTGTTAGTCTCTAGAATAACCCCTTGAGGGAAGTTGGAATGTTCCCCTTAATGTAAATATTTGATAAAATCCATCAAGCAGAATTAGACTCATTTAATGACACTCTGTATAGGTGGTTTATTTTATTTATTGTAAAGGAACTTCCAATATAGGAAGAATGTGGTTGAAAGCCTGTTAACACTGTCCAACATCACCAGCCAGGAATGTGTCTTGGGAGCACAAGGCAGCTTCTACTTCAGAGCTCACTTTATTTTTTCTCTGTTAAAAGAAATACTTCACCTCACAGCTCAGCAAAACTTTATTTGGGGTCTTATTTATCATGGTGATTTGGTGATAAACACTTTATGTGCCTGGGCACTTGGGCTATACGTTAGAAAAGGCACGAAACCTCCTCTCAAGAGTTCACAGCCTATATACATCCATGTTCAGAAAAAAATGAGTACATGCTAAAGAAAAAATTAATTCAGCCTAGAAACAATTTATTTTTCTTTAATTATAAGATTGTGTTCTGCATAAAGAATCCAAGAAACGTTCCACAAATGATTAATCTTAATGTTAAGCAGTGGCTACCCTGAGCACTCTATTAAATGAACCATATGAAACTGCCTGGTCAATAACAGTGGAAAATCAGTAATTTTGTATAGTTTAACCTAACAGCATCTGGGAGGAAAAAAAAGAATATCCAGACTCTTCACACTGTTAGAAATTAGCTATCTTGAAAACAAATATCTTTAAATAAATTATATTTCAATGTGTCCAGGGCTGTCACTTTGAGATCTGCCTTCTTGCGAGTGGCTCTCAAAGACAAATATGAGCTCCACTTTCTGCTGTCATCATTTCTTTCCTTTGCTTTTTACCTACAGCAATTAAGACACAAGTAATATGTTATCTGCACTGCTTTGATATTTCCATTTCATTTGCAACTTCAGCACTCCTCAGTCATTTTTGACAATCTTATAATTTTTATCTGCAATTACGCTTTCATTATCTTCCTTCCTGATATTTTAGATGTCCAATAAGCCTCTCAATTTCCTTAATTACCAAGTAACCTTCCTTCTTCATGCCGAGGGCTATTTTTATTCCTACAATATTTATTACTAATTGGCACCCACACACTTTTATACTTATAATAATTTTTCTGTTCTGCCCTTTATTTACCCTCTGTTTCTCCCTTTGAGAAACATTTTACCCTCCTTGGTAATACTTGATGCTAATTCTTAGGAGTGGCAATATTATATCAATTTTCCTTGAACGTAGTTTGAGGCCTTACTCTAAATTTACAGGTGTAATTTTATGCTTCTTGAATAGTCACACCAGCTTCCTTCCTTTCTTTCTTCCTTCCTTCCTTCCTTCCTTCCTTCCTTCCTTCCTTCCTTCCTTCCTTCTTTACTTCCTTTCTCAACAAATATCATCATTCCAATCACAGGTCCTGCACCAGAACTGTAAGTTATTCCTATGTGCTGCTACTTGGTCTTGCAGTTCTTTCATTTACCATTCAAGTATTTTGCACTTTGCATTCTGACCTTGGAGCAAAGAGTTTGTAGCTAGGGACACACAGAAGCATTGACATTAATTCCCTGTACATTCGGAGCATGTCTCAGAAATGCTGTCTCAATTACAAGTTCATGTTGTCAGTTGTTTCTTCTCATAAGTAGAAAGTAGACTTGTGTGTGGTACCTTCTACATCATCGAAAATTCAGTGGATATTAGTATGTTGGATGTGAGTCACCAGAACTTGCCCTTTCAGGAAAAGTAACACTACCTTTAAAATACGTATCTTTTGAGGCTGGACACAGCAATTCATTCCTGTAATTCCAGCACTGTGGGAGGTTAAGGCAGGAGGATCACTTGAGCCCAGGAGTTCAAGGCTGCAGAGAGCTATGATCACACCACTGTTCTCCAGCCTGGGCAACAGAGAGAGACCCTGTCCCCCCCCCATCTCTCTCTCTCTCTCTCGCTCTGTCCCCCCACCCCTCCTCAATCTGTCTCTCTCATCTGTCTCTCTCTCTATATATAATATATATATTTAATTAAATGAGAAATACTTATTAATTGCAGATATATCTATTCCATCTATGTTGTATAATTGCAGATATATCATATGCATCTACATTGTAGATGGAATAGATAACACAGAATAAAACATCTTGAATGTTTTTAATAACCTTTGTTTTAACTAACCAAGAAGGCTTCCCTCTCTGCACTTTGCCACTTTACAATTTATATTTATTTTTCTCTCCTAGTGTAAGGTTTATTATTTTCTCAAGGGGCTTATGAGGTGTTTTTGCTTTTTCTTTCATCTAAGAAGTCTAAGTTTTAATTTCTCTATGCCTCAGAATAACTTTCTCCCAAGTTCTTTGAATATATTAACTTTCCATTCAGTTAAATGAGTTTCCTTCTTGATGTCTCCTCCTCTGTTCTGTACTACACCCAAAACCAAAATACTTGGGGATTCTGTTTTCCCTTTACTTTAGATGAAAGTTTTGATTTCACACACTATTAACTCAGAGATTAAAAACCATCTCCTGTGCTTAGGACAGAATGAAGGACAACCAGTGATTACAATGAGGTATCCGCTTTGCAAGTCAAGCGTTTGCCCCAAAGCTGTGTGACTGGGAAATCTAGCAGGCTTGAGTCCAGTAAAAGAAGACTTGAACTAAAAGTGTATTATCCGAAAGTGCGCATTTTTATTTAATTCAGGGTAAAGCAGAATGAATCATAATAGGTCAATAATAATTACTTATGGCTTCCTTCATATGGCACATTTACAATAAATGGTAATTTACCATTAAAGAGAGATATATTTCTTTTGTGTGTGTGCAAGAAAAATTACCACTAAGTCATACTGAGAAAGAACAGGTTTTCCATTCCTACATTTAGGATTTTATTCAGTTATTCAGGCTTAGAATATCATATGCAAACCACTTACTTCCAAGTTCCCCCCTCCCTATTCCCATTTAGAAAATACAGGAAGGATTAAAATGTAACCATTTATGACATCATTCCAACTGTACAGTGATGGACTGCAGATCCATTCAGTGGAGCCATTTGGAAAATATTTCATGTTCTAGTCATTAGACTTGCTAAATAAGTTCAGACATGGAATCATATAGGGAGAGAAAGAGAAAGGTAATATCTATAGGTGACTGTATGTAAATAAAAGAAATACACGCATATAATTCAGGCTCATAACTATCACTCTGATGTTTTAGGATCCTTTGTGCTTAGATTCCTCCCTCCTTCCCTTCCTCCCTTCTTTCATTCCTTCTATATAATACATGCTGATGCTTTACCTGAGATATTAACTCTGTTCATTGACAAAATTATAGGCCATTATTGCTTTCACCAATAAATAAAGATCTCAGACTTGGACTATCCTAGCAAAAACTGATCGACTCTAATTTGTTCGGTATATACTCTCCAGGAAGAGAAGAATCAGTATAAAGTAGACTACAAAAATATAATTCTAAAAGTTCAATCTCTCTACTCACCTTTTGGATATTTGGCTAAAACTCTCCTCCAGCTCAGAGAGACGCCAAATTAAATTATAGAGAACATCCTAACACTTTAAAACCTGCATATTTTATGTCTGTGGTCTATAAACTGGTTCACAATAACTTGATTAGAGAAAAGTCTTGAGTAATTGGATGAAGTCAGGCACAGAAGATTTGCCCCATAATCAATGAATCTCAGGCACCTAGCTCTGCTGGTTCCATACTGCTTTTCTATCTGTCCAAATGGTCCTTTGAAAGCTGAAGCTTCAGGGAAAGAATATCAAATCCTCGAAAGTGAGCTAATTTCATAAGCTTTTTGAAACTAGATTGGATTTAACAGGGCTGTGCTTTTGGAAATGAATGGTTGATATAAATCAGAGGTACTGGAAAGGTAACATTTATCTGATTTGATTTAGCAGCAATCTAGTCCAGATGGCAACGTGGAATTTAAAGATATTGAAATATATGGTTGCAGCTGGAGACTGTATAAACCTAAATATAAATAATTCAGATGTGCTTATGCATTTAACAATGTCAGTTTTAAATACAGATAAGAGCCAAGACTTTAGGCTCACATTTGAAAACGGGAAGATGACAAAATGCAGTTGCTCTTATGTATGTGACCATATTTTAATGCCTAATTTAGCTCCAATCTGAAAATCAAGGTGGAGTTCATCAGATGTATCTGTCTGGTCTAAGTGCATGAAGCACATATTAGTATAAGGTTAAATCTGGAATATCAGAAGCAAAAGAGTTGATAAAACAAAACTGTGTACAATGAATACACCTGATTGACTAGGACTTGGAAAGATACAACCTTTCTCTCCATGCTAGGATCACAGAACTATCTTTTTGAAAAGGAAAAAAAAAAAGAAAGAAAGAAAGATGGAAATATGTCAGCTTGAGCCAACAAAGGTTTGACACCATCCTAAAAGGAGATTGAAAAAAATCCCAGGGTGCCAGAATGATGAGAAGAGTTTCTAGAGTTCAGCACATGCCTTCTTCTACCATTCAGAAAGAACTCTGAGTTTAAAGACTTGAGTTCAAATTCTGCCTGTCACTTGAGAGCTCTATGGCTGTGGGCCAAGGATGTACAGGAGATAATCATCCATACCTCCTAGGGAGCTGTGAGGTCTTCTTGGATCAGGAGTATTAAGCCCTGACCCGGCAATACTTTGTTTCTTTTCCCGCTTTGATTTTTACTTCTTTTCTGTCTCTTTTTCCTCTCCTTTCTTCCAATATATTATCACTGGACCTCAGAGTCAGGGTTGAACTGAGACTATGGGCTCAACTGGGGATCTCCTGAGATTCAGTCACTCTTTCTCTCAAGTCAATCCTGCGCACCTTCACTTCCTCAAGGGCAACCCCTTAACATGTTATTTGGGCTCTGTCTCTTCATTCCTCTTCCTTAATCAAGGGCCCACTGATAGGACCCTTGAAATGATGACCTGATACTTGGCAAGATCTTAAACTAAATTTGGGGATAGAAAAAAAGCAATGCCTATAGAAAATATTGTGAATGAAAAATTAACAAATTTGTATAGGCTGTCTGAAGAGTAGCGAGGGTTGATAAAGAGGTAATGAAACATCAAAGATGACTCCAGGATTCACTCTTGAGTCTGACTGAACCACACCTAGAATCAAAGACCTGACTTGAAAAAGAAGAGCCTACTTGGGAGATTAAGTGACTTGTCGAAGACCACAGAGCTAATTATAGTTTGGCTTGGAGAAAAGGTCTCTTGGCTTCTGACAGGGAGCCTGCTCATTCTATCTTCATTGAGACATTGGATGAGAAACTTACTAAAGCCACAGGGAAACCAAGACTGATCTAGAAGATTTTCGTAATTAAAAATAAGTCTATGGGAGGATGATGGAACCATGCCATGCTTTCTAAAATAGATCAATGCCATCGTTTTTCCTGGAGACTATTTTAGGAGGAGGAACAGGAAACTTAAAAAAATACATATGGGAGGAGGAGGGTCAGGAAGTTTGATCAGAGAAGTATTCATCCTGACACACCTAACATCATCTCAATGCTTAAAATCACTTTATACAGTTATTTTTCCAAATTAAAGGTTTTATTTCATTAAGAATATTCTTGAAACGTCAGCCTTCATCTCACCTGCCCATCACAGATGGTTCACAGCCCTGTCTCATTCCCACAAGCAGAGCCCAACCTTACCAGCCAGCAGAAGAAAACAGTGCTCTTTCTTGTATCACATGCCCTAAAGTGGTGTAAATGAATCATTCCTTTACATCGGTGTATTATAACATTTTCTGAAGGGCTCACCTCTTTACCTCATTTATAAGTCCATGGAGCTGCACTCTGTGGTAATTATTTGCTTATATGTTCTACTATGAGTGGGAAGCAGAAGGAAGGTTCTTGTCCATCTTCGTATTCCCAGCCCTCAATACAGAACCTGAAGCAAGATAGTTACACTCTAAATGTTGGTTGACCAATATCATGGCAACAACTTACATCTGCATAGCAATTTAGTAATTCATTCGTTTGTTTATTCAAATATACATCCCCCAGAGTACTCTAGTACTGGGGTGACTACAGGGATTATGGCACAACCAACCGTACCCTTGAGGGGCATGTAACATCTTTCATTGAGACAGTTTAAAAAGCAATTTCACTGGTGAGTAAAAAGTGTTGTGATAATAAAAGTGCAGGGGGTTCTATGTGGGAGGACACAGAGAGGTACACAGCTCACTCTTAGGGACAAGGAAGTCTTCTCTGAGGAAGTCATAACTAGTCTAAGATCAAGACTGGGAAGGAAAGGAAAAAGAAGAAGAGGAAGAAGAAAGAAGAAAGAATGAAAGAAGAACAGGAAGAAGGAGAAGGAGGAGGAGAAGAAGAAGAGGAGGAGGAGGAGGAAGAGAAGAAGAGAGGAAGGAGGATGGGGATGAGGAAGAGGGGAGGAGGAGGACTAGGAGAGGAAGCAAGCAAGGAAGGAAGGAAGGGAGGAAGGGAGGAAGGAGAGAAGGAAGGAAAAGTGCATAGTGATTAACAGGTGGCAAGATAGTAAAAAAGATATTATAGGTATTATAGGTAAAGGTGGGAAGGCAAGAGTATAACACATTCAAGAACTGCACGGCCTTCCATTTTCAAAAGGACTTTCATTCCCATGAGCTCATTTGACCCTCCTAGTCACTTTCTGGGATAGACAGTGTTTTTCGAGGGGAGGGCTGAGTTAATTGTTATGTCTACTTTACAAGTAAGGAAAGAAAGACCCAGACTCCGAGAGTTTAAATAACTAGTTCAGGTCACACTTGCCAGGTCTTCGGGCTCCAATCTCTGTGCTCACTCTACCATATCACAGTGAAAATCATTTAGGCCTTACTTGTTTCCTGAGGTCCATGATTTCTGAGTCATCTAATCCAGGACTGCAGGCTGGCCCCTGGGCTTGAAGGGCATGCTGTCTCCATGCTGGGGATAGTGGTGACCTCGCTCAGCGCTGTGGCCTCTGGCCTTTGCCTAAGCACACAGATGCCCAGAGGCTTTAACTTCAAAGACATGCCAAGCCAACCCTTAGAGCCTCCAGCTCCCTGTGGCTTCTTCTGGAATCCACACTCTTTGTGCCAGAAACTCCAACTGCCAACTAAGGAACAACTTACTCCTGAGGCCTGTGCTAATGCACTCTCAGTAAAGGTTCTTGGGGAATAGGGATTGACTGGGCAGGTCACCTATGCTGAGCTGCCCCCTCAGCCCATCCCTAAATGGACACCAAATTGGACCAAAGGCACTGTCCTTCTGGGACAGAGATGGTCACCAGAATTTCAGTACTCCTTCCTCTCTCACCTTATGCATTCAGTCAGCCCCCACATCCAGAGAACTTGCTTCTGAAATTCCTGTAGAGTCTATAACCTGCCATTCATAACTGCCATGGTGTTCAAAGCATGCCCAACCAATTCCACTCACAACATGGCAGACACTGTTCTAATTGCTTTATGTAAATTAACTTGTTTAATTTTTCACAACAACCCTATAAAGTAGGTAATATTACTATTCTCATTTTACCGACCAGAAAACTATATCAGAGAAAGGTTAGGCAATCTTCCAAAAATCGAACAGCTTAATGTATGAAACAGTTGGGTTATGAACCCCAAGCGGCCTGACTCCAAAAGACTCACTTTTAACAACTAGGTTATATGTCATGTCATAGATGGAGCAGCTGAAAGAAGAGGAGATGGAGCCTGCAGATGGACTCTCATATACCTCCTTGCGTGCTCTCACACCATCACCTGTGCCTATGATGCCCTTCCTCACTCTATCATCTTTCCATTCTCTTTGTCCTGTTGACAAAACTAAATTCAACTCATTTATATGGCAACAAGTAAGTGTACTGTCCCTGTTGGGAGACTTCTTCTACTTCCCAACAGACACCGAATCAGGCTGAATTCATTACTCCTTAATCAGTGTCCCCATAGCTATACAGTAATGATGTCATTATGAGCCTGACCCCTCATACCCCCAGAGGGCGCTACTTTCTTTGAGAGTAAGGGCTCCTTCATTTTATACACCTTCTACGGAGTACAAAGCCTGGCATATGCTGAGAACCTCACAAACGTTGAGTTGATCAAACAGAGAAACATGCAAAGGCTTCCAGCAAAAGAGAGTTTACATTTGTACCTCGACCAAAGCAGTGAGAAAAACAGCAGATGAAAGTTGCCCCAAGCCATAATTAACTTAATAGAAGTAAAATCTAAAGGTAGAGTAAGCCAGCAGGAGGTGCTGTGTCCCTCGTCACTGATGGTCTTTAAGTAGGTCTAGGCGGCACATAAAGAAGAGGTTATGAAGGGGATTCCAGGTTTAGCTGGGAGCTAGATAAGTTTCTGAATGGAGACTGTGATTTCCACTGCCAAGGTTCCAGGAGGCTTGCCTGGATTAGCACAATAGTCTCCTAACTAGTCTCACTGCCAAATCTGTTGCCATGCTAATGCCAATTCACACACACACACGTGCACACACATACACACTCATAAACACACACACACACATGTGCCTGACACTTTTACTTTTTTATGAAAAACCTCCTAAGCTCCCTCTTGCCCATAGCAGGTGTTCTCAAAACTGTTCTGTGTTTGGTCTTCTCTATAGTGTAACTTAGTGGCTTCCCTGTGGAGTAGGAAGATGGTGCTGGGAAGACTGAACCAAAAGATTGGTCTAAACCCTTCCCTGTGTGACGACAAAAGTAACCTTATGTCTTGTATCTATCTATGTTAAATATTGGGAGTCTATGGGAAATTTTAGGAAAAAAAAAGCTTTGCTAATTGAAAAAAAAAACATCTCAAAACCCCTGGCCTCTTGCATGAATCCAAATTACTAGGCACTGAAAACCCCACCACTGCAGCCCAACATAGCCTTTCGTGGCTCTACACTCTCTGTGCCATATTGGGTTTCTTACTTTTGCCCCAAAATACTCTTAAGTTTCATATGAAGCCTGTGTTTCTGGATATGTTGGAGGTGGCAGGGATCCCTCCATCAATCATTTTCTTGTTTGGTGAAATATTCTTTTCTTTAAGGGCTCCCTTCATTTCTCATGTCCCCTGTGAAGGCTCCTACATGACTTGCACTGATGTGGGTACTTAGCACAGGTTTAGCATGTGCTGACTTAGGCATCATTCCCCTGAAACCATGGGCTCTTCGTACCTCCAGTGCCTCTCACATCTGATGACACATGGTAGGAGCTTAATAAATGCTTATTAAGTTGATGACTATGCCAAAAGAAGGGTGAGGGATTACACAGAGTTATAAGAAAATCTCAGGGTAACTCTTCAGAAACAAAAATAAAATAATAACATTTAATAAAAGTGCCTGCTCAGGGCCTGCAGGCCAACTCCAGTTTTGCTCCAAATGTTGATGGCCTTGAGCTTTCTTGTGTGAAATTCAGGACTGGCTCCATAGGAGAGAACAAATGATGAGGAGGACTTGAGGAGCAGTTTTAGGTGGGGCTGTTTTCCAGAGCCTGCAATTATACCCTATTCCTGCATGTTTGTACCCTAACCTAAATCATACATTATCCTGGCTGTGTGCAGAATTAAAGGAGGTGAGAAAATATATAGCCCTACAAGTAAAGGAAGAATGCCAGGGAAATGATAAAAGATTCCAACCTGAGCCTCTTCCAACTCAATGAGGCTCAGGCTGGAATCTTTGGAAACACAGTATCCAAGTGTTGCCATGCCTGGAACAAAGGCATCAGTGCCAGTTCTCACCAGGTGAAAAATACCCACAGATCACAAGAAGAAAATGATGTCAGTTCTTTCAACTCTTCCAGGAATAAACTGGGCCCTTGAGCTGTATTTACTCAGTGAAACATGTACGTCTCTGAAGTCAGTACATACAAGGAAAAGTGTGGGATTACCTAGAAGAGCTTAATTTCATTTCCACTCAGGAAAAATGCTTCCATTGTGAAAATTCAACAGGCAGTAAAGGAATTGTGACAGTGTGTGTGTTTGTAGAGGTAAAGGAGAAAGTTTTGGCTGCATCTTTCCCAAATTGCTTTGCCACATCCAAATTTCTAGCAGCTAATATTTTAAAGTTATAGCACCAAGGTTGTCTAAGAGTCATTAATACCAGGAACTTTAATTTACAAAAGCCAGATCTCAAGTAACTCAAAAGATCTCACCTTCCCCCACAGTGGTTCAAAGACAAGACTAATGAGAGGAATTCTGATCCATTCAAGGCTGTAGTAGCCAGCCTCCAAAATGGTGCCACATGATCCCTATCTTCTGGCATTTCATCCTTTCAATTAGTCCCCTCTCACAGTGAATCAGGTTTGATCTGTGTGACAAAGAACAGTTTAGTATCCTCCACATGGATTAGGACTTTCAGGAGTTATATTATCAGAGGCATTGCAGTTTCTACCCTGTTCTCTTGGATTATTCAGTCTAGGGGGATCCAGTCACCATGCTGCAAGTCACTGATGTACACTGCGGAGAGACCCATGTGGAGAGGAACTGACGACTGTCATCAACAGACAGCACCAAATTGTCAGCCATGGGAGTGTGCCATCTTGGAAGCAAATCCTCCAGCCCCAGTCAAGCCTTCAGATGACTGCAGCCCTGGCTTACTTCTGACTCAGTCTCACGTGAGACTCCACCAATAACTGCTCAGACAAGTTGCTGCCAAATTCCTGGCCCACAGAAACTGTGAAAATTAATTAATGTTTATTGTTAAGCCACTAAGTTTTGAGGGTAATTGGTTTCACAGCCATCAGTAATACACAAGGCATTAAGGTATTCATTCATTTGTTGACTAAATATTTTTTTCAATATCTGCTCTGTACTAGGAGCTTGACTGATCCTACCATGAACTCTAACAAAGGGAGAATAAGAGAAGAGAATCAGAGCTTGGGGTGACAACAGGTTACTTATTGCCTTTTGCAAACTGACTGGTCCTTAGGTTCACCCTGGGCAGAGACTTGAAGTTTGATTTCACCAGCAACTGAATTTACTACCTGGGTACCTGTATTAGCTACAAGTGACAGATACTCAATCACTCTTCTTATATTTTTATTTTTTAAGGGATTATCAGCTTATGTAAGTAAACAATACAGGTACTGGTTAAGTGATTTATATGTCTTACTGCGTGTAATTCCCAAACAACTTCATAAAGGAAGTACTCACATGATCCCCACTTCATAGAATGGGAAAACTGTGGCAAAGAGAAGTAAAATACTAGTTGAATTTAGGTGCTCAAATGATCATCCATAATCTCTTTCTCCAGCTCTTGGCTCTGTTTTTTTCTTACTGGTTCAGATTCAGGCAGGTTTTCCCTAAGTTGTGGCAGGCAAGGCCCTCAGCAGCTCAAACTTATCAGCTTAGTACTCCCCAGAGAGAAAGTACATCTCCTTCCCAGTAGTTCCTGAAAGTGTCCCGGGACTGGCACTCATTGGCTCTGATCATCCCAGTTTGCTCCCTGACTTGCTGTGTCCTAGTTGCAGCCAGACTTCTGTCATATGTCCACCCAGGAGTGACGTCATGGGGTAACTCCACCTGAACTTCACATACTCAGAGCAAGGGAGGGGAAGCTTTCATACAGTAAAATCCATATCTCGTTGCCAAGATAAAGGAAGGTGAATGCTGTTGGCAGGCAAAAGTAACTGATGCTCACCAGAGCACCCTTCTCACTTTGTTGACTGGAGTAGGGGGTGCACTGTGGGAAAGGGTAGGAAAGAAAACTAGTAAAGTCATTTTGGATCAGATAAAGCCTTGTGTTTATTCCTTCATTCCCTAAATGTTTATAAATATGTTTTTGCTAAGCCTTAGGAGTAAATGCAATGGTGTGCTGGAGTTGGGCTGCATTGACTTGTGAGAGCCAATCATTAATATTTCAGAAATTTTGCAGGATGATATCAAACATAGCCATTTTTAGATTTATATAGGCCAGGAGCCTATAATTCCAGCACTTTGGGAGGCCAAGACTGGTAAGATTGTTTGAGCTTAGGCGTTCCAGACCAGCCTGGACAACATAAGATAATCAGGGATGAATTTATTTTTCTGTTGATTATCTAGACTCAAGAAAGTGATGGAGAAAGTTAGTGATGCAAATGTATCCATAACCATTACATTGTAAATAGCACAAAATATTGAACAAATATTCCTCTGGTATTTGCAAATGTCTGATTCAGTAAAGATGACTCACATCTTTGATGATAAGTGAAGTTTCAGTGTTTCCCCTTTATATTATGTGCTAAAAGAAAATATCAACTGACACGTTGGAACTACACTTGTTCATCAATTGCAACTATAGATTAGCAACAGACACAGGAGTTTGGCAAGAATTAACAAAAGCATTCTGTAAGAATCAATTGGCTAAAGGAAGTTTACAAGAGTATTGTACTTTTTAATTATTTGTAAAGAGTGAGCTACATATCTGTTATATCAATAAACTTTATAACTGAATAATGTATACATATACATGTATAAATTCCCTGCCCTTCCTCCTCCAGGATACAAGTTATTCAGCATTTACCAGGGTGTTACTTTATAAAGGAGTAAATATCCAGTATTATATCAAGCTAAAAATTTTAGACTATTTTGTAGTCAATGGGAGCCATGGGGGTTTTTTGAGCAGAGGCATGGCACAATTAGATTAGCATTTTAGAAAGTTCACTCTAGCAGTGATATGGAGGATAGATTGAAGATAAAGTAGTTAGGGAAGTCTCTTAGAAAGTCTATCAAATTCAAATGCAATTAATAATATCCTTCAGCTAAATGCTAGGCATTATGCTAAGAAATTTCATACCCTATTTCTTTTACTCCTTATACTAGCTCTATTGAGGTAGTTATCATCATGACAAAGGCAATGAGACTAGATATAAAGGTACAGATTTCAGAAGGAAATAGACTGACTAAGCATTGCTGACTGTAGCCCAGGTATAGACTTATTTAGTTGTCTGGCAACCAGTCTCTCTAGTGAACGACAGCACTAGTGTCTTTTGAAAAGTCACTCCTCCCATTGTACCTATCTGTCTTTGCTACCCAAGGAAAAACCACATCACCCAAACTAAGCCAAACAGCCTATCTTACCTTGTATGAAAATTAAAGAATGGGAAAATGGGTGGAGGGCATGTATTCCAGAGAAAGTACTTAGCATAGCTGGCTAAATTGTTAGTTCTGCCTGCACCCAGAACAGCACTGGTTTCTGTCCTATTTCTAAACCTAGTTTTGAGCCTCCAGTAAATTATCTTTTTACTGAAGTTTTCCAGATTTGGCTTCTATTGTTTGCAACCAAAAAAACTCCCACCACTACTGTGCCTAATTAGAAGAAAAGGTACAGGACTGGGTGATGTTTAAGGCTTAATAAACATTAAAGAAAGAAGGCAGTATATAGTCCCAATTTTGTAAAGCCACCAACACAAGTGACTACAATTTGTTCTATAGGTCTCTTTTGCTCTGAAGAACAATCTCCATTTTAACATTTGTATACGGTAGGTTTCCTGAGCTCACATAAAAGGGAACCTCGGCTCCTTTATTTCTATCAGTTTCCCCACCAGCTGCACTGAGGTGCATATTAATGATGGCTGGGCAGACCCTGGTCTGTGAGGCTCAGAAGCATGAAAGACACACCTATGTGTGTGTGATCTGTGCTATCAAAGGCCACAGGAACATCAGTGGGAAGGAAAATTGACACAGCGACAGAATCCGCCCCTTATCAAACAGAAGGTCTTGACAAGTCCTCATTAGAGAGGTCTCTGTGTTTTGGACTGATTGAAATGTCTCAGTCTGCAAGGATCCCGAAGCAAAGGTCAAAGTGGCCTTGCAATTGGGCCTTCTAGCTTCTCTTTCTGTGGAGGGGATGAAGAGAGGCCTTAAAATCAGTCAGGACCAGACCCTGAGCTAGCAGGAGTGCTTAATCAGCTGCCCTAGGTCTCAGACAAGAAAATTCTGACTGTTGCCAAGAAGGTATTAATGACGGATACCATAAAAGGCAGTGACCTCATAGCTCTCAACTTCTCTGTCAAACCCCTAGTTGGCAATAGATGAAGGAGGCAGTTTGCCACACTGATCACATCCGGCTGCGTCTATAAGAAAGATCAAAGTGGCAAGCCTGTAAGTCCGAGAGAGGCCCACTTGCCAGTTTCCATCTCAGCAGCCCACTGCCTGGCACCTGAGGGATGCTCCATAAGGGTTTGTGGGTAAAAGGCGAGCAGTGGAAGAAGGAAAGGATCTGCTGCTGCTCTGAGTCTGGGGAGAAATCTCTTTTTCATCATTGCAACTCCTGGGGCTTTGGTCCAGATGGGAAGAATTGCCTCCTGTTCCACTCCTGCCTCCTCACTCCCCAAATCCTGAGTAAGATTCAGATTCTTATGAAGGCAGATGGAGGCCTGGGACTCTTCTGACAACACTTCTTTTTATTCATCCTGGAGACCACTCGGAAGATAAGCGTAGGAGAGCTCCAGCCCGGAACCCCTGCCTTAGTTATTCCAGCTTTGCCTCTAACAGAAGCTCCATCAGGCTTTAGTCTTTTCATTTGTTGAAAGGAAGCATGAGCCTAATTATTCTAAAGGGTCCTGTCCAGTAATAATCTTCCATGTGTTGGGCTAACAGAATTGCGTCTGTCACTGCAGAGTGTATCTTTACTTAAAACACAGATTCCCCAAATAGGGTTGCATGCCTTCTCCTCTTGACAACGGCCTTTCATGTTGTTACCATTATAACCTTCCACTGACATTATCAAAGTCCAGAAAGCAAAAGCTTGATGCCAGAGATAACAAGGCAAAAGAACCCACCCCACAAAGCCCGAGTCACGGTCATGCACTGACAGCCACCCCAGCCACCGAGGCCAGGAATACAGTCTCTCAGTTAAGCCATCTCCTGGAGCGAAAACCAGCATTTTTCCACAGAGCCAACCATTCAAAGCTGCCCTCTCTGCCCTTTCAAATTTAATTTGTTTCAAATCTAGGAGCCACAGAATTATTTCAGGATTGGAGTCAAGTGAAAACAGGTGTGCCACTCTTTCATCCGCCCCCCTCTCCTCTTCAAAGGGGCCTGATTAGCCACCAGATTAATCGAACTGGCCAATAGGGAGAGAGGAGCCCTGCAGCTTGCCTGAGCATCAGTCACTGGGATGCTGACCCAGAGTTTGGGGGTCCCAGCATAGGACCCCTGACCTGGCTGAACTTCTCATGCCCTATCCAAGTGCCCATGCAGTGATAGGACTTGGCTGTGGCATCATCCGCCCTGTGCCAATATCTTTCTCTGCCCTTGTGCAGGCCATTCTGGCCTTGAAAGCCAAGGCATGGTGGTCCTGCCTTCCAAGATAAACCAGAGTTCTGCTCTTGGCTATCCCAGCATTTGCTTTGGCAGTTCCATTTAGGCTGACCTTCCTGATGTGTCAATATTTAGGGGGCTATGCATGGAAAACATTTGCAAAGTTTAAAATGAAATAGAAAAGTCTTATTCAAAGACAAAAATTGGAGTTCAGCAAAAAGTCAAACCAAATGGAAAATTATTTTCGCTGTGCAATCCCTGGAAGGGGAGCTGTTAGCACTCAGGGCCACTGTAAAGGGACATCTTTGCCCCAGATACTTACTGGAGAGGGCTGCAGGGCTCACATCTGGTTTGGCTTTTCTCTTCTATCTGTACAATTCCCTTTGGTTTCTTCATTTCTTTTCATGGCTAAATACCATCTTGATGCTGACAACTCCCAAGCTTAAATCTTCAACCCATGCCTCTGTCTCTTAAACTTCAGGGTTATATATTAATTATTGATTTGATATCCCTTCTCAGCATCTAAAAGATTCAAAACCATTCCATCCTAAATCTTGCTTTCCCTCAGTCTTCTCTTTGGCAGCACTGTC
Organism: Rhinopithecus bieti; assembly: GCF_001698545.2. NCBI lineage: Eukaryota > Metazoa > Chordata > Mammalia > Primates > Cercopithecidae > Rhinopithecus > Rhinopithecus bieti. The sequence goes on along the minus strand of NW_016803776.1, from coordinate 24,730 downwards.
CTTTCATTTGTTCAGGCCCCAAACCCTGGAGTCATCCTTGCCTCCTCTCTTTCCACACCTCACGTCCAATATCAGGACATCTTATCTTTTCTACCTGCAGAACATGTCTCAAGTCCAACCACTTCTCACCATTTCCATCACTACCATCCTGCTACAAATCACCACAATTTTCTGCCTAAAAAATGTAGTAGACTAGTCATCCCACTCCCACCCCACCCCCTCTACCCCGACCCTGGTTGCAGAGAGAAATGAAAATGATTATTTCAAGATCAGTGAGGTTGTATCACCATCTGCTCATCACCTTCCGGTAGTTTTCCATCTCATTCACAGTAGAAGCCAAAGTCACCACAAGGGCCTCAAAGATCCTCCAATATCAGTTCCCTGTCCCACCTCCCACCAGTTAGCCCCTGATCTCATCACCTGCCCTCTTCCCCTCACTCACTCTGCTCCAGCCACACTGGCCTTCCTCATGGTCCTCCAGTTCAGTAACCATACTCCCACCTCAGGACTTTGCTCCTGCTATTCCCTCTATGTGGAATGCTATTCCTCTTCCCCCAGGTATCTCTGTCTGGTTTGCTTCCTCAACTGCTTTAGCTCATTGCCAAGATTTGCTTTAACAGAGGCAGCATCTCCAACTACTCTACATAAAATAGTAGTGATCACACCTCCCTCTGCATCATAGCCCTCACTATGTTGCTCATCCTACTTTATATTTTTATGTGACAATTATCTCCACCAGACTTATTATAGACACAAGTATTTGTTTATTTTCTGTATCCCCCAACTACAGAATAAATTCCAGGGGATTGAAACTTCATTTTGTTCACTGCTACATCCCCAGAACCTAGACTGATGCCTCGTACCTGGTAGACATGAATATGTAATTTTTAAGATAATTCATACCCAACAGCCTTCAAGTCTTCTGGCACCCTCAACTTCTCTTTGCATGATCACTCCAGGTTTAAGGGTAGAGCATGATTCTTGGTGCTAACCAATTATAACACTTTGTGCCCCCCTCCACCACATACACACACACATGCAAAGGGATTGGAGCAAGAAGGATCATGCAACTCACTTGAATCCAGTGAGACGCAATGACATTTTCTCTGGCTTCTGGGAAAAGAATATTGCTCCTTCCCATTTAATTTAACATAGAAGGGACTGGATCTACAATAGCCATTTGGACACTGTGAGAAGAGTCCAGGCAGCCTTGGAGATGAATTGATGGGGAGCAGTCACCAATCTTAAGGAGTATATGATTCCATTGACCGTGACCTACACATTTCACATAGAGAGACTTGAACTTCAGAGAGAAAATGAGGAAAAATAAATGAAGAAGCCCTTGTCCTTGCCTTTGTCCTCCCGCTGAGCCTTCCCACTTCCGCAGTTTTGAACTGTGATGATGCTTCAAGGTAGAGCACGGATGGTAAATAGGTCATGTGCCATATCCAACTCTAATTGACAAGTGGTCATTTCCTGGAGTTTAACACTGAGAAATATTTAGAAACTGTGAACAGCTCAGCAGGAGAATGCACCATGATTGACCAGTAATGCCTGTTACAAGCACAAGACAGAGGGGGGATGTATTAATTTCTTTGTGCTTGGATAAAGCATAAAATTGAGCTAATTTCAGGGAAATGATATAAAATATATACATAATAAGAGAATAGAGGGAAAAAAAAAGATGTGATTAGATGAGGAGGAAACCCAGGGATGGTTTCTGGAACGTGAACCATGAATGGAAGCCAGGAAATGCAGACAGTCCCCCAGCTGTTTTATCTGGAGCAGAGGGGACATGTCACAGAAAGGTTCAAGATAAGGCCGGAGATGTTCCACCAGGGATAGAATAATTGATGATGGCCTTGAATGCTAGACTAAAAAAGGTAGATTGGATGCAGGCAGCAATAGGGAGTTTCTGTAGGGTTTGGAGCATGTGAGGGTTATAGTAAGATAGATGTTTGAGGCAGATTATCCTGTCAGTTGGATCCAAGATGAATTGAAGCCATGGGAATTGGTGGTAGGGAGACTGGTTAGCATCCTGCAGCAATGAGTCAAGGAAATGCACTCTGGAAAATGTCTTAAGCAGACCCCTCATGAGTACGACCACAGACTCTTCAGCTGTGTCCAGACCTGTGCTGTGGACATGCTCAGAGAAGTCTCAGAACCTCCACAGCAGAGTTTTCAGAGCAAGGGACCTGAGCGGTTTTGGAAGGGTCTTTCCATTCAGTTCACTTGACAGTGGCCAGGGCAAGGAGAGAGGCCATTCCGAAGGAGCTGTGAAAGCTTCTGTGTGAAAAGAATTGTGTGCCTTTTGTTGCTGTGGTGCCACAAAGTCAGCTCACTACGGTCTCCTGAAGTTTCCACTAAATCATACATAGGAAGGGATGATTTGTTAATCACTAAACTTAACTCATATAAATGTAGGCTATATACTTAGATTAGCCATAGTAACAGCAAGGGGTACAAATGCAAATGTTAGCAGGGTCCGGGTTGGTAAAATAACAAAGCAAAGCAAGCTGGAGACTTTGGTATACCAGGAGGCCACATTCTGAAAAAGCAGCAGCCGCTCAGCTCTAACTGGTGGTTTACATCAACTAATGTAGGTTAAATACTTCAGTTTTTACACGAGAAGTCTTATATCTAGTGTTTCATATGAAATTCCCTCATTCTTAAATGTTCAGAGCTATTTTAATTTTATTTTAACTGCTGATTTCTCTATTCAGATCTCTCGACTCGGAAGCTACAGATGTGGGTTTAGTCCCTATTATTGGGTGTAGTGCTTGATTCGAGGGAGGCAGATGATGAGCTTTGTAGCAGCAGCCTGGAATGAAATCTCGGCCAGCCCACTTTTTCTCTTGGTAACTGTGATCAAGGGACTCAACACTGCCCAGCTTCCATTCCATTAGCTGTCAAATGGAGAAAATAACAAAGTAGTTAAGCGTTTGCCAAATGTCAGGCAGTGTCTTAATGATTTTATGCATTCTATGAGGTAGTTGCTATTATATGTTCTCCATTTTTCAGATGAGAAAACAGAGATGCAGGAAGTTTTAAGTACTTCTTCAAAGGACTGCAATAATAATAGATGTGAGGCAGTTGTGGTGGTTGCAAAGCACATTCTAAGCATTAGTTATTATTGTCATTATTGAGTATGACTCAGAGAAAACGTGTTTTTTAAAATCGCAACTGTTGGCAGCTGTTTCTGCCCTCAGGGAGTGGAAACTTCTTTCTTGACATGGCTCTGTATTTTGAAAAATGCCTGGAAAGTCCTCTTGGAGTCTAATGCTGAAGTTTCCAAAGGTTTGGCCCAAATGATGCATCTGGACAAATAGCGATGTTGAATTGTTCTTCAAAATAGTAGGAGGATTTGGAGGGTCTGAGTGGAGGGAATGAGGGGGCTGAGAAGGAGGGAGGAGGAAGGGATAAGGAGGACATTGAAGGGGAACAGCTCAAGCACCCTGGTGAGCACCTGGAGGGACTGGAGGAGGAAATGGTCAGTGAGTGATCTTGTGCTTTGCAGGACTGGAGGAGATATTGCAATTATTGACAAATCAGGCTACACGTACTCACCTCTATTGCTGCTAAGCCTTGAGTACAATCCTTCTACCTACAAAGGCTGCTTCAGGAGAGCAGAGATAAAAGGGCTGTGTACCTTTGGGTAAAGGTGAGACAGGGGGATAGTTAATGCTTACAAAGCTTTTTCGCTGTGGCAGTTGTTTTCCAAGTGCTTTATGCTCATTTAATATCAAAAACAACCATGTTCTATTAGCCCTTTTTTTTTTCTTGTGACAGTGTTACCCTCTGTCGCCCAGGCTGAAGTGCAGTGGCACCATCTCAGCTCACTGCAAGCTCTGCCTCCTGGGTTCACGCCATTCTCCTGCCTCAGCTTCCCAAGTAGCTGGGACTACAGGCGCCCGCCACCACGCCTGGCTAATTTTTTGTATTTTTAGTAGAGACTGGGTTTCACCATGTTAGCCAGGATGGTCTCAATCTCCTGACCCCGTGATCTGCCCGCCTCAGCCTCCAGAAGTGCTGGGATTACAGGCGTGAGTCGCCGCGCCTGACCTCTATTAGCCCATTTTTATAGATGAGGAAACTGAGGCAGAGTTACTCAGCTGCAACTAACTCTAGATTCTGTGCTGTTAACTTCTATGTTATCCTGAAAGAAAGACACAGCTGCCAGAGAGGAGATCCTTGTGAAAGCAAGGATTCAAAGGAAAGAGGTAGTAAGAACAAAAGTGACTAAAAAGACTATAAGCCCTGGAGAATCTCTAGGGATATTGGGAGGCTCAGGGAGGAGGTTGCTTGTTGCTGGTTTTTCCACTAACCTGCTCGGTGGGGACTTGAACCATTTTTACTTAAACATTAAAACAAAGTGATCCAGCTTCAACTGATCTTTGGGTGACACTGTTTATTTTCAAGATTCAAATAGGATTTCCAAGTGACTAAGTCTTGTCATTCTAAGTCAATTCGGACATGAACCTTATCCTTGACCTGTGCTGATGAGTGACTAGTATACCCAGGTAGTATGTCCCATTTGTGTTAGCTGCTTCCCCAAGTGTGGGAAGAAGGTGATAACACCTTAAAAGCCTCCTAGGCATCGGAGTAAATTTGAGACTGTTCTGAGTGAGGAGGGAAGAGATCGTTTTGTTATGTAGAGGACTATCAATCACTTTCAAAGATACAACTAATACCTAGATCTAAAAAGAGAAAATGGTTGAGCAAATTCATCAGGGAAGCTTTGATTTTATCTGATTATGGGCAGAAAAGAGACAAAACTGTTGCATGTTTTGAACTCTGTTAATTTGTATAACACATGCTCTACTTATGTTTTTAAAGGGATATAGATCTACATGGTAGCTACTTTTTTTTTTCTTATTGATTTTCTAAGCACAAGCATTGAAATTACTTTTAACTCACAACAATGGAAAAACCTTTTAATGAAAATAGTATCCACCAAAGGTTAAAAAGTTAAGGTTTGTCACAGAGGAAAATGAGACCGGCATGATCAAAATGCAATGCATTTTGCCCTTAGAGAGATCGGGCAGTCCCCAGATCTGTTTTGTCTCTGATCTCTCTCTCTCTCTTTCTCTCTCTCTCTCTCTCTCTCTCTCTGCTAGTAATCCACTAAAGAAGTGTCAAAAACTTGTATTTTACTGATGATTCATTATCAGGTTTGGCTATGTAGAATCTGCCTCCTTCTTTCTCTAATGCTGTTTTTGTTTCCCAGAACGGAAGTTGAAGGGAGAAAAGGCACACGAATTATGACTTCTTTGAAACGCCCCCATCCAGTACATCAAGGGTTACCTCCCAAATTCCATTTTCTCTGATCAGGAATGGATTACTCTTTGCACTTACACACTTTGCATCTGTATTTTCTGTCTTGGAAATGACACATGTGAAGCAACTACAATTGGTGACTGAGCTGAGGGATTGGCATATGTAGTAAGCATTTACAAAGAGAATCAGATCATGTGACCTCAAAAAGATGAGCTTCTTTTAGGTAGGATTTTGTTAGACCAATTGTGGTGAGCTAACGTAGAGCCAAAAGGGAGGAAAGAGACTCAAAGTGAGAAAAGGGTGCTTATGGAAGCTCAGAATTAAACAAAGAAGTCTTTTTGAGTATTAAGAAATAAAAACAATGGATCCAGAGCCATGGAATGGTGCCCAGGCCCCAAAAGCTCATTTGCTTTTAAGATTGTTTAGGCTTTAATTAGTGAAGCCTTGCCTAGAAGGATTAAAATCTTGAACTTTGAAAAGAACAATTTGCAAAGCCAAATGGGAAGAAGGCTGAGTGGATACAGATGGCAGTATAGAACTCACAGCTTGTTTAGCCAAGGATTAGAACTCTAAACTCTGAGGTGGGGCTGGTAGTTTTATTTACAAGAAAAGCTCAGACCACTTTATTCTGCTTTAGGCATGAGATAAAACCTATCATGAAGAAACCTACAGAAATGATGTCCCTCTGTTTGTAGTTTTAATCTTTCTACATTTCTCAAGCATCAATAGCACACATTTTCCCCTGCTTTCAATGCTCCAAAGTATATTGAATTCTTTACAATCCCTCCAAAACCCAAACTATTTTATGCGTCTAAACCCTCCACACAAAATTTTTTTTCTGCCCCCACCTGTAAATTCCCATGAAACCTTTAGAAACATATCCACTCATAGCCTCTTCTCTGAAGACTTGTCTGAATCTTGCGGGCAGTGGATCATGTTCTCCTTTTTGTCATCTACTTAAATCCACCTGTGCAGTTGCACTTATCACTTTGTGTTGCATTTATTTGGTAACATGTAGAGTATATGCAAAAGAATGCATATGGAATATATGTACATTTTAAATATTAATAATTTTAAAACACCTATGTACCAACCAAGCAGCTTAAGTTATTGCCAATAACTTAAAATTACTGTGTGACTCACCCATCCCTCTGCCTACTTGCTCTGAAGAGGAAACTACTGAAGAATTTTTATGTTTATTCTAACCTCGCTTTTCTTTCTAATTTTACCACATGTATTTGTGTTCGTAAACAACATAGTGTTTTGAGTTGCCTATTTGGAACATAATAATGTGATATTAGGATTCATCTATATTGATGATTGAATCATGCTTTCTTAATGGGAGTGATATCGCCCTCGAGGGGTAAAATTTGGTTCATAATGTGTACAGCAGAGTTATATATATGATCTATATCTTAGTCTTAATGCATACAGCAAAGTTGTATATACGATCTATAAATATACAGTTTGTCTGTGACATTAAAATTTCACCCAGGGTTGTTCAGGAAAATACCTAAAAGATTTCATAGGGGTATGATATAAAAAAAAAGATTGAGGAACACAAGTGTGGGTCATATATTTTTATTGCTGTATAATATCTCATCAGATGACTAAACCACAATTCATCTATCTATTTTAATGATTATGGATATATGGGTTGTTTCAAATTATTTTTATTATTAAAATGGTGTTGTGCTCATAAACTTGATAGCCTAGACGAAATGAACCAATTGCTTAAAAAACACGATCTACCAAAACAAACACAAAAATATATAAGTAATCTGAATAGGTCTACATCTGTTAAAGAAATTAAATCAAACATTAATAACTTTCCAAAACAGAAAGCACCAGTCCTAGACGGGTTCACTGGTAAATTCTACCAAATATTTAAGGAAGAAATTATACCAATTCTTTACAACCTATTTCAGAAAATAAAAACAAAGGGAATACTCCTTAATACTCTACGAGGCCAGTGTGACCCCAATACCAAAACCATACAAAGATATTACAAGGAAAGAAAACCATAGACCAATATCACTCATAAACATAGATGTAAAATTCCTCACAAAATATTAGCAAATCAACTATAATAATGTATAAAAACATTTATACACCACAACGAAGTGGAATTTATCCCAAGTATGCAAGACTGGTTCAACGTTCAAAATTCTATTAATGTAGTACATCATATCAACAGTCAAAAGAAGAAAAATCACATGGTCTTATCAATGGACACAGAAAATTATTTGACAAAACCCAACACCCACTCATAATAAAAACTTGATCAGCAAACTAGAAATAGATGGGAACTGCCTACATTTGATGAAGACCAACTACAAAAATTTACAGCTAAAATCATATAATGGTGTAAACCTCAGAACTTTTCTGCTACGATCAGGAACAAAGCAAGGATGTCCCTTCTCATCACTACTTTTCACCATTATACTAGAAGACCCAGGTAATGCAATAAGACAAGAAAATGAAATAAAAAGTATACAGATTTGGAAAGAAGAAATAAAACTTCCTGTGTTCACAGATGACATAATAGCCTATGTAGAAAATCTGAAAGAACTGATTTTTAAAAATTGTAGAACTAAGTGATTATATCATTTTGTAGAACTATAAATGCAGCATACAAAGTTAATATATAAAATTAACTGTTTTCCTATATGCCAGAAATGAATAAGAAAATCTGAAATTAAATCACATGACCATTTACATTAGCACCCCCCAAAATGAAATATTTTAGTAACATCTAACAAAATATGGACAAGATCTATATGAGGAAAGCTACAGAACTCTGATGAAAGAAATAAAAGAAGAATGAAAGGAATGGAAAGATAGTTTGTCTTCCTGGATAGGAAGACTCAATAGTGTAAAGATTCAGTTCTTCCCAAGTTTATCTGTACATCTTATTTATATATCTCAGCAAGTTATTTTGTGGATATTAACAAATTGATTGTCTAAAGTTTATGGACAAAGGGCCAGAATAGTCAACTCAATATTGAAGAACAAAGTTAGAGAACTGAAGTTACCTGCCTTCAATATTTGATATAAAGCTACAGTAATCAAGATGATGTAATATTAGCAAAAGAATAAACAGATAGATCAATAGAACAGAATAGAGAGCCCAGAAATAGACCCACATAAATACAGTCAACTGATTTTTGAGGAGGAGCAAAGATAATACAATAAAGCAAAGATAGCCTTTTCAACAAATGGTGCCACACAGCTGGATTTCCATATGCAAAAAAAAAAAAAAAAAAAAAAAAAAAAAAAAAAAATCCAGACATAGACTTTACACCATTCACAAAAATTAACTCAAAATAGGTCATAGATCTAAATGTAAAACTAAAAACCATAGAACTTATAGAGGATAACCTAACAAAAAATCTAGATGACCTCGGATGTGGCAATAATTTTTTGGATATAAGACCAAAGTCATGATCCATGAAAAGAAAACTAAGCTGTGCTTTATTAAAATTAAAAGCTTCCACTCTGCAAAAGAAAATGTCACAATTAATTAGATGACAGCCTGGGAGAAAATATTTGCAAAAAGGCACATCTGATAAAGAACTGTTATCCAAAAAATCTACAAAGAACCCACAAAATCAAAAGATAATGAATGACTTGATGTTATAAATGGGCAAAAGGCCTGAACAGATATCTCATGAAAGAAGATACACAGGTAGCCAAGAAGCATATGAAAAGATGTTCAACATCATATGGGATTAGGAAATTGAGAATGAAAATAACAATGCAATTCCCCTACACATTTATTAGAATGGCCAAAATCTAGAATATTGACAACACCAAATGCTGACAAGAATGTGGAGCAACAGGAACCCTCATTTATTGCTGGGAGGAACACAAAATGATACAGGAATATGGAAGATGATTTTGCAGTTTCTTACAAAACTAAGATATTCTTACCATCTGATCCAATAGTTATGCTGCTTGGTATTTACCCAAATGAGCTGAAAACTTTTGTTCATAGAAAAACCAGCACTAGGATGTTTACAGTGGCTTTATTTGTAATAGCCAAAACTTGAAAGCAACCAAGATGTCCTTCGGTAGGTGAATGGATAAGTAAACTGTGGCATATCCAAATAATGAATATTATTCAGCACTGAAAATGAATGAGCCATCAAGCCATGAAAAGATATAGAAGAAGCTCATATGCACATGTAAGTGAAAGATGCCAATCTGAAAAGGCTACATATGGTATGATTTTAACTATATGTAATTCTGGAGAAGGCAAAACTATGAAGACAGTAAAGAGATCAGTGGTTGACGTGTGTTTGAGGGGAGGATGGATCAATAGGGAGAGCACAGAGGATTTTTCAGGCAGCGAAGCTACTCTATATGATACTAAAATGGTGGATACATGCCATTACACACTTCTCGAAATGCAAAGAATGTACAACATCAAGAGTGAACCCTAATGTAAACCATGGACTTTGGGTGACAATGATGTGTCAATGTAGGTTTATTGATGATAACAAAGGTACCCCTGGGGTGAAGGACGTTAATAGTGGAAAAACTGTGCCTGTGTAGGAGCAGGGAGCATATGAAAACTCCGTACCTTCTGCTCAATTTTGCTCTGAACATAAAACTGCTCTAAAAATAAAGTACATTTACGAAAATGTTGCATGGACATTCTTGTACACAGCTACTGGTGCATATGTGCATCAGTTAATTTAGGGAATGCCTAGAAAATGAATTGATTGGTCGTATGTATGGCATATGCATATCCAAATTTACTGGGTTATTCACAAAAATTGTTTCAATTTACATTACCAACAACAGTACATAAATCCTCATTACTCCACCTCCTCACCAACATTTGGGATTGTCATGTGTTAAAGTTTGTCATTCTTGTGGATGTCAACAACAAAAAAACATACTTGGGATTTAGTCTATTATTAATAAAGTAGAGCATCTTCTCATATGTTTATGCCAGTTCAAGTTTCTTCCTCTGTAAAGTATTTATTTATTTATTTTTTTCATTTGCGGTTGGGTTGTTTGTTTTACTGGTGGGTAGGCATTATTTATGTTCTGAATACTGTTCCTTTGCTGCTAATATATGTTATAAATGCCATTTCCAGTATGTGTTCTTTTTTCATTCTATTATGCTTTTTGGTGAGCAAAATTTCTTAATTTTAATGCAGCTGAATTTATCTATTTTTTAATTTTTTATTAATATTTGCTCCTGTTTTTGACACTTTCTGTCCTCTACTTTTGTTGGGTTTAGACTGTTCTTCTTATTCAAAATTCTTAATTTTAAGCTTTCCTTCTTTTTTTTAATGTGGAAATTTATAAGGCATCAACTTTTCCTAAAATAGTACTTTACTTTTCTATTATTTTCAGATACAAGTATTTTAAATTTCTATTGTGATTTTCTCTTTACTCATGAGGTTTTTTCCTCCCAAATGTATGAGATTGTTTTAACTGCCTGTTTGTCATTGATTTCTAACATATTGTATTATTGTCAGGAATGTGGGCTGTATGATACCCTTTGAAATTTGCTAAGCCCTCTTTTATTGTGTAAAATATGATCTGGGATCCATGTGTGCTTGAACAAAATATGTGTTCTCTTGTTATTGGTGTGATGGCCCATGTATGTCTGCTAGCTCAAGTTTCGTAATTGTATTTTAGAAATCTATATTCTTAATCCTGGAAAGCATGAGCTATCACTTACTGAGAGAAATGTGCTAAATATCTCCCATTTAAAAGTGATTTTCTGTTTTCTTTGCAGTTTTGTTAGTATTTGCTGCATATAACTTGGTAGATTACTAGGTACATACTATTTAGAATTTTATGTTTTCTTATATTACATAATTGTGTTAAGTTATATGTTTATCTCATGCATGTTTTTTGCCTGAAAGTCCATGCTGTCTAATGTTAACATAATTATACCATCTTTCTTTTTGCCAATATTTGCCTACAGCATCAGTAGGGGTTGAATTAGAAAACAGAAACCCCTTAAATATCTAAACAGAGGGAATTTAATTCAGGAAATGGGATACACAAATGATAGGCATTCAGATAAACCCAACAGGGATGGTGAAGCAATGTAAAGATTAACAACAGCAAGAAGTTGCTACCATGAAGTGGGCGGGGAAACAAAGGGGAGAGAAAGTGATAGTAGAGCCCAGGAGTCATGGTCACCCACATTAGCTAGAACCACTGAGGGGCTGTAACAATGCAGGAAAGACCCCCAGAGCTGGAGACTCCCTGAAAGAGAGGAAACCCCTGGGCACGGTCTTCCACTGATAGTCCAGACTCAGTCTCTCATTGATGGAACTCAGACAGAAACCAGTTGACCTGGGGAAAGCAGCTATTGGGCATCAGCATCACTGAGATTTGCCCAGTAGGAGCCCCTTCACACTGGCTTCTATGTCCTTTTGACATGTCCCTAGTATTCTTTGAGCACTTTCTTACTTCATGGCACAAAAAAGATGTTTCAGGTTCATCTTGTTCTTTCCTTGCGGCCCTGTAGGAGACCCTGTCATCCAGCTCAGCTGGTCTTATGCAGTTCCGCCATCCTGAGCAGAGACTCCTTTACCACTTGGACTCTGGGACCTCTTGCTCCTCCAAAGTCGAAGAGCGAAATGGGGTCCAGGAGCTTTTTATTTTTTATTTATTTATTTTTTTGAGATGGAGTCTCGCTGTGTTGCCCAGATTGGAGTGCAATGGCACAATCTTGGCTCACTGCAGCATCCAGGACCTTTTCAAACTTTCTGTATCCTGATGTTTCAGGTCTGGCCTATGAACTGCATATAGGTGGAAGTCTGTTTTTATGTCCAGTCTAATTATCTTTATCTTTGAATTAGACAATTTGAATCTTTTTCAATCATTTTGATTACTAACATATTTAGATTAAATTCTACTAACATATTTAGCACTTTCTATTTGTCTCTTTTTGTTTGTTTCTTGTTTTGTTCTTTTCTTGCCTTCTTTTGCATTTAGATTTTTCCTTCTTATTCCATTTTTTTCTACTAGCTTTGATGTTACACACTTGATCTCTATCCTTTTAAGGATTAACCTCAAATTTTCAACATGCATTTTAGTTTAACAAGCTTTAAAAATAAAGCTCTACCTTTTCTACTTATTTTCCCATTTTTCCCTCTACTTCTCTCTTCTTTCCTCCTCTTCTCTCCCTGCTTCTCCCCTTTTTTCCTTGCCTTCCTTTTCCCTTCATTCCTTTCCCTTCCCGAACAATTTACTCCTAAATCCATTAGGTGGGCCGAGGAAGCTTGGAATCCCCACCAGAGTGAAGGTGGCAGAGCACAACTGGGGTGAAGACGGTATCTACACAGAGTGAGTAGGACAGCCCCACTTGGCATGGAGTGTTAGAGCTGTGTTTGGGTAGGAGGTTGTCTATGCAGGAGGTTGCCCAGGCATGATGTTGGAGCCTGTTCAGAATGAGTGAAGCAACTCATGGAAGGGCAATGTGATGAGGAGTATCAGAGCTTGAGTGGGGGAGGTTGTGTGTACTCTCCAGAAAGTGACCTAAGCAGAGCAAGGAGGTATCCGTGTGGAGGTTGGGAAAGGTTCAGTGAGAAAGGCAGGCTTCTTGTTCAGGGTATGGAAGCTCAAGAGGGGTTAGGAGAATGCTCATGTGCGAAGGCAGCCTGTGGGGACGTTGAAGTCCAAGTGGTGATGGAGAGCTTCTGATCAGGTTGGTGGTTCTGCATAAGGGGAAGGAGCCACAGCAGGGTGAGGGAGATCTTTCCATGGTAGATACAAGGAAGGAAGAAGGTGACATATTTTTCATGCCATAAAATAAGGAGTTATTCAAAGAATGCTGTGGACATTCAAAATAACACAGAAGTGCACCTGATGGAACTCTCATTGATAAAACCAAGGACAATTTGAGCATCAAATTAAGTAAGGAGAATAATGGATTATAACCCATTTATTAAAATAAAAAGACATGAGTCAAAATGAAATACAGATGCTCCTCAACTTATGATAGGGCTACACCCCAATAATCCCACCATAAATTAAAAATACCGTTAAGTTGAAAACTCATTTAATGCACCCAATCTCCTGAACATCATACCTTAGCCTAGCCTACCTTAAACGTGCTCAGTACACTTATATTGGCCTACAATTGGGCAACATCACCCAACATATAGCCTATTTTATAATAAAGTATTGGCTACCTCACATAATTTATTGAATACTATACTGAAGATGAAAAACAGAATGGTTATATGGGTACTCGAAATATCGTATCTATTAAATGTGCGTTGTTTTCCCACCATCGTAAAGTTGAAAATTATTGAGTCAGGAACCTTCTGTACATACATGCATGAAAATTTGATGAAGAATGAGCTATTTTCATGGTTTCATTATACCTTCTATCAAGTACTAATTAACTACCAAGGAAAAAAAGTACTAATTAACTACCGAGGAAAAAACCACTTTTCCATAGTGGGTGGAAAAGCCAGGCAGATATCACCTCAACCAAGTGGTCAGATTTAGCATCTTCAGAAAGGGACAGCCACTTAACAGTCACTTAACAGGATGCAATGAGAACACAGTATTGTGTCCATGCTATTTCTACCAAACATGCATTAACTTAAATCATGAGAAAACATCAGATAAATCCAAATAAGGGACATTCTACAAAATAACCAGCCTATAATTTTCAAGTGTCAAGGCCATGAAAATCAGGGAGAAAAAAACATATTAACTTAAAGAGATGTGACAACTAAACACAGCATATGATTGTGAGCAGAATCCTTTTGCTATAAAGAATATTATTAGGGCAATTGGCAAAATTTGAATAGGTATAAGGATTAAATATAGTAATGTATTGATGTTCATTTATATTCTTGTTTGTAGGAATCACACACTTAAGTATTCATGGGTCATAGGGCTTCTAGTCTGCAACTTACTTTCAAACGGTTCAGGGAAAAAAGTTACTTATGGTGTTCTTACAACTTTTCTGTATGTTTCAAAATAATTTTTAAAAAATCAATATATTTACCCTTTTTGGATAATTTTGAGAGAACTTAGATCACTATATTAACTCCATTCATTTCCCTCCTGGCTTAAGTGCTACTTTCCAGGGTTTTCATTTTATCTTTATTTTGTTTTGCCCAACATATTAAACATTATTATTACTTTATACAGCAATGTTTCTTTTAATTTTCCCATATTTGTATCTTTTCTTTGCTAACAATTACTTCTAACATCATAAACTTTCCTTCTAGGATTATTTTTATTCTCTCACAAGTCCTGTAGGAGTCTATATTAGTGACAGAGCATCTATTGGGTGGCACGCACTGCTTTTATTTACCTGAAAATGTTTGTACTTAACCTTCATTTTTGACATACGATTTTAGAAGTTATAGAATTCTAGAATAACATGGTTGTCTTTCAGCACTTTGGTAATACTGATTTTCTGTCTTCTGATTTCTGCTGTCACTTCTAAGAACTGTGTTGTCATTTTAGTGGTTGTGTCTTTGTAATTAAGTTGTCTTTTCTTTCTAGATAGTTTTAAGGTATTCACTTTGTCTTTGGCATTCTGAAGTTTCAATACAAAGTCCACTTGACTTTCTGAATTTGGTTATTGGTATCTTTCATAAATTCAATAAAAATAATATCAGCTATTATTTTATTGAATATTAGCTGTCTCCAATTCTCTCTATTAGCAATTCTGGAACTCCAGTAGACATTTATTGAACCCTCACAATCTGTCTTCCACGTCTTTTCAATTTCTCTCACCATTTCCATCTCTTTGCATTCTTCAAAATTACAATACTCTCTTTTATTTTTTTAAACATATTAAATGATATCATTTTATATTCTGTATCAGATAACTCCAACATCTGTAGTTTTGGCAGTTCAGATTCCATAGCTTGTTGTTTCTACTGACTTTTAATAATAATGGCTTGTTTACTCATGCATTTAGTCATCTTTTATTGTTTGCTCATGTTCCTTAGAACTATTATCCATGGTAATTCTCTAAAGCCTGATTTTGAAGTCTAATCCTCCAAATAATATTTCCATTGCTTTTCCCAGACATCTTTGGTTATTGTTACCTGAGACCACTTTAAATTATTTATTAACCTTGTGTTGTTTCAGGCCCAAATCTGATAGAGTGTGGACTTATGATTATAGATTCATAGGAGAGACATTTCTCTCACTTGTAACCAGAGCCAATACCTAGAAATGCATATATTCCTATAACATTCTCTTTCAGAGTTGACTTTTATTTATTTTTCTAGTTTACATGCTGGAGGTATTATTCTACAAGGTTTATACTGGCTTTATGTAAGAAGCCAGAAGTTCCTCAATCCCTTTTCCTCCTATCCTTCTGCTATTTTCCATATCATGGAAGTCTTCTGTATTAGGTCATTCTTGCACTGCTATAAATACCTGAGACTGGGTAATTTGTATATAAAAAAGATTTAATAGGCTCACAGCTCTGCAGGCTGTACAGGAAGCATAGCAGCATCTGCTTCTGGAGACACCTCAGGAAGCATCTAGTCATGGTGGAAAGCAAAGAGGAAGCAGGCACATCACATGGCAAGAACAGGAGAGCCAGGGGAAGAGGCCGCACTTTTTAAATGAACAGATAATCATGTGAACTCAGAATGAGAGCTCACTTATCACAAGGGTATAGTCCAAGCCACTCATGAGGAATCTGCCCCCATAACCAAAACACCTCCCACCTGGCCCCACCACCAACATTGAGGATAACATTTCAACATGGGATTTGGGCGGGGATAAATATCCAAACTATATCATTCCACCCTTGTGCACCTGCAAATTTCATGTCCTTCTCACATTGTAAAATACAATCATGCCTTCCCAATAATCCCCCAAAGTCTTACTTCATTCCAGCGTTAACTCAAAAGTCCAAAGTCTCACCTGAGACGAGGCAAGTCTCTTCCACTTATGAGCTTGTAAAATCAAAAACAAGTTATTTACTTCCAAGACAAAATGGGGGTATAGGCATTGGATAAACATTCCCATTTCAAAAGAGAGACATGAGCCAAAAGAAAGGGACTATAGGCCCCATGCAAATTCAAAACCCAGCAGGGCATTCATTAAACCTTAAAGCTCCATAATAATCTCTTCTGACACCATGTCCCACATACAAGGCACACTGGTGCAAGGGGTAGACTCCCAAGGCCTTAGGCAGCTCCATCCCTGTGGCTTTGCAGAGTTCAGCCACCACAGCTGTTCTCATGGGCTGGCATTGAGTGCCTGCAGCTTTTCCAGGCACAAGGTGTAGGCTGCAGGTGGATCTATCATTCTTGGGTCTGGAAGACAGTGGTTCCCTTCTCACAGCTCCACTAGGCAGTGCCCTGGTGAGGACTCTTTGGAGGAGTTCTAACCCCACATTTCCCCTCTACAATCTCCCAGTACAGATTCTCTGTGAGGGCTCTGCCCCTGCATCAACTTTCTGCCTAAGCAACCCAACTTTCTCACGTACCCTCTAAAATCTAGGCAGAGGTTCCCAAGTATCTTTAACTCTGGCACTCTGTGCACTCACAGGCTTAACACTGCATGGAAGTAGACAAGGCTCATGGCTTGCATTCTTCAAAGTGGCAGCTTGAGCTGTACCTGAGCCCCTTTGAGTCCTGGCTGGAGTTAGTGTGGCTGGGATGTGGGAAGCAGTATCTGGAGGCTGTACCTGGTAGTGGAGTCATGGGCCTGGCCCATGAAACCATTCTTCCTTGCTAGGCCTCTGGGCCTGTGGTGGGAGGGGCCACTTTGAAGGTCTCTGCAATGACTTCGAGGCCTTTTCTCCATGGTCTTGGATATTAGCACTTCACTCACGTTTAGTTATGCAAATTCTCTAGCAAGTGGTTGTTCCACAGCCTATTTGAATTCTTCTCCTCCCACTCCTGCCATAAAAGCTATTTTTTCAGGGACAGAAAAAAATGGCCAGGCTGCAAATTTTCCAAACTTTTTAATCTGCTTCCCTTTTAAACAGAAGTGCCAACTTAAGTTATTTCTTTGCTCCTGCATCTGAGAATGTAGGTTGTTAGAAGCAGCCAGGCTACCTCATGAATGCTTTGCTGCTTAGAAATATATTCTGCCAGATACCCTAAATCATCACTATGAAGTTCAAATTTCCACAGATCCCTAGAGCAGAAGCACAACACAACTAAATTTTTTGATAAGGCATGACATGCATGACTTTTGCTGCAGTTTCCAATAAGTTCCTCATTTTCATCTGAGACCTTGGCAGCCTGGCCTTCACTGTCACTATCAGCATTTTGCTCACAACCACTTAAACAGTCTCTAAAACATTTCAAACATTCCCTCATCTTCCTTCCTTCTGAGCCTTCCAAGCTCATCTAAACTCTGCCTGTTACCCACTTCCAAAGATGCTTTCACATTTTCTGGTATCTTTGTAGCAATGCCCCACTCCTCAGCACTAATTTTCTATATTAGGCTGTTCTTTCACTGCTATAAAGAAATATCTGAGACTAGGTAATTTATAAGAAAAGAGATTTAATTATTGACTCATTATTCTGTAAGCTGTACAGGAAGTGTAGCAGCATCTGCATCTGGGGAGGTCTCAGGAAGCTTCCAATCATGGTGGAAGACAAAGGAGGATCAGACACATCACATGGCAAGAACAGCAGGAAGAAAGAGGGAGTGTGTGTGGGGGGTGGTGGGGGTGGGGCGGGTGCCACACACTTTTAAATGAACAGATCTCATGTAAACTCAGAGGAAGAGCTCACTTATCAACAAGGGGATGGCCCAAGCAATTCATGAGGTATCTACCCCCATAATCCAAGCACCTCCCACCAGACCCCATCTCCAACTTTGGTGATTTCATTTCAACATGACATTTAGATGGGGACAAATATCCAAACTGTATCACCTCCCATGTAGGGTGTTACTTTGAAGGGATAAAGGGCTCTAGTAATTGCCAATACTGAATTTTTTCACCACTTCAAAGTGGTGAAAAAATCAGACTTGAATTTTTTCAAGTCTGTTTCAGACTGAATCCATCAGGTCTGGAATCAGACTTGATGTGACTTAAAGAAAACAAAACACTGCCCTAGGCACTAATCAAAGAAAAATGTGACATATTTTCTCACTTTGAACATGAAATTGTTCTTTTTATTTGATCTTCTATAGCATTGAAAATCAAAGCATCTAAAAGAAAAACAAAAAAATAATTAACTGAGGAGAAAAGACAACTACTGTCAGAGAACAGGTCATAACAAGATACTTTTACCCAAAGCCATTGCTAGCTACTATATATATTCCCTTTCCCTGTAGTTTCTTCCAAATTTCAAGTGTGATGATAGTTTATTTGCACAAATAAGACAGACAGAAGTTATTGTAAACCAGAATGCATGCTCTCTGAGAGCAAGACTAATACCTCTGATTCTTTCAGAGAGCCTAGGACATGTCTTTTGAGTGTGGGAGGCCAGATTGTGCCACCCCCAAATATGAAGTATTACTGAGCTAAAAACAATTAAGAGAAGCAAATGCAGGAAAGCCCTCTACTCTCCCTCTATTTGTCTTAAAGCAGGACATAGATTTATATGGACAAAAGGCATCCCACCCCTCTTTCTCCAAGAACAAAGGTTAACCACTAAAGACAACTTTTGACCCTGATTGTCTAGAGATGGTCCTGGAGGGATTTTCATGCATAAGTTTCACTAACCAGCCTTTATCTGCCATTGTTTTGCCTTCTTACAACTTGCTGCTCTTGGGAGACTCAAAGTTCTTTGCCTTTGTCTTGTCACTTCTCTAAAATGTACTGTTCTTTGTTGAAGATGCTGCTGGGACAACTAAGTTTCTCTTCAAAGACTCAACCTCCTGGTCATAAGTTGTAAAAGTTGTAAATCAACCCTACCCACTTTCTTCTCCACCTTCTTCTTTTTGCAAATCATACATTTACCTTACTTGGAAAAGTTTAAGTCTCAGTCAATCGGGATCAGCTTAGATTGTGTGATCCAACTCCAGCCAACAGGCAAAGGACGCGGAAACAGGAACTGCATTAGGGTTAAAAGCTCCTTCCTCCTTTGTTCGGTGTACTCTTGCGATTGCATCAGGTGCAAGCAGTACCCTTCTGCAGAAGTAAAGTTGCCTTGTTGATAAATTTTCTGTCTAAGTGTGGGTTTCTTTTTGCTATGCTGAGCACTTGTTTCCAACAATGCTATATAAGCTAGAATTCAATTCCACCTCCTTGAGAACTACTGATTTTCTAGGTTTCTCCCATGAGATATGAAATATACATATTAATAAACATATGTTTGTTTCCTCTTGTTAATTTTCTTTCACTATAGGGATCCATTGGAACAAAGAGCCTGTGATGGTTGAAGAAAAAAATTATTTTTCTTTTCCTATATGGGCATGCAGAAAAGAAAGCAATAAGTATAGATTACTAGATAAAGTATATCATCCAGCCTTTAATAAGAGAAGACAATGTAATGTAGAGATAAAGCACACTGACTATGAGTCAGATATCTTGGGTTCAAATCCAGGCTCAGGTACTTGCTAGAAATATGATCTTAGAGGAACCCTCTCTAAGCTCGATTTTTAATTAATTTAATCAATATCTTTGCTTTGAGGAAGTCCTGAGCTAATTTTGGTGAGATAATTGTTATGAGAATCCAGAAAATCTCTCAAGGAAGAAGTTATGGAGAAGTGGGTGCTGACCAGACCCTTGAAAGATGGTGACTAGACAGTGGGAAGGGAACCTAAGAAACTTTTCACAGAGAATGCTTTTGACTTCCTGATTCCAGAGGAGTTGGGAGAGCTTCTAAAGCCACTTTAGTTTTCAACTTCCTTCCTGATTTATGAGAGTAATGCCAAGTAGTAGTTATATTCCCACCCTCTGGATTCACTGCCTGGGATCAAGTCATAGAATCATAGTTCTACCTAGTTTATTGCCTATGTTAAAGAGAAAAGGATGAAAGGTCAGATTTTTTAATCTAAAAAGTGAGAGAGTACCAACTTCCCAGGGTAGTTGAGAGGATTAAGTGAAACAACCAATGTAAGTGTCTAATACATTGCAACTGCAGTGAATATTAATTTTTAACTCATTCCTATTAAGATTGTCACGTTCCTTAATGTCTCCTTCTCAAGTCCTGAGTCTCTGGAATATTGCTAACTTGCTTGATCTGCCTTCCTCACCCACCTTCTGCCCTAGGTCGAAGAACATATCCCTGATTAAAGGTTACATCCTGTGAAGACAGACTGTGAAGGCCAGGCCACAATAGATGGAGAGACAATGCATTTTTTGTTCAGAGCAGCCACCAACAGTGATGACAACAGCAATCAGTGGGCCAAGGTCAAAGATCATCAGTCCCTCTGTCACTTCATTCTTCTTCTGGCTCCCAATGGAGTCCATAGGAACTCAATCTCAGTTCTGAAATCTAATCAAAGCTCATCCACCCAGACCCAAGCCAAGGACACCAAAGAACAAATTCATAAGGCAAACAAAGTCTTCACTCAGCCTTCTGCATTTGGTGATTGTAGAAATGTGGTGCAACTGCCAGCTAGATGAGAGACTTTGGAGGAAATGGGTGATTCAAGCTTTGGGAGTGAGGATTAGCAAGAGAGATTGATGAAGATTCTAGACACACTTGGGAAGCACTAGAGTGAGAGCCTGCCATGACTCTCCAGGTGGGCATCTGAGGAAGCTTAAAATGCTGAGCCAAATTAAAAATGGGAAATGAGAGCACAGAGGATGTTTTTGACAAAATTCCTTTCTTGTCTCTGCCTCATGGAAAACAGGAACATCAGCCCTTCCTAGACTCCCCCGGGCATGTGTGCGACATTTGTCCTGGATGCAGCTAGAATCTATCCTTTATGATACAGTTTATTCCTTGATGCCATTGTCTGCTAGGAGATTTCCCAGATACTGAAAGTGTGCAAGCAATACTTTTCAATTACTGTACATACACCCTGACACACCATGTGGCCTTCACCAATTTGCTGCACAATCTATCTTAATAGTAGCCACAAAGCATGCTTCTTGATAGTGTGAACAAAGTCATTTCTCTCTTTTGTTGCTTAGGAATTCTGTTGTAGGCTCAACTTGCTAAGCTAGTTGTGCAGATCAACACATGAGAGAGAGAAGCCTCTCCACTAAATGAGGGTGGGAATGAAAGTGAGTAATGTCTTTGGGGCCCTTGGAATGGGCCTTTGCTGGTGGACACCCTGCTCAACAAAGAGAAGGGAAGTATCCAGAACAGGGCTAGGCGTGCATCAGCAAAGGGAAACCCAGCAACCACATTAGTATAAATGATTCTGCTATTCTACCTGGCACCCACTCCTCTTAATATGGTAGCTTAATCTGTCTTGGAGAATAATTATGTTTTGAGTGCTAACTATTGCTAAGCATTATGCTCAACACTTTAAATAAATGACTTCACTTAATCCCTACAATAATCTTACAAAACTGATATGATCTTGATTTTGCAGATAAGAGAATTGACATTTGGGCTTAAGAAACTTAGTTAAAAGCTGGAATTCAAACACAGGTCTGTGTGAGTTCAAAACCCATACCTTCAACCATATCATCAACCACCTCAGTTTCCAGAAATACAAAATCTGCACTCTTTCCTCTGCTGAAGTCTGAAGTAATTTCTTAGCAGCTACGGCTGTCACAAAGAACCTCTGCAGGACTGTGGCAGGGGATTTGGTCACTTTTTATAGCTCTTGGGATTCATTATGATATATAATTTCTTATTAAATTTCTATAAACCTATATTGCTTCAAGATAAAGTTGTTTTTCCCTGTTGTGACCCATCTTATGTATCACCACAAGAGAAGTCTCACTAAAGTATAGCTCATCTTGTCACTTCTCTGCTCAGAAACCTCCCAAACCTCCTGGTTGTCCCTGGGGCCACAGTTACTCTTGGATGTGCAAAGCAGGCTGAACCCTGCCTTTCCAGGATGACTTTCTATTCTCTGGTTTTCAACCCTGGGGTTTAAACCAGGCTCTGTAGATCTCTGGTGCAGCCAGGATTTTAGACCAGAGTTCTGTTCTAAGCACATTGTGGGTCAATGTAGAATCTTACTTCAAGAAGGGTCCTTTGGTTTCATAAAGATTGGAAAGTGCTTCTCTAACTTGACCATATTGCAATTCGTTTGACAATCCCCTGCCTACACCTCTGCTTAAACTCATCCTTCACGTAAAATGATCTTCCTTCCAACACTGTCTTCTGATATCTATCCTTCAAGGCCTGGTTGGAATGCTACTGCCTCCAGGAAGCCTTCCTCAGTAACCCAGACAGAAATCTTTTCCCTCTGCTTTATGTACTTCGACAGCTCTTTTCTTAATACTACTCCTGTAGGACTTGCCACACTAAATCTTGTAGCATGGCTATTTGTGCCCATCTCATCTCTCCCACCTGACTTTGATGTCCTGTCCTGGGGTTGAGCAGGCAGAAATCATATGTCTTCATTATGCCTGTGTGTTACCCTAGCATCTAACACTATGTCTTGATCATGCCAGGAATTTAATAAATACGCATTGATATAAACCGAATTAATATTGATTATTGGGCATCGTTTCAAAAAATGGCTCTGGTAAGCTGTCTGGTTGGTGAACACCATCTTTAGTTCTTTGAAGCCAAGTGCTATGGGGACAAAAAAATAAAGCAAAATGTGCCCACCCCTATAAGACTTTCTCGTTCATAGAGATAAGGCAGTAAGTGTTGCTTTCATTTTCTTCCTTCAGCTCAAGACATTCTTGTCCAGGCATGAAATTGGTGCTTTGGTGTTTTTGTTTTCGTTTTTACAAATATTCTTCAGGATATTTCTTTCTCCAATTAGAAGGTCTGTTGAGGGTCAGGCAGGGCAATCGCTGGTATATAGACCGAAATCACTCATGGCTTCAATTTTGTCTCCCTCCAAGTTTCCAAACTCCTTAAGCATGTAAGGGACAAGGGAGAGCTTTCTCTTTGGCCTTCTGCAGGTTTGCTGAAAAATCAACTCATAAAAGGCAGATTAATTGGTGAAAAGACATAAAAATTTATTAAATGTGTGTACACGGGAGCATTCAGAATGAAGATCGACAGATATAAGAGAAAGTGTCCATTTTTATGCTTAGGTTAACAAAGTATGAACAGCTGTGTAGAAATATGACAAAAAGGATATGACCTAATGCTAGTGGACTAAGTGGGGATACCAAGTGAGGCTGGTCTGTCTAGGTCCTTCTTGGGTTCTCTGTGCAGCTTTCCTTCCTTCTGGGTGTGGGGCAGGCCCTTCTCTAGAATGGGGAGTCTTATGACCTACAGTTAAACAAGGTAGGTCAGATAATTTATTTTAGGGCAGTTTTTACATTGAAAGGCAGAGGGAAAATTAGAGCAATACTTTTAGGTTTTATGGTGCGCTTGTGGACAAAGAGGTTCTAGTTTCTATGGCCCACCTTGGGGAAAAGGGATTCTAGTTTCTATGGCTAAAGCTAGCCTCAGGGGAGAATGGGACTGAGAGACAAGAGGGAAGGAGAAAGTCAAAAAATCACTTGCTTCTGAGGCCTTCATTTCCAACAAGCACAACAACAGTGGCTTCCATTTTACTTGTATCCTCGCTAGTGTGTCTGGAATTGGTGGGTTCTTGGTCTCACTGACTGCAAGAATGAAGCCACGGACCCTCGCAGTGAGTGTTACAGTTCTTAAAGACAGTATGTCCAGAGTTTGTTCCTTCAGACGTTCAGATGTGTCTGGAGCTGCTTCTTTCTGGTGGGTTCGTGGCCTCACTGTCAGGAGTGAAGCTGCAGACCTTCGTGGTGAGCATTACAGCTCTTAAAGGCAGGCATCTGGAGTTGTCAGTTCTTCCTGGTGGGTTCAGGGTCTTGTTGGCTTCAGGAGTGAAGCTGCAGACCTTCGCAGTGAGTGTTACAGCTCATAAAGGCAGTGTGGACCCAGCGTGAGCAGCAGCAAGATTTATTGCAAAGAGCAAAATAACAAACCTTACACAGTGTGGAAGGGGACCGGGGTTGCCGCTGGCTACCTCGGGCAGCCTGCGTTTATTTCCGTATCTGACCCCACCCGCATACTGCTGATTGGTCCATTTTACAGAGAGCTGATTGGACCATTTTGACAGGGTTCTGATTGGTGCATTTACAATCCTCTAGCTAGACATAAAAGTTCTCCAAGTCCCCACTAGGTTAGCTAGATACAGAGTACCAATTGGTGTATTTACAAACCCTGAGCTAGACACAGAGTGCTGATTGGTGGGTTTACAAGCCTTGAGCTAGACACAGAGTCACAGAGTGCTAGTCCTCCAAGTCTCCACTAGGTTAGCTAGATACAGAGTACCAATTGGTGTATTCACAAACCCTGAGCTAGACACAGACTGCTGATTGGTGCATTTTCAATCCTTGAGCTAGTCACAGAGTGCTAGAGGGAGAAGTTCTCCAAGTCCCCACTAGGTTAGCTAGATACAGAGTGCTGACTGGTGCACATACCGTCCTCCAGGTAGATATAAAAGTTCTCCAAGTCCC